>NC_088983.1:49367707-49703640 GCF_963932015.1 Anas acuta | reverse complement strand
TAGGAGACTGAAAAATTGAAGGCAAAAAACTCATTAATTTTGTGTTTGTGAACTGGAAATCAGCTGAGCCATGACAGAAGCACAGGAAGGGTTTGTCTACCAAGGCACGGAGCCTGACAGAGGTAGAAGAAAAAAAGAAAAAAAAAAAACAGGGAAGACCATGGCTTGGGTCCAAACCTGCAGTTGCTTTATGGCCAAACCACAGCAACAGCAAAGGGCTTGGCAGTGCCAAGAGCCCTCCACAGCTGCTGACCCCAAAAACTCACCCTGAAGTGGGCCCCAAACTTGTCCCATTCAGCTCTTCTGCAACACTTCTGCCATTTCTTTGTAGCCATTTAGGGAAGCTGATATTTAGGCTAGAGATCTTTTTGAAAGCGAGAGTTTGTGGTTAGCGTGTTTGAATAGCAAAGCTTTCTTTCGGGAGGGAGAAACCTCACCATGTCAGAGAAACACAGTTCCCAGTTTCTGTGTGTGTGACGGGTGGAGGCTTTTATTACCCAAAGTGTTCCTCTTGGGCAGATACGGGTGATTTTATGGAATGAAACTAATTAGTCATATCTTTTTCCTATACCAGCTACATTATTGCTGCAAAATTTAAATTGCACCAGTGCTTAGGATGCATGAAAATAACACATGCAGTATAAAGAAAAACTATTTTTTTCCTATACCTTGCTCACTATTTTAGTAGAAAACACAATCAGTACTACCATGTACAAGTATAATGTTCCCTGGGTAAAGCACCACTCTGCTGGATCCAGCTATTTATTGCTTAGTAAATGAACGCTGGCTGAGCGAGGGCTGCACGACGGTCCTTCTGAAGCAGTGCAACATTGCCACCACGTGCTCTGTGCTGAGAATGGCTTTTGTAGTGTCAGTAGTTACTCTTTGTCCCCGTTATTTTAGAAAGAAAAAAAAAAAAAAAAAAGAATTTTTTCCCTAAACAAATACTTATTTTGGACTTAGGTACTGGAAAAGAGTAGCCAGAGCATTTGGAGCTCTTGCATGATGCTCAGCAAGCCCCATACCAATTTTCAACACATTTTCCCAAACCAGTTCATGTATTTGCTCTCACCCCTTCAATCTTCCTTGTCCAGAGAAAAACACTTTTTAGTTACTGACCCTTTATTTTTTTTCTCTCCCTGTGTCAGCTTTCCCTTAAGCGCTGCCCACCACCCATTGGTCTCATGGGAGAGTCAGTCAGCTGGCAGCGCTTGGGATTCTCTTACTGGTCTGTTGGGCTCAGGGGGCACAACCTGAGTTATGAATTAATGAGCCCAGGCCTAAGAGGAAATTTCAAGTACTGAAATAGATCTTTTTTTTTTTTCTTTTTCTTTTTTTTTCTTTTTTTTTTTTTTCCCTATGAATGTTGTATTTAATATTTTGCTGAAGCCAGGAGGCAGCACATTTCCTAGAGTAACCCAACGGAGATGACATTGCAGTTAGGGTGGGAATGGTTAGACATGCCTGATTGCCTTTACACTTCAGTGAAGTTCTCAGTCTTTGACCTGCCCCTTCCATCTTTCAGAGGGGTTAGGTCTTGGTTAACTGTGATGTTGATCCCAGCACTAGCAGCTGTCCTAAACTATCTGACTTTGCCTTGCAGCAAGCAGACAGTGTATATTCTTTCTCTTGATGAAGAGACTAAGCATTAAAAATAGAACCTAAAGGCAATCAAAATACAGTACTGTAAATGCATATTATATTTTTGCTATTTTAAACTCAGGGAACTAAGGAAGTACATAAATGCATGGCACGGTGATGAAAGAAATTTAAATAATGCAAAAGGAAAAATATTTTTTTGGCATAATTGCTATTGATGGGAAGTTAGAGAGCTACATCGGACTACTCATGCCACAAACACAAAGAGCAAATACATGTTTGTACCAACAGTGCGAAAAACAAATACATTTGCTTTCTCAAATACATCCACTGACTGCACTCAGTCACTCGGGCCTGAGCAGCACAGTCCAGGTCACTGAAGCTACAGCCAGTCCCAGAGGCAGCCAGCAGCCAGCAGGACCAGGGCAGGGGCAGGGGCAGCCCTTGCACCACATCAGCTCCCTGTCAGCCACCAGTGGAAGTGAAACCTGCCCTCAAGGAAGTGAATCTTTACTGAAGTAAATGGTGCTAATTGCATCTCCCTACCTGGTGCCAGGGAATGTCACGCAGCCGTTCAGGTTGCTGGCCTTGCCATGCTAGTCAATACGAAGCATCTTTACTGGTACACAAGTCTAACGAGTGCATCTGACCACGCTCCTTGCATACTGATGTTTGCCAGCCCAATTCTGTCACAATTCAAAATGTTAGCTATTAAATCTAAGATCTCTAATTAAATTAAATCTCTAAATAATGCAGAACCCACTAGCTCAGAACATACCAATCCTGTGGTACAGCATTTGCAGCCGCGATTCGTCACCTCTAAAATTCATTTCTAGCACATATTCGCCCTCACACTGCTGCAAGAAAACTTCCTCTCCCATCCTGAGTCTCTCCCAACCCAGATTTATAAGTTTCCTTTTATAAACAGATCCCTCACCAGTCGGCTCTTCTCTGCGGAATCAGAAAGAACAGAGCACATACAATGAGAGTATTGCTCCACACTTGCACAGTTTTTTATTTTTCATTACTTATGATCTTGGGATATTAGAAAAATGTGTGATCATATATTATCTGAGTTCAGACAGCTGTGAGAGAATTCATAAAAGAGATTCTCTGGTGGTGGTGGACTTTTTCCTTTATTATTCAGCTCCTGGATATTTGCTTCCACAGCTCACCAGGAAAGAGCCAGCAGCCCTCCATACAAAAAGCAGGCCAACAGGCAAGGTCCACCTCAATACAAAAACACATTATTTGTAAATAAGAATGTGTTATATTTTTAACATTTGCATGAATACTCTCATTTAAGAATCTTATTCTCGGTAAACACAACAAATGTAATTGGTTTTGGCTAAGAGCTTGAAGAGAACATTGGTTTTAAGAAGCAGCTCATGCACTGTAGACGCTACTACAAATTTACTATCACTAGTCCATAACTGAACAACAGTTTGAGGATCATCTGTCAGTACATGACAAACAGAATCGCATCCACTTCTCATTTCAGTCCAGGACCAACAGAAATCAGACCTGAAGCCTGAATATCCCCAAAGTAAGGGTTGTGTTAGGGCCCAGGGGTCTGGTTCAGTCCCTAGTCTGGGTACAGGCCCTGAAGTTTAGCTGAAGTTCCTCCAAAATTTTGGCCAGAGGAGACATTTCAGACTTTTCCTTGAAACTGCCTTTTTGTTTACTCCATTTAGGCTCTCTTATATACAAACAGCCCTAATAGCTTTTGTGTCACATGCTCTGCAATGAGCAGATAATTGCGTCAACCCAGCAAGAGCGTGACTCACTAAGTGAGCAATATCCATTTTCAACAGGGCAAAAATATCGGTGGAGGCCCACTTAATCGTTCCATGATACAATTTAGCACTGCTATAGCATGTATTAAATTAATTAAAAGGCTTTCCTTCCCGTCAAAGGTATAATCAAGGCAATTTGCTTCCAAACATAATCAAGGAACTATGCAAGAAAAGCTTAGCAATATGAGCTATTTTTTCATGTGGAAAGTTAATTGATTTTCTATCATTTTTCCCCTCTGGGATTGAAATGAAGCTTTGCAAAAGTTGTTGTTCTCTAATGTGTAATTGGTCCACTTGAACTTTTAGAGGTTACCTGAAACTAGGCCAACAAAGTACTTTTTTTCTCCCCTTCTTGTAAGAGATTGTATCAACCATCAAATAAAAGAAAAAAAAAAAAAAAAAAAAGAGAGAGAAAGAAAGAAAGACCTAGAGGCCCCAAAAAACTCTAAGGTGCTTTAAAACAATTAACATTTAAAACAAAGAAACTTTTCTTTGAGGTAGGAATCTGTTTCCTCTCTTACTGAATACATCAGCAAACCCCTTTCAGTTAACACTGTGATGGTTTAAAGGAACACAGATTTTTGTTTTCTCAGTGCTTGGCACTAGAAATAAAATCCCATCTGGAAAAGAAAGGTTAGAGAAGGTGAACTGAAAAGCAAAATTGAACACTCAGTTAAACCAACAAGTGGTAAATGGCCAAGGCATTGATAGTCTGCTCTAGCCCTTCCTTTGGGGAGGAGGACAGGGTGAGGCAGGGTTATGTGGAAGTGTGTTTTGGAAGGGAAAATACATAAAAAATACAGTTGGCTCCAGGGAGCCTCCTGGGAAGCTGCAGTTCATCCGAAGTGTCCCAGCGAATTGACAGTGTTTTACAGGAGCCCAATTACCAGCAACTGCAGGGAGGGTCCCTGTGTTGTGTACGTTGATGCTGACAGAGCTGCATGGGGTGGGAGCATCAGGAGGAACTTACAGCGACCAGCACACAGTGTTTTGGAGTTCATTGAACTGAGTTTTATTCCCAATTATTTCAACTAGCAGCACCTCCCTGACTTGTGTAATAAAATACATCATTAAAATATGGGCTTAAGTCCACACAGCCATTCAAATGGACAAGTGGCCAACCAAAGGTGTTTCAATAGCCTCTGCAGCTCTCGGCAAGAGGAAGGTTCCCCCCTCCTGTTGAAAAACTGGCAAAGTCATAACCTGTCTTCTGTGTGTGATATGATATTGATTGCGGTGTAGTATGGCAGTCAAGACTAATAGAGGCATGGAGAATAAACAGTAAAATAAAAGAATTCCCTGCAAATATTAACTTGATGGCATATTTGAAATAAGGAAAAAGTTTAACTTCACATATTCCAAATTAAGATCAAAAGAGATGTCATTTATTCAGGCAAAGAGTAATGCTGAGCCACAAAGTCATGAGACAGAGAGCTACATGCAGATACAGGTTTTCTCAGAATCCTAATGTGGTTCTGGTCCTACATTCCACTTCAAGCTCACCTCTAAAATAAGCTGCATTTTTTTTTTTTTTTTGGTAAGAGCAGAAAAAAAGCCCTCTCTTCTATCTTACTGTACAATTTTAATGCAACTATGCTGTTCAGAAAAACAGAGTATTTAAATAATACATCATTTCTCATTTGTGCAAATGCTGGCAGTGATGCCTCATAAATGGATCGTCCAGCCTGTGTACAAATCAAGAGCTTGTAGAGATGCTCTGGAACTGAAACAGTCAGACCAAACCTGCACCATTGCACTGAACCAGACTTTTTTCCATTACAAGAATTGAAATCCCGAGATGACAACAGTCTTAACAAGTAAAATTTTTCAGACTTTAACCATTCATTTTCATGTATATTGTTCTGACAGGGAAAATATTAATCAAATCCAACTCCAGCTGATGCAGTATTTTGCTACTATAATATGCTCCAATATTTTTTTCTGACTATTTTTAATTGCCCTTAGCAAATCAGCTCCACTAACTTCAGAGCTACTTGCAAAGTTTGGCAGATAACGATTTCAGCA
The DNA here is from genome assembly GCF_963932015.1 of Anas acuta. NCBI lineage: Eukaryota > Metazoa > Chordata > Aves > Anseriformes > Anatidae > Anas > Anas acuta. The sequence continues at coordinate 49,698,220 of NC_088983.1, read as the reverse complement.
AACTGTTTTCCCTAAACTTAACATTGCTAAATTTTACTTCATTCTTAATTTCATCACTTCTGTTCAGAGCACTCCAAGTTATTTTTTTCCCCTATCATCTTTGCAGGATGACTTTGATCTGCTTGTTCTGGGGCAGCAAGTGAAAAGTATTAAAAAGAATACATATTTCAAAAATGAAATTTTGAGAATTATAGCTTTACAACCAGTACCAGAAAAACACTTATTTGAACATTTGTGATCAGGGCCTAATCCCGTCATTTGGAAAATACTTTCAGCTGCAAGCACCAAAATGTAGCCCACAGTGAATACTATTACCCGTGGAACAGTAACCATTTGAATTTGGATTGCTGGTTTGCCAGCACATTCATAAATCTGGGGGTTGGGATGTAGGAAGGTGTATTCTTTTGACAATCAGGATTCTCATGCCAATATTGCAAAAGAATGAAAAGCAAGGCATGAAATGTCACATTCACGGCCCAGGTGATACTTGGCTCTTCAGCCAACCTCTCTTCCCATTACCTCCTTTCTTCCTGATCTCAGCAGAAAGATATCCACAGGCTGTTATTTTTTGTACAGTTTATGTTATTAATGTTTATAAGTGGAAAATAAATCCGTGGAACTCAAGAAGAGTTTCACAACCCAAAACAAAGAGCCTTAAACAGATCACAGTTTTGTTGTAGGAAATGCTATTCAGCTAGTGCTAGCTGTCAGTATTTTTGACAGTCTGGATTCTGAAATATGTTACTTAGCAGAATCCTTGGTGGGCAGAGGAACTGGCATGTAAGCAGCTGACTTAAACAAAGGCAATTGGGAATTAAATTTTCATTCAGTAAGCCAACTGACCATTATTTGTATTTTCCCAATTGTTTGTTTTTTGAAAGCTTTGCAAATGCTAAGCTTGAGCATGAAATCTTAACAGTGCTTTGATGTTTCCTGGCCCAGGCACCAGCCTTCCATCTTTTTTACTGTAAAATTTTATCCAGCAGGAAAGTAGCTCATTGGATTAATGCAGTGTCTTGTCAAGTGTAGGGAAGCCAGCTGTAAATCTCACATAGGAAAAACAAAAACAAAAATAAGGAAAAGAGGAGAAAAAAAATGCATTTCAACATTTCACCCTCAAAGAGCAAGGGTACAATATTCAGCAAATCTAACTGGCAGAGTCAACACTTCCAAGTAATCGGCAGAATTTGTCCTCTAGCTAAGTTATTCTGAGGAGCATAAGCAACATAATAAATGACACTTCTTTCTAAGAATTATGCCTATCATACTGCCTAGTAGAAGGCTTTATACATATGCACAGAAAAGCAGATGGATTCAAGAAAGCCTATTAAGCATGAGGTTTACTTGCTGCAACTACACACCTGCACTCCACAAACAGTGCTGCCCAAGTACTCAACCACAACAGCCACAAAAGAACAAACTCTGCTGAAACATATGATATAATGAGGCTAAAGCCCTAATTTATGGTGTTAGCACCGCCACAAAATACACTGAAGAATCCCACACATTTTTAATCTCATTTTAATGGCTCAAGAGATAACTGTGTTGTAAATCCACATGAATTACTAAATGATTACGCTCATTTTTCAATTGGACATTGAAAGGTTGTCAGGAATTGTATCAAGTCAACAGAATATTTTAGTATAGTTCACCTTCTAGAAAAATATCACTTTCCATTTCATTCTTTAGAATACCATTGCCTCCTTATGGAATGCAGTAAACTTAATAGTTCTATTCTATAGATTATTTTCATATAGACAAGTCTCCATTTGCTTTGGTTTGGGGTTTTTGCTTGAGAAATGTTTGATTAAAGATTTTTAAAGAATCTACTTCCCCAAAGTTTGGGGATATTGAGATGAAAGGAGGCTTTGAATATTCAGAGAGTTGAAGAGTATTCAGTGTGAAGTTAGATTTAGGGATTTTGTTCAGATCTATCTTTGCTTATTATTTTGAAACACATTTATGTGGATAGATGTTCTGAAAAAGACACCGCAAAGCACATAAAATTATAGATTGTTAATCAGGGAAATTTTATTATATGTCCTTTTTGGAAGTGCTGTAAATGAGACAAATATTTCTGCATTTTCATAAGGCATTAAAATTGATTTCCATTTTAACTGTGGGGCACTGCGATTGCAAATAAATTAGCCTGTCTATAAAAACGACGGTACCTTCTAACACTTGCTTTTCTTCTTGCAAACTTCCCATAAACAAGCAGTAAGGAAATCTCCATCCTAACTCTGTGGCATTTCACAGCTCGTACACCTGCAGCGCTGGCAGTACCATGCCAGCCAAACCAAGGCATCCCCTCCAGCAGCCGGCAAGCACAAACTCAGCAAACTCATCATCTTTTCAGGTGTTGCAGAACTTACTCGGGGCCATTTCAGAGAAAACTGCCTGCCTTGTTTTCCCAGGGGAGAGGCAAACACTTAGCACCTGGGAGAGCCGCGTGTGCCTGGGACTGGCGAGGGCGGCCTGCCGTCAGGGTGAGGGCCCGTCCCCTCCCCGCGCGGCCCGGACACATGTGGCGCCTCAGGGCCACCTGCGTCAACTGCCGCACCGCCACAAGAAAGCACACTGTGGTGGGAATGCCCTCCGCTATCGCAAGCATTCAGCTCTGTGGTGCAGGGAACTCATTTCATGAGGCCGGCAAGAGCCCTTCTCAAGGGTTTCCTTCTCGAGGGTGGTGAGCCTTGTGCTCGGCACAGCCCCAGTGAGCCAAAGAGTCTAATGAACCTCTGCCCCAGCCCTTTCAGCATGCTTGGAGCCCCGGCATAAGGCTCCTGGTTCAGTGTCCTTGGTCAGTGTAGCCGAATTGTCCGATGGTCTTGTAGCCGGGGGAACCAAGGTGCTACTCAGACCCCTGAGTGAAACTTAGGGTAGAGGACAGCAGGGTACAAATCAGCCTGCCAGCCAGGCAGCCCCCTTGATACAGAGTGGCTGCGCAGCCAAACCAAAGCATACATAAAAATGCTGAATAACAAAGCATTTGGTCCTGTTTTGATTTGCAAAGTTCCCGTTCCACCACAAACTGACAGAATGCTCCTGTATAGCAGTGTAAAGTATATGTTTTCACAAAGGATGTCAGATCATTTTAAAACAATTTTGAGATAAAGCAAAGTCCATTTCCAACCCTTGCCACGTCACAGAGGGGAAAAAAAAAACTTCAAAGGAGTTGAGAATTATTAGTAATATATATAATCAAGTTTCATGATTTGAACATGACTTGAAAGCATATCTGATACTTTTATTAAAGCAAAAAAACAATGTTCTAAGCATACACCACCAGAGAACCTCCAAAATGACCTGCGTAAAAATAGCAACTGAACAATTAAAGATATCTTTTTTACATTTAATTTGCACTGGCTCTGCATTTAAATATTTTCACATAAAGATAATGGGTCATATACATTGTTTTATATTGAGTAAAGTCAAATCAGCAATTGATTTGGCTTTGTATTCTTTCAGCTAAGACTGTAAATACCAAGGCCCTGTCTGCTCTGTATGAATACAAATGGCCTCAGTGGAGCCCTGCCAGTTTATAGCAGCAGAAAATGAAGGCCAGAGGATCAAAGGGTCTTTTCCATAAGAGCAAGGATTTGTTTCCATGCCACCTTCTTCAAAAGGCTCTGAATTATCTGGTGAGTACTCTCCATACTAAAATTATTTTCTTTCAGTGGCACTGTGTGTATACAAGTATATATAATGATACCTTTGTGCATTAATAGAAGTATATTTAGAAACATAATGTCTGCCAGACAGATTTGTCTGTATCTCTTTTCACTTCCTCAATTTTTATCTTATTCTTTCACGGCCACTATCTTATCAAATAGTTACTCTTCTTTTTACACCCACAAGGAATAACTCTGAGAATTAATAGCTAAGCTTGCACCACAACCAGCAAAGGAAATAACCCTTCAGATTCCTGCCCGAGTGGAAGTAGTACTAACTTCCCATAAGACTTAGAGTTCCACCCCATTACTCATGATCCTTCAAGACTGTGAAAGGAAAGAGTAACACCCCAGTGAGCAAAAAATCTAATGCTGATAAGCTCTCTGACTGATGTGGGTGCAGGGCTCTATTGCACCTTAGACATCAATGAAATCTTGTATACAAAGAGATTAGAGAGATGCATCACATAGGCCTGATTTCCAGTGAGTTTTCCCAACATCAGAGATTTTGCATTTCAAAATCCTCATGAGTGAGTTAGAAAGCTAGTACCACTAGCTTTCTAACCACTGCTGCAACAGTCGCAAAGTTGACTCCAAGTAGCACTCAGTTTCCTGTTCCACATGAGAGTTTTGTCTTTAATGCTTGTGGAAAATAGGAAAAGTGTTTAGAAAAGACCATAAATAGGAAAGGAGAATGTCTTTTTTTTCCTCTTTAATATTATTCAGACTCCACATCACCTCAGAAATACAGACACAAATCCAGGTAACTAATTCCATGTACATGTATAAAATTTAACATGCCCATAATATACGTTCTTTAAAATGACCGTTTGGTAACAGAAAAGAGGAAAATATACCTTCTCTCAGAAGTATTATCAAATAAAAGGTACAAGCCAAAAACAAGCCCAAGGGCAGGCCAACAGAACGTCATGCTCAGAAAATGTAGCTGGCATTGGCTAATCTCCACTGTGATATTCATCTCTCTTAATAAAGAGCAAAAATCTAACTCATGAGTAGTGTAAATGTAAGTGAATTATTCCCATTTCTCTGCATAAGATAAATGTCACTAAAGAGTTCCAATTTTGTTGGGTATTCTGCAGCAAAGTGTTTCTTTATATCAAACGGAACCATATAATGACTATACTGAATGACACTTATGGAGCATAATAGGTACTCTGAACATTTGGTAAGCGAATCATCTGCCTGTGAGAGAAGGAAGTGAATGGCTGGATGTATCCCTAATGCACAGAGAAAAATCGTTAATGAAATGAATAGAAAATGCACTTAAGAGTTTCCAGAGCTGATTTGGCCTGAAGATCATTATGAACCCCTGGACAAGTTCTCATTGACTGTACTGGCAATAGGACTCCAGCAGGACTGATCTACAGCTTTTGTGCCTCATACCTTTCTAAAAGAATATAAAGAGAGTGCCAAATTCATTATCTTCATTAAACCATTCCACAAACCCACAAAAGACCATCTTTATTTATGGCTGATTCTTTGTTTTCAGAATAGCAAATTATACACAGAGGTCTTAGACTAAAGGTTCCTTTGCTGTACCTTTGCTACACATACGTATGTTAAGAGGTTGCATTCCTTGTTTTTCTATTGATGCCTTTAAAGGCTGACCTTGGTATCTTTGTACAGCAGTTCTTTATTTCTTCCTCATAGAGCTCTACAAGAACTTCTTTCTTATCCCTCTGATTCATACACATCATCTACATCTTCAAGAAGATAATTTAAAAAACAGACCTGCTCAGGATTTTTTATATGAACGTTTCATTGGAAAATTCCAGTTGGTCAGATCTCAAGCACTTCATTCAAAATATCTTGGGTTCAACAAAATGCTTCATTGAATTTAAGTCTGTCTGATTAAAAAAAAAAAGTTTCCCAAACAACAGCAAAATCTACTACAATCAATTTCATCAAAATCTATTTTAACTACAGCAGAGGTATCCTTTTGAGTGTAGATGTTAAGAAGATATTTCTCATTACCTTCTACAATAAGGTCCTGTACAGATCAGTTCTTCTGTACAATATATTTGTAGTTTTACAACACTCTTCTTATCATCTTACCTGAGCTTACTTTTGTTGTTGTTGTTGTTGTTGTTAATCTACCCCTTAAGTTACATCCCTCTAATTTAGGTAAGTACCATTCCTCAAAACAAATGCTATTCAGATTTCATTGGTGCAGGGTTACAGTCTAGAAAGTTACTGATCCAAAAATATTTCCTTTGGAATATCAAAACACTTTATTTGTTTTCTTACATTTCTGACAATGGAGCAGCCAATCAACTGCAGGGATTTCATCCAGAGTCTTTTTTAACAACTTGTGGTTTGGTCTCTAGTTTCTACTTAGGCACTGTTCCCATATTCATCACCTTAATCACCCACTTCAGAAATAATGGAGATAAGCCAAGGGCAAGATGTTGGTCAATCAACTTTAGCTAATGGAGTAATACCAGAAAGACCAGTCATACAATCCGGAATTGTGATGTTAAATCAAGCCGCATGAGCAAAGCTTCTACAGTAAACTAAAAAAATAAATTCTAAACATCTTGTGGCACAAGTTCATACTATCTTGTGCCAGAGATGCACATTCTTCTCTCCCACTCATACTGTGTGTACTCTACTAAGCTCCAAAGCTTACTGTATTTCAATGATGCTGAGTATAAGCCATAAACTAGTATCTGGAATCATCTACTGAAAAAAAAAAAAAGTTGACAGCCTTTCAATGCCAATTTCTTTAATGGATTAGATCACTATATTTTTCTCTGTCTGGAAGGGTTTTTGTAGCAGTACATGTTTAATTGTCAGCAGTTATACAACATCAATTTTGATCAACTCGTTCAAAAAAGTTTATTGGAAACAGAAATATTTATTTCTCTGCAGAACTAAAGTAACTCAGAACAGAGGAAAAAACATCCCCAGATTTATTCCCTGTTATAACTCGGTATCTTTAAATCTTATAATGACAGGGCAAAAGTCTATAGACTGATATGTCAGCTGCAAAAAGCTGTTACTTGCATTACTGAAAGAATAGGCAAAGGCAGCTTTAGGACTAGCTCTGGACTAGTCAGTACCAAATATAAGCCAGAGTAGCCATACAGCTATTCTGAATCATGCCAGCTTGTTTTGGTCCTATGAAGGAATTATTCCAGCATGCCTAGACTGAGGCAACATGGGCTCAGGAAAAAAGGATTTTTTTTCTTTTTTACAAAAGAGAATTCATAGCTGTTGTTTGAGACATCTTTCCAACTGCCTTGTACCACCTGGAAAACAGCAAAGAAGCTGAGCACTGGGGATAAGAATATTCAAGGCCACTGATATATTCAAAAATCCTGTGGGGTTTAGGTACCAAAAGAGACCTTCTTAGCCAACCTGAATGCCAAGGCAAATCAGTGTACAGAATACTAAAAGATAGTAAAAGTTCTTCACTGGCTGAAGGGCTACTAAACAAGCAACTCTGAGCAAGCACTATCTCCCTGCTTTGTGCTTTCATTTGGACTAGAAGGAGGTATACAGAAAGGCAGCCTCAGGCTCCAAGGCACCTTGGTGAAACAAATAAAAAAATCCTAGTGATGTCATTTGCTGCCCACACAGATAAAAACCCTAAATAAGACTAAAACAAGAAGCTAGATTTACCCCCTAAAATGTTATTTCACCAGCACTGCACACAATGTCACTCAGGGTGCATCTGATTCAGTCTTCAGCTCCTGCTGGACTTGACATCTGTCCTCTCTTCTTCTCTTCAGACAATTCTGTAATGGCCTTCAGCTTGGCTTCAGAGAACTTTGGGGTCAATGCCACATTGTCATAATCAAATTCTTCATCGAGTAAGAATGGTTGAACATCATCCCCTAGTAGCTGTAATGAACAAAACCAGATGCATAAATAATATTGCTGCAAGTAATGATAAGGAAGCTCAAAATATAAACTTCTAATTAATATTTAATTAAACTATTTTTTCTGACTCCAGCACTCTCAGCTGATTAAGCTGTTTTTAAGTAAAAGAATAAATTCAATTATTCAATTTGACCTAATTTAAGTCATTTAATGTGCCCCATTTGTACTGCACTATATCTGAATGAATATCATTAGCTAATTTTGCTCGAGGCGAGGAATCTAAAAACCTTCCTTGCACACATCTATTACATTTCTGCCACTTGTAGAGCCAGGGCTATGGGGATATGGGCAAGTTATGTACAACCATGTTAAATTTCAAAGACAGATTCCATATCCTTAAAATTTGGGCTAATAACACATAAAGCCTCAGTGTACATCTGATACTAATGTAACGTGCTGCCCAGAACACAGTTTCAACAAAAGAGAGGAGTGGAATAAGCAAAATGACATATATTCAATGTTCAGACTCTAATCATTTTCACCATTTCAGAGATACGCAATTTGATGGTTTGGACTTCTTACATGATGAACACAGGGTGTTACTGTGCTTGCTGATACTTGCTCTCCTGACATATTGTACAGTGTTTCTATATTGCTTCTCATAGAAACATCTTAGAATAAACTCTCTGCCTATAAAATAAAATAATGAAAACAAATAACTATGGCAGGCTGTATGCTGAAAAGTAACTGCAGGAAGCGACAGCACAAAAGGTTTATGGTGAGCATTTACATAAAATGAATTCCACAACTACACAAGAGACACGTCCTCACTGGCCAAACTGTACAGAAATGTTCTCTATCTTTTGAGAAATTAAAATAACATATCTAGAAACTTCAGCCATGACAGGTAGCACACCTCCTCAAGGGCTTTATGTTTCCAAGAAGTAAGTACTCCAGTACCAAATCAGCCAAACATTTAAACACTTATTTTCAAACATCTGATGAATCTTCATTGAAACATTACAGTTTACTTAATGATGCATCCTTTACACAGATACTTACAAGATATTCACTGCTGTGTCTGGTGGGTGCCCTGTTACTGGAGAGGAAACTTCTCTAACTTCTTATTATATAATAAGAATAATATATTATTCTCTGTCATTAACTGTGTCACTGCAGCTTCTTACAAAATGTTAACAGAAAGTTTGTGGGGTACCATGTCTTCTAAATTGATCAGTGACTCTAAAATCCTGATTGTCCTTCCTTGCATCCAACAAAACAAATAAGCATATTCTGTCTGACTGAACAGGAAATATTTTTCCAGCTTTGTATAATTTTATTAATCACCCACATTGCTTAATGTTCCAGGGACCTGGCTTACATTGGCTTTGACAGATGCTGGAGCATATAAATCATCTTAGATACAGACCCCTAGACCACAGGTATTTATAAATAAGATAAATGAACTTTGTAGATAAAGTTAGTCTAGGAAAAGGTATTTATTCCACATGCAAACATTACCTTGCTCATGTCCATAGACTATCCCAGGTAAGCCATCATTAACTTTTATAAACAGCACATTCAAGAAATCTTTACGTAACACAAAGCCTGCACACCACAAGCTCTCTTTCCCATTAGGGCTGTGATCAACTCTTTGACCTCTTCACTATATTTATGGCCAGTTTCATCTTTCCTACAGGCAAAGACTCATAAAATTCCATATAGTATGAGTACTAGCAATTGGGTTTCATTACTACCTCTCTTTCCTTTGGGGAAATACAAAACACTTCTAAAATATAATGCAACGTACAAATATTTTGTGGTTAGTTTGGTTGTAAAAATATTCACATGTAAAGGTATTTAATCTAAGAACAGTTTAAGTTACAGTAAACCTTCATAGGGATTCTATAAGAACAAATCTATCTTTCCTCTTCTAACATGGTTATAGAAAGCATATAGTCATTCGCTGTGCCATTGTGTTGAACTTTGTGTCTTTCCAATAACTTTTAATGCAGATGCAGAAAAAAAAAATTGAAATTTTTGTTTAGAAAAAAAAAAGGAGAAACCCAAAATGCTAACTGGAGATAGATGCCAAAGTATAACATACCTGATTTCACTGATACCTATTTTTCTATTACACATTCATTGCACATTTGAAAAGTTTATTCACATTGCATATTTATCAGTGTGCTTCATCTCTCAAATGAGCATTCAAAGCAGTAGGGATTCTTTTCTTCTTCTCTCAGGAAGCTATTCACTTCAACCTTCCATGCAGACAAGCAGTATAAATTTTTTATATTGCAAACTGCAATTTTGATCTCTTTCAAAAGGAAGACATTTTGCAATAGAACACCAAATCCTCTGAGCTGATCAAGTTATTATCTTGTTATTTTTGCCTAAGGAGCTGAGAGAAATATGTGAATTTCAGGTGTCTAATTTAACATCTAATTGAAATCTTTTTGAGAGCTCTCTGGGAATAGAATTCTGCTCTATTAGAAAACTGCCAGTTTGCTTAAGATTGCTCCTGTGATTTACTCTCTGAAGAAAGAATCATTTTCATTTACAGTTCCTGCATGTCCAATTTAAGGGAAAAAGAATGCAATATTCATGTTAATAACTGAAGTATTTTGCTAGAGGCTGTTCATAATAATTTTGTAAATAAAATACCTTAAAGTTGAGACTTTCAAAAGTCTATTAATAACTGGCAACTGAGTTCTTTTTATTAATCTGTGTGGAGTTACAGTTAACTGAACAGCTTTCCTCTCTTCTAAATCCTGTACTTCTGTGTAATTACGGCACACTACAATTCACTTGTTCAAATTATGTAAAGGATGTGCATACACTCACTGATGATTTCATTGTATACTCAAAAGAAAACTTACCAAGTCAATAACTATGAGTAAAAAAAGGGGGAAAGGCATGTATGCTTTTATATCATACAAACTTAGTATGGGTTACTTGGGGAAAAAAAAGGTTTGTCTTAAGCTAGGGGCACTGGACTGAAAGTCAATAAATCATGGCCCATTTTCCACTACTGCTTCATCATCCTGGACAAGTCACTCAATCTCTGTGTCTTTACCAGCCTCTGAAAAGATACAACTCTTCCATCTTCCTTCACTTTGTCAAGCCTGTCTTTAGGTTACAAGTTCTTCCTTGTTCTTGTTGCATTTATACATAGCACTTAGTAGAAACAAACATCAGTTGAAGCCTAACTGTAGAATCTTAGACCAAAAGAGGTCAATGGAAACCGCATTTTAGGTTTTAGATGCTGCCATTCCACAGTTAAAATGATAAAAAGGGGCATGTTAAATACTTTTTGGAACGCTCAAACTAAAGACTAACTGGGGAATAGAAGGGTAGGATTCATCTTTCCTAATCCCAGCTATACAAAAGTTAGGCTTCTAGATTAAAGCAGCCAGCCAAAAAAGAGCCAGCCTGAGAGTCAGCCTCTGATATCAGACAGAGATATATTATATCTTAGGACAAATGCTGACAGCAAGTGAGATGAATCACTTACTGGAGGTGCTTCTCTCTCCCTCCTGATGACAGGACTAAATTAGACTAAATTCAGAGCTCAAATTAGGTGAGATGAGCCCCACTTTGAATGAATGTGAATAATAAGTGTGTGAAAAATATGCATTCAAGTGAAATTATATACATGCAGGGGGGAAATAAGCACAAATAAAGAACCTAGACATTAACGCATACAGTTAATAAATAAATAAACATAAAATCTATCTTTTATGAAAGTATTAAGTAGAAATAAAGAAGAGAATAAATGTCCGGGTAGGGGAGGTAAATGTTATGTGATAATGTATTTCAATCATGGAGAGAATGCTGCTTCCACCGTTTCAATTTGTGGTAGGTCATGAATGGTGCACTGTCTATATTAAAATTTCAGAATATATATATATATATTTATATATATGTGTGTGTGTGTTTAAAACCAGGGTAGAAAGAGGAAGCAAAATTGCTGGCCAAATAATTTCTTGTGTCATTGCTATGTCAACAGCTTTTGATAGAAGAAACATGTTCAGGGAGAGCTGTTCTTGAATAATTAGCCAAGTTGTGCACTGGGCTTTAACAGTGCTTCTTTTTTACATTAAACTTTCCCTAGCAATACATTCAGAGATGTACAACTTCCACTGAAGTCCCTCACAAGTATGTCCATAGCACCGATATTCTGCTCCTCCATCGCACTTGTTTATTTTTCAAAGAGAAGGGTTTTCCCTTATGCCCTACAAAAAACAAATACGCAGCCACATTCTGTTGCCCTTCCCTAGCAGATTTGTTTTGATGGACAGGGAACAGTCATTTCAAAGCAGGGATGTCTTCAGGGTAAATCTTTTTCTCTTTCTCAAGTAGTCCTGCCATAAGCAATGCAAGACTTAATTTTCACAGCAATGACAATTTGAAGCACTGAGGGATTTTAAAATAGACCTGTTCAGCTTTGACAGTTCTAAAAATCAGGCCACATTTCTATTAAATAAGTGAAGGCACTAAAACATGCATAATTTAGGGGAAAGACTGCCTTAATTTTGAGTATTGCAGAGTCTGGCACCAACAAAACAGTTGTGAAAATCTTAAGTATTTGTTCTTGAAAAATGCAGCAACCCTTAACCAATGTAATAGTAGTCAGTTTCCCTTTCAAAACCCAACTTTTCCTCAAACAGAAATGAATTTTGCATGCAGTGGGATCTTCATCTATTTTTCATGAATTATAACTTAAAGAGTCATATGCAATCATTTATGAACACTGCAGGCTGCTACAACTCTCCTTCTTTGATTTTATACAGAAGTTATCAAATGAGCAAACTATAAAACCTCATTCTATTTTTTTTTGTGTGCCAATGGATATTTCTCAAGGCAAAAAACTTTGAATTACGTCAATCCTTAGGGAAAAGAGCAAATATTTTTATTCACAGAATGGAAGGTATTAGAGCTTGAAAGGTCATTTTAGAACATTTACTTTTTCCCAAAGCAGACTTGTTCCTTATAGTAAAGAGTTTATTGCAAAGAACCAACTACAGTTCAGCTCTGGAAATGAGACACCATACGCCCTGCCATACCATCAATCCTTCCTTGGTCACACATCATTTATAAACTTGGTTTAAGCCTCATGGGACATCAATAAACATATGAAGCTATCAAAACTGCCCCGTTTTAGCCAGAAGCTAACTTCAGCTTTTATTATGAAGATCAGGCAAGGGAAAAAGTGTTGTGAAAAATTCTTTGCAATATAAACATCCCGAAAAGTTGATGCTCACAATGACTACTTGGATAGGAAGTTTAATGACTTAAAGTAAGCCTGCGAGCAAAGCCTGCCTAGAACCTTCTGTTCTAGTTTGAAAAGGTCTGTAATTCTGAGGGAAGATAGCAATTCTAAATTAAAACATGTATTGATTGTGTTTGATTAAAAGGCTGAGACTCCATGCCACAAAGCTCTCCATGCCACACCAAGATGATACAAATCCTCAGTGGCATCTTGCTACTACTCATTTCCAAAAGAACAAATTCCAATTCCGATCACAATATATTCTAAAACCTTTTTCAAATGTCACATTAAAGTGATCATTCACTACCTCATTGCCGCAGAAGATAGTTCCTATATCCAGCTCAATGAGAACTGCACCATGTTGTAAGACCAAGACCATGCAATCTTCGGAAAATTAAATGGCCCACATAAGTTATGATTTCTAAAAAGGTCAGGAAGTGCAAGAGTTTGTTTGAGTAATTTGCAAATTACATCAATTAAATATTAAAAAGCCCAAAAACAACTTGGAGTGTTGCAATCTGTTGGCAATTTGAAAACATAGGATTATATAGCAGCAGTCTGCAAGATAAAGCAGAACCGTTGTATTATTTACCTCAATTCTTAATGTATTTCAGAATTCATTAATTCAAACATTAAAAATTTGATTTGTAAACTCACAACAGTTCCACACGATCCCTCTGCCCCCGTGCAAATAACACTAGAAGCCAACAGGTTTTAAAAACTATTAGAAGCCAACTTTTTTTTTTTTTTTAAAGAAAGGGTTTAAATAACTAAATCTGACTTCCTACCTCTTGCGTTTTGCTGTCCAACAGCTGTGGCACCGACAAGGTTCTGAACTTCCGCTGAACAGGCTTAACAAAAGCAGGTGTACAGCAAGTCACTGTCTGTTCCACCTGTCCTGGAAGAACTAATGACCCTGCTGAATAAAAAATACTCAACTTTATCCTTCTATCAATGTATGGTAACACAGTTGAGTGTAAAATCCTGTAGTGCTTAGATACAGACAGAAGCTTGTTAGTCAAAGTGTGTTGTACTTATTGTTGCATAATAAAAAATACAGGCAATTATCTTGCAAACAGATGCATGCAGTCCTGAGCTAGAATCTAGATAATAAAATATACTATACTAAGGAAAAATCAAACTTGATTAAACAGATGGCTAGCTCTTTTTTCCTGAGGACGCTGAAGTAAAATTCTGGAACTAGATATTTCTAAACTCAGAGAAAACTTGGGATTAGATTTCTCTCTTTCATGAGAAGGAAGGAAGGAAGGACCTGAGCAGAAACTTTGGCAATAGGAGTTATGCAAGATTAAGTCTGGTATTTTCATTGATTAGCTGGGCAGCCCATTTCAATTCTCTTTTCCTGGAGTTTCACCATCTTATACGTTGGGCATAAGGAATCTTTGCAATGCTTCTGCCTTAACATTAATCTCCTGAAGCATAAAGTAAAAACACCTGAAAGAAGTAATAATATTTCCCATTAGAGTGCCAGATGACTACTGTCCAAGGATATTTCAGGGATGTTTGTCCCTCCCTGAACTTTCCAGAGGCACCGAAGAGGACTTCTACACATGCGGGATACAGGAACACGTAACCTTTTCACATTGGCAGGATTTGGCCCATAGTTCACAAACACACAGATTTCTGAATCACTTTGCCTTTACACACTTAAGCAAAACATTCATACTGGGAAAAGTAGATTTACTTTCTGTGACAGCTTAGAAGGATATGCCTTAGATTTCAGAAATATCTTTTAACATGCATCAATCTCAGCTCAGCTACAGCACAGATGTGTCCATCTTGTCTCAGTAATGCTTCCACGAAGAATCTTAAGGGAACCATATGTCTTGCAATTTAGTTGAAGGATTACATAAATCAACCTACTATTTTTTCTGCCTGGTACACAAATTCCTTACAACTTTATACTAGATTTTAGTAGCTTGATTTCCTCTTGAAATATCAGAATAAACCTTCAAAATGTTGCTTGAATGTTACTTAATGCAACCAACAAGTGGGTACATAGGTCCACAATGAAAAGAAATAAATGACCATTTATCTCTACCTGCACATGTTTTCACCACAGCAGTATGGTCAAGGACCTGTCATCCCCCTGTAAATCTGCATTTAAAAATAATGATTTCCTAACTATGCCTTAAAAAATCCATGATCAAATACTTCATTTAGATTTTCTCTCGACAAGTTTATTTCAAGGCCTATCTACTTTGGGTTTGTAAAGTAGAATGTGTTTATTAAACATCTGAATTTATTCCCTTGGGTATCTTATTCCTGGATTTTTGTGTTTTGCTTTGTGATTCACATATAAATGGTTTACAATTTTCATGCCTACACTCTTGGTTGCATATATCTCTCTCTAGTCATCTATGTGCTTTCAGTCCTTGTTCTCAGCATAGCATTTGATCTTATTCTGCATCAGTCATATAGGAAAGCTTTCTGAAAAAAAATGTGCAGTCCACAGGAATATATGCTAGGGCTTCACATGTTCTGCAATTGCTTTTTTCATTCCTTTATAACTGGTGTCAAAAGAGGACAGAAGGAAGATGTGAATGCTCATTTAAAGGCAATGGCATCTTCTGCTATTGTTTCAAACTTGCACCCTAAATATATACCCTCACTGAAGAGAGGAAAGCCTGGACATCAAGAGGTTTGTATCATCTCCTGATATAAACACTGCACTTATTTCTGTACTAAGAGCAGTTTTTCCCCCACAACAGACCAATCTGGAGAAAAGATGAGGAGGAAGCACCGTTATGTAACCATCTGGCAATGGCTCAAAAAGACAACTCTTAAAAATTGGGACAACCGAAGGAAATTTATTTTTGCTTTTAGCAAGAAGTGCTTGTCATACTTAGAACGTCAATTCCAATTTTTTAAGGCTCGTTAGTAATGCAAACAATGTTTGAAATTTCCTTCAATCACCCCATAAGAATGTGGTAATCAAACTTTGTTTGCCAGTAGACATGCCAGAAATGAGCTTTGTCTCTCTATCCTGGCTGCATGACAGCATATGAAAGTCTAATCGGTAAATGCTGCTTTGCCTGATAATGTTTAATCAAGAAACTCCTTCAGAGAGAAAAATTAGGGAGTTTTGACAATCCTTCTCAGTGGGAGCTCCCAAAGGAACTGTAGGCTATTGTAAGTTCTAGCCAGTACCTCACAGCTGGGTTAGGCTTATGCTACAGCACTAGTGGATGATGATCCTAATTAAGCTGCTAATTATGTTCTCTGTGGAGGTGATTAATTAGCAACAGGAATGCCTTGAATACTGCCAATGGCACCATATATAGAGATAATTGAGCAGGCATGATATCAAAAATCTGAGAAGAGATCTTGAAATGTACCTTCCCTCATACCAGGAAGAACCAACTTCCTAGATGATGTGGCAGTGAACTTCTGTAGTTTTACTCAAGTCCTGCACAGTGCAGCAGAACAGATTAGGAAACTGAGCAATTCTTTTTAGTTCTTTTTCTTCCCGTGATAGACCCACAGAAAAGCGACTACTAAATTTGTGAACACCGCTAAATTGTTTTGTTGCTGTTCGTTTTGTACCATTGACATTAATTATAAATAGAGAAACAAATAATAAATTAAATCATAAATGGGATGTGAACCCTCTGGAGTGAAGAAGTTCGAAGTCTCATCTTTACCATTAGGGAGCCAACTGATGCACAGCTCTAGATAGGCTAAAGCAAGCTTTACCACTTTCAGACACTGCATTTGACAAAAATTCTGTTGATGGGGAGCTGGGGAGGAAGGTAGCACTAACAAAAAATATTAAAAGCTAAATTTTTCTCTCTCCTCTGTTTCTCACGCTTCAGACTGCTAGCCCCAAAGAGCTGTCTAGTGTGAAATTATCTTAGGGCAGTGTTAAATGGGTTGCAGAGACTGGAGGAGAAAAAAAGCATCAGATTCTTAGGTTTGGTGGAGCGCCATACTTGAAAACATCTGAATCCTGTTCCCCAAGCTGATTTTTATGGATATACAAATAGGCTCATAATATATATGGGAAGACATACATTATGGAAAATAATATATTGATATGATTTGCCTAAAGGATGGTTTATTTAAATAATCAAATAGCTATGTTTGCCCTCAAATTCAAATTAACTGAGTCACTCAGGTTCTCCTAAGCTTCTGTGGGGCTACAGAAAATTGGGACCTTGATAAGACAAATTTTCAATTTCAATATCAGTGTTCTAAGCCTGATGAGGATGAGACTCCTATATCCTTGCTTATGCATCCTCATTCATGCATTGAATTAGTCCTATTTTAATATTCTCCTGTATTTAAAAAAGACCACACTCAAGGTCCCTAGCCATGCTTCTACATATCTTGTATTTTATACAAGTAGTACCTACTATTGCCTAAGTATCCTTTGAGCCCTGCAGCAAGTGATTTGTCTCCAGTCCTGGAAAGGAATTCTGTTGCCAAAACACAGATACTAGGCATTCTCGATCTGTCCCTGGAGAAAGCCTGATCATTTCTATTGTTGCCTTAAGCCACTTACAATTATAGATTAAATTCAATGAGAAAAAGCAATTAAACAGCCCACCATACGCATACTGTCTCTACACTATGGGTTAAAGCTATGGTTTAGCGCAGCAATTCTACTTTGCCAATCAAGGTTTACCGAGCCAAAGACACACAATGAAAAAGCACTGCCTTGGTTTCAGGCTTGCAGCCCAGTGCTGTCTGATGAAAACAGCTACAACAAATTTGTATAGTGGCCAAATCTATGGGCTGCTTTTTCCATAAGAAGCAGCTGTGTTCACACCTTAAAAGATACCGTACTTAGGAAAATTAAAAAGAAGACCACTGCTAGAATGATACTCCCAGATCACCCTCCAAAAGGCACTGGTTTAGATGGGATGTTTTAACACCTATTTTCTACCATGATTTTCACACCTTCAGCTTTGAGTCATTTCCCCTTAAGTGTGACTATCTATTGTATTAAGGTACAGCTGAGAGCTAAGTGATCTGTCCTTAAAGCTACATGAAGTACAGAGATGCTGAACAGTTGCCAATAACAAGCAGAGATAAAAGCCTGTTGTAATTGTACTGGCAAGGTGTGTTTTTCAGTGGGTATCCCAGCTTGTTGTGCCAATATGAACTCTATCGTTTGGCACGCAAGTGGCAGCATTTAAGGAGGCCAGCAACAGCACGCCTTTCAAATTGGTGCCATACTTTGCCTCACTTATAAACTAATTGGAACCCTTCACCAGTAATCCTTTATTAAGGTAGCAATATTATTTTACTTCACTATGGCAAACAATAGTGGCAATATCATTTTGTGTTTTAATTTGCATGTTGTTGCTATGCTTTCTGTAAGAGTAAGAATATACTACTTAAAATGAAGCCTATCAAGTGGATTTTAACATATAAGGGAACTATCCAACAAAGAGGCCTGTTTTCAGGCACACTGACTTAGTAGTCCATGAGATTATTTTTTTCTTGGCTGAATAGCTGTCTCCATTGAAGCACTGCGCAAGATCCAGACTGTGGGTTTCCCGGGTAGAAGTTAGGTTGCTGTTTACTTTCTTTACACAAAAAGAAGGAATAATTAGCTTCTGGCCGTGCAGTGTTTCAACATTATAAAATACAATCTAAATGCTTCATGTTGTTACTGAGATCTGTTGATTGCTTAGGGGTTGATGTGGCCTCTTTCTGAGCTGAAGAAATGTGTGCAGGGAGTGCGGTCTCATGGGAGGAGCTGAGGACAGCAGATATTGAAAGCCAAATCAAATGTCATGTAAAAAAAAACTACTAATAAAACTACTAAAAAACTACTAAAAACTACTAATAATCTGATTACACTGAAAACACTGATAATCTACAGTAGAAATGGTATAATGTGATGTTTATTATTTTTGATAATTACCAATCAAAGCAGTAACAAAAACTTTCCTGCTGCACAATGTTATATTCAAACAGTACAAACAGATGATCATTTGTGTAATTCTCATCTTGTTCAAATGCAGTCTGTGTCACTAGGTGTTTCTGGATGTATGCGATTAGCATTTACCCTCACACACACACAAATGCACAGAAACAACTTAAAAGCCTGTAGAGAGGCAAGGTCTGACATGGTGCAGAAAGTGGCAACTATCCCAAAGCTCTGCCACAACTCTTCTTTCCTCACTGCCCTGCACAGTGTTTTAGTGTTGGGCTTATTTCTTGTCATCCAATTTGTGGCCTGTCTCGAGCTCGAGATACTTAACAATACTTCCACCAAACTAGATATTGAAAAGCCTCTTTGCATCAATGAAATGTGAGTTCCGGCTTCCACTAGTGAGCCCCAGTTTTTAAGATATTATGACAATATAAGACAAACACAGAACAATGTCCTAACAAAGGGAAAAACGGGCACACGAACACTGCACCAAAAAGAAATCTTCAATTCCTGGATCTGATGTAGGACAGCTATCTTACTCCCTCCTTTCTGAATGCCCAGTCTAGGAGGAAGAACATTTGCTGTAAATAAACTTGACTTAGGGGGGTGTATTGTTTTCTTGTGAGTTACAACCAAGCTCAATATTCATCAACTGGAAGTCTGTGAGCCCTCTGGACTTCATAAGGATTCTGCACATACAGAGAGAAAAGACTAATCAAAGAGATAATGGATTAGACAGACTAATTAAATGGCAATAACTAAGGACCAAAGCAGTGCTCTGTCACAGCCTCTTGCAGTGACCTTAGGCAAATCCCTTAATCTGCGTGGCTTGGTTTCTTTCTGCAGTCACAGATCCAAATGAGGAAAATAAATTTAATCACCAAAAGGTCTTCCATTCTGGTGGTAATAAAAACCACACAAACATCTATGATAGACAAATACCTATAAACACTAGATTTTTATTTACTTTTTAGAAGCAGGAGAGCTAAAATCATTATAGGCATAATGGAGCAGTTCAACACTATGTGAAATGCTCATAATTGGAATGCTAAAATAAGTTCAATGTGCTTTCCAGGTCAGTCTCATTTATTACAAGCCCAGGACGAAATCACTATAGTGTGTAGGTACAACATTTTCATTTTATAGAACTCTCTCAGCACCCAATTTACTTTGTGGGTTACACTGTAATTAAAATAATTTCCATACAAACAGAAGTGTGGATAAATGTAGAAAATTTGCTAGCAAAAAGTTGAGAAACCTTGAAAAAAATCACTGCTCACCAGAACATGGTATAATAAATAATCTTTGTAACTTTATATTTCATTAACTGTTAAATTAAGGAAAGAAGTAGTTCAATTCTGGGAGTTTGGGCAATTGGGGGAATTTTCTGGCAATGGAAGAACTGAGAAAGAACATCATTTTTAGAGGAGAAATGGTTCTGTTAAACAATGTTTCAGTGTCACTAAAAAGAAAAGAATATCCATACACTTCAATCCAAAGACAGACAATCTTTGTGAATATGAAGGAGGAAAAAACCTACCACTGCATGTCTCTTCATCTGTGTCTATATCTAAGTTCACCTGCAGTAAAAACACAAAATTGGAAAAATAGATTAAAATGTATTAATTCCATTCTTTTTAGTACAAACTAGGGAAAAGCAGAGAAAAGCATTAAATTTCCTCCTTTGTCACTTCCCTTCTCCCCTACGTTTTTATAGGAAAGTGATTATGATTTTTTTTTGAAATGCAAAACCCAAAGGAAATATTTGCAAGTGTAGGGAAAGAATTTCTACTGTTGTTGTTGCATACCAACTACGGTGAAGAGAAAGCTCAAGCTGAACAGCAACTTCTTGAGGAATTTGGTGGGAAGCTGAAGAAGTAAAGTTGTCATACAAAAATCAATATAAATTACTCTGCAGCTTTGCAAAGACTACATATTACACAGACACAGCATTTGTTGCAAGCAAAGGAGAGCCGGATCTTTCTATTTTAATATTAATGATGATCTGAATGGAAAATTAAAAAAGCTAAGAATTATGACATTTTTGATATTTTATCTGGGACATTTCACTACTGCTTTTACCAGGCTGATGTCCCTTGAAAAATGGTCTAAATTATGTAACATACCACAAGAAGAGTTGCTTCTTATTTCAGGTAACACTCTGAATAAATGCATAGGGTGAGAGTCAAAAGACTTTCCCAGTCTATGTGTAAATGGAGGATTTACTATATGCATTGAGCAGTTTTCTGCATTTCTATGCAGTAATCACAGATGCTCTTAGTTCATTTTTCCTAAACTGATTTTACACTATTATCTTGCTCAACCTTTACACTCTAATAGTACGTACTCACTAAAACTTGGAAAGAGATTTGGATGATGACGCTCTCATTCCTTTTTCTCACAGGTGTGAAAGAAATACACTGACAAATTGCAAATACTTTGTAAATGCATAAAACAAAATTGTAAGTCATGTTCTACTCATAATCCCCACCTTGAAGAAAATCAAAGAAAACCTCACCTTCGCTCTTTCAGATAGACCAAGATCGTTTCCATCAGAGCCACCAGCTTTCCAGTTCTCATTCATGACTGTCTGTAGATAAACACGTAGAAATATTCACATGCATGAAACAGAACCAAAATCACAGTCAAAGCTCCTACTGATTTACACAAACAGATCTTTTATGGTGCATTTCAATTTTTATAAAGACTGAATGCAATGATGCTGAAAATAGAACTTATGTAGGTAATCCTCTGAAATCCTACACAGGATCAGACCGAATCAATTGTAGCAAGAGTATAAGTAATCATAACAGGCCTAAAAAGCAGCATTTAGAACAAAAGCATTGTTTTCAATAGTATTTTTTTCCCTTCTTTCCTCAGGGCAGGTTTAAAGGTTATGGTGGCCAACTTACCGCATCAGAGTCTCCTCCCATTACTATTATAGCAGCTTTTCTAATGCATTCCACTATTGCCATATTTATTTCTGAAACCACTAGTGTGACAAAAACATGAAGTCATGGCTGAAACTTTCTTTTTGTAGCAACAAAAGACAAGTATTAAGATGTTCTATTACATAAAGGATAACAGAAGCTGCACATTGCTTTATGGGGCAGAAAGCCAATTTGCAGTGGCTAAGGAAAGAGACCCAAAGGCTGTCGATCCCAGTGAGGCAATCATATTCATACGAAAAATGGCAACAAAGATTTTTGTCATTATTGTTATACAATCAACTGACAGAATGTGATTGTTTTAAAAGCCTTGCTTGATTCTACCTCAAAGGCATGTGTTAGTAAGGAGGAAAACAACAGCTTTTTCTCTTTGACTGAGGCCTGGCAGCCCCATCATTTGAAGTCATTGAGTGCGTGGCTCTGTGTATTGCAAAAATGACCTGCTACTTCTTTTTTAATAAGAACCTTAATGAAGATAGTGGTGTTTTTTTTCTGTTTCTTGGTGGTTTTTTTTTGTGTGTTTGTGTTTTTGTTGTTGTTGTTTTGTTTTATTTTATTACAGGCAAGACCACAGCTTTATTATTTGTTATTCAGGCAAGAGGGTAGTTCTTAACAAGTGGACTCAGATTTCCATCTTGCTCTCTCCAGATGATGCCTGTGGCTTTCCTGTCCCTACACATTCAATCCCTAATCTCATAGGTTTTAGAAGATTAAAAAGACCTCTGTTTTGCCAACTGTTTTCTTCAGGTAGCTGAAACAATCTAGCTTTAGTAACACAGGATTCAATATTTGCTAAAACCCTCCAACAAAGCAAATCCGTGCATGCTGGCATTCATACTCTCAAGCCTTTTTCCCTTTTGCCAACCCCTACCATTAACCGCAGTCTTCAGTGGAAACCTAACAATGGTCTTTGCAGGGCTCCTTATTTATTAGTCAGATTATGGGGGCTCTGCAAATGCCACTGCCAAATGTGATCCCTGCAGGTGCCTCTGTAAGCATTACACACTTGGGTAGTATTTTAAATATTTGCCTCAGATGGGATAATACCATTAGCTTCTAACATTTAGACAGTATATCTCCCCCCACACCTTTTTTTTTTTTCTTTAATCTTCTTGAATGTGATGCTTGTCCACACGGACAAATGTTAATTCATTACCTCATTCTCATTTGGCGTCTGTGGTGGGAGGCGCACTGATATTTCTTTGCTTCTTCCAGGTGAGCCACCCTGCTTATCTCTGTTTGAGAACTCAGAAGTAGAAAACGTTTTTCTTAAAGACTTTTTACATCCTTGAAGTGTTTTCCCCTCTTCCTCTGTAAGGAGAATCACACCACTTCAGATAACACAATACAACATCCAAGAAAAAGAAAAACATGAATTTCATTAGATCTAATACTGACTTTTACATATTCATTTCTCTTCTCATGCTCGGAGCCTCCATGATATACATCTATTTTGCAATCTTTATCCTAAAGCTGAATACGCAGTTTGAACTTCCAGTGCACAGAGAATGACCTATTCCTTGATACTGAAAGATTCATCATCTCAAAAGTTTATGCAATATATAGAAAACTTGATATACCTTCACATACCTGATGGATTACTTTCTTATCAGGCACAAGAAAAGACTTTGTTTTTTATCATAGTGCAGTGATTATCAGGCCCCCCAAAAATGTGTATTTTCTACCTCAATATCTTTGTATCACCAAGACTTACAAACAGCCATATGCCAGTCATATTTAGCTGTCAGAAGTTTAGGTCCTGAGACTAAAGATTAAATACTGATGTTCAAGCAAGGTCAGTTCCCTTAGGGGATTCCTCTGGCCTTCAGAGAGGGACTAGGAAAACAGTCCCTCAGAATTACAACATGGCTAGGCATCATCAAACAAAAACTCAACAGTACAGATTTAGCTAAGAGCTGATCAGAGATCAAGACAAGTATATGCACAGAAGTTTGGATTTCCAAACTCATGCTGAACAGTTGTTTTCCTACAAAAAAAAAAAAAAACTAATAATGGCCAAAATAGAACTGCCTTTCTATTTTAAAAAAAATCCATTATCAAGTGTGGAGCAGTTATAGTACAATAAATTCAAGTGAATTTCACACTACATGTTCTTAATGAAAAATAAATGCTGATTTTAACAGCGTTTCTTGGGTTTAGCTTGAAAAATCTACTTTATAACAATAAGAAACACTGCAGTGCATTTCTAAAGCATAATTATACATTATAGGCATTAAAGGAATTCTTGCGGAGAGTCTTAATGATGCCCTTGGGGTTAGTACATTCAGCAGTCCACTTTCCCAAAGACGTATTAATCCCCATGGACAGCTCTGTGCCACGGTTACTATGACTCACCGAAAGGGCTGGCATTCTGGACATAACCTGAAGTCCACACTCACAAAAGTCAAGGTTCATAAAAAGTAAATTGCACTAGATCAGAACAGCCTAGCAAACAGTTCTGCTCTCAGACCACAGATGGATCCTCTGAATAATTCCTAAATCCCAGGTCTCTTGATATGACATCTGGCTTCTCCTTGCTTTTTTAGCAAGCACTTTCCTAAAACAATATTTGGAAACAGCACTACATATGTGCAATGTCTTCTTCCTACACGTTCTCTTTTTCAAGCCATGGAAATGAAGCTGTATTACATCCAAAACCCTCTTTTAAACTCTAGACAGGTAAAGTGATCATCCACTAATTGAAGATGTTCTTATTGTCACCCTACTTTATAGGAAGAACTAGAAGAGTTGCTCAAAAAGTTTCAAACTTGTGTTATTACAAACGTAAACAAGATGAACTTCCCGTTTCATACTAAGAACTGAAAAGTTTTATATTTAAGATTGACAAGACACAGAAGGACGTTAATGTCTTTATGCAGCCAAATGTGTGCGCCCCGATAGAGCAACTAACTATAGGGGTTGAGGGGCCAGTATCCTCACTGTGCACATTTAGGGGGCCTTCACTATGAAACCTGGAAGAAAGCTCCTGGAAGCCATATACGTTTCTCATCACGATCAAGACAGGCAAAAGGAATCATCAATGTGTATGATCAGCATATATCAGCATCATATACCAATATGCTCTGAATAAGCGTAAGATTCCTGCACAAACCAGTGCCTATCATGGGTGGCACCGTGGTCATGCTTCTGGGCTACAATCAGACCCACCTTCTCCAAAGCGTAGACTCTGAATACTCCAAACAGAAGAGTATCACTTAACGTCAGAAGGCATATGACACATGGTTGAGCAGTCGTAATTAGACAGCACACATAAGCCCACTAATTTATTTTATTACGTTATATATTTTCTGGACAGCTGAGCTATTGTCACAGATAAAAGGCTGATAGATTAAGTGAGCTAACAAGAAATCAAGAGCGTTCACAGCATTTCTGTGGCACTCACTCACCCGAGACTACAGCTGGAAGCACTATATCCCTTTTCTGAAGAGATTAGCCATAAGCGGCTCTCAGAAACTTTTGGTTAAGACCTTTGCAGCACTGTTGGGTTGGATAACATAAAACACCATATTTGATGAAACATCCACAACTGCAATTTGATACTAGATTCATGACTGAAAGTAAAGAAAATTTAAATGAAAAACGTGAGCAGCACAAAGCAGCTGTGAAACACATGCTGCAGACAGACTGCCAGCCATGCAACCCTGTGCATGATGAGCCTGTGCCACATGAACAGCTGGGATGGGACGTAGGTGAACCAAACCTAATGCTGCAAACACAGCCCCCGGGACCAGTGAGGCCCACCCTACAAGTGTCTGAAGTAAGCACTGGTACCTGCAGTTTCTCATCCTGCATCACGTAACCGGCTCTCTTGAAGTAGCAACAGTTCTGATCTCAAAAAAACCTATATATTAAAAATAACACAAATTGACCTAAATCTAAAGAAACTGCAATTTGCAGAGGAATATCACAGTTTTATTCCTTTGATGGTGTTCTCATTTCCAACCCTTTCTGTTCCTACTTTTGCAAGAGAATGGGAAGGAGAAGGGGTCAGATGTAAAGCAGCAGAAGGCTCACTCAGCCTACCCCTGGCCAAGTGATAATTAGCTCATTAGTCACAGTCTCAGTTCACAACCTGACAAGACCTGCACATACAACACCGGCCTTTACCACAGGTGACAACGTAAATAAATAAATACGGGTACAAGCACAATAAAAAGTAGCAGAACGTGGAAATGATGCAAAGATTCATATATTCACTCCACAGGCAGTTTTTCAATTTTACTTTTTAGAAACTCCACTGTCACTACCGCAACAATGAAATAACAAGCAAGCTTAGGTCTCTAGAAAAGTAAATCTCAGTCCCTCAAGAGTAATATCCATCATAATTGTGTGTCACTGAAAGGTATGCTGCAGACTTCAGAAACATTTCTATCAGAGAGTATATCCAGCTTGATACATCCTTTCTGGCCAGCTATCTATCCTTTCTATTGCCTAAAATTCTCTTTGTCTTCCGATTTGGAAAGAAACCTTTTGAAAACATCCAGTGATCACCCATATATTTCAAGCAGTGGAGACACTTATCACGAAGCCAGAGAAGAGAGCTATCAGGAGTATCAGGAAAAACTTCCTGTCAGTAAAATCTATTAGATGAAATAGGAGCCCCAGAAGAATGATAGAAATCCCATGGTTTAAAACATTTCATAGCAAGACCAGACATGGCAATCAATAATATGCTGTAGAATACCTGGCTTGGGACAACGTGCTGGACTAAACGATAGCAGCTACCAGGTATTTCCCTTCTCCCTCAACTCAATCAATGAATTCCAAAAATGTTTATAAATAATTGGCTGAGAATGAGAATAAGGCCCTTTTTAATTGTAAAAAAATTAATACAACAAAGCTACTATTGTAAGCTCCAATTTGCTTCTTGTCCTCCAAACACTGGACAGAGGGCCAGCAGAAGGCCTGTGAATCCCTTAAAACCTTTCCAAATTATGCTTTGATGGAATACCTGGAATCCAAATAACACAGCACCTTTGTGCAGGGCTCCTGAACAAAAAAGTAATTTTACTCACAGAGGCACGGTAACTGAGTACAAGAGGTACATGGTACTGAGGTACAGAGGCATGGTAGAGAGGTCAAGAGCACGAATTTCAATTTCATTTACTGTCTCAAACACATCAGCAAACTGCCACATTTAAAAGCATGAACAAACCCTGTCACTGAAATGTTCCCATAAAATACCACTTCGGGATGTTCAACAGATGGAGACAGAGAAGGGGAAGAGCCTGGATTTACCTATTTGCAGCTATGTATACTGTTATATGGCGCTGAGATAATTTACCCTAAATGCCAAGCCATAAGAAAAAAAAACAGATTTAAAGCCTAAAAATCCAATTTGTTGGGAGGATAAGTTTTAAAGCTTTCTATTTTCTTTCTTTTTTTTTTTTTTTTTTAATAATACATCCAAACCAGCTCCCAGATATAATTCTGCAGTACCTCAATCTAAATTTGTAGCCTCCCCCTGCTTGTGTAGTGCACACTGAGAACAGAACTTGGTGTTTTCAGTTACTTAACCAAGCAAATCTGCTCTGATTTACATTCTTGAGCTATCTTCCTGTTCCCATGTATTTAAAGGCATAAATCACTGTAAACCAATGCAGAGTTTGTCCAACTTTTCATGACAAACAAAAAGCCCAATTACCCCACGTAGTACATAGCAGGAGGATTTCAGAATTAGGCACCTATATGTCTGTCCCAGTACACCTCAAGCACTTGAGCAGTAATCTAGTGCTCTTTTAAGAGCATTATGGTATCCTGCCTAGCCTCCTGCTGCTACTCGGAAAGGCGGTGGATTTTCCATAGATACTGCATCTTATCTGCCAACCCTGAGCATCTGAAATACCTATCCCCTAGACATCCAAATTCCTAAAGTCCCATTCAAATCTTGCTCAACCAAAACCCTCACTGATTTCAAAGACACTGATCTCACTGTAGCATGAAAAGCAGAACTCCTCTGTCAGAGTAACTCAAGCTATAAAGCCAAGAAAATAACAACTCACTTGCCTCAGTGTACGAATTAATATTCATAACACATCTTGCAAGTGCAATACGTAAAACATCATGGTCTTCCATTTCTACACTTCACCTCCTATTCAGTTAACAAGGGCATTTACACTGCTTGATCCCCTTCCTTCACTGCAGTTTTGCATCAGTGTAACTCATGGATGCCTACGGAATTCTCTGCAGTTTATACAATAGCAGAGATTCACTTGGTATAGCCTTTCCCCTCATGTCTTTGATCTTACCCTGACTAAATCACAAATAATTAGCAAGAAGTACTGTTTACTTGCACTTTCTTTTTCTTCTTTTTTTTTTTTTCATTTAAAAGGTCAGTTTTTAATATATTCACTAATAAGGGCTTGATTCTTTTTTTCACCAACACCAACTTACTAATGAAATTCCATTATGTCAGGTCCTCAGCTAGAATAAATAAATAATCCATGGACTGGGACAACAACTTCAGTCAGACTATTTCTGACTTAAAAAGGTAAACTCTCAAGTCCTAATTATTACTTTCAACTGCCAGTTTTTGACATTTTACTGTAATATATTTTAAAAAATAGACAGGAAAGGACTTTTTGTATGTGCTTCTTCAGAGGAAAGAAGAATGACTGTTACATCAAGTATATTTCAGCCACTTATACACCTGCTTTAGCTTAATGTGAAGCAATATTTCTTCATAACTAACTCAGCTCTGCATTTTCAAAAGTTGAACTGTTCTTTTACTGTATCGGTATCTCTCCCGTTCTCCTTAATGGAATCTATATGCTGTGTTTTTATGTACTGTTTTATCTGTATCAATATCTATATCTCTGTTGGGCTCTAAATATTGTCAGTGTTAGAAAAGTGGCAATATTTCCTGTTTACGCCACATTCAGCCCAGCTGATCATTTAAAAACATACATTATTCTGCCACGGTTCGATAGTGCTGTCGCCAGATACCTTCTCCATTTGAATACTATAATGCAGTCAGTTAAGGGACGCAGCAAATGTGCATTTGACCATCTCAGCAGCCTTCAGGAGCAAAATCTTGCTTCTTCCAACAGATGACGACCAAAAATAATCTTTTAAAAGTTCAGAAAACCATGACAGAAATCTCAGTGTAGATTCTCAGCTGACATTAACCAGTTCAATCCTAGTAAGGGACCTACATCTCTTAATATCTACCAGGGATCACGTGGCATCTACCACAACCAAGTAGTACCAGTGGACTAGATGAGCTCTCTAGTTCCAACAATTTTTATTTATTTATTTATTACAGTCAAAGCAACCCCACATGTGCTTAAATTCATCCTGAGCACAACGAAACTACTTCAAGTACACATCCTGGGGAACACTTTAAAAGAGCAGGTGGCATGCTATCAAATCAGGACAGAACTGGTTTTGAAATCCTTCTGTGTAATTGCATACTAGAAGAATTCAACACTAGCTGATAAGTAGATAAACACTGTAAGAAACAGGGGAACGATATATTACTGAACGCATCTGACAACTCAACACAAAGTATTCCTTTCTTAACAAATAGTATCAGTAAAGAGATTGCAGCAGGTGGGAACTAATTAACAAACATCGGACATCCCAAGATTTCAAAAAATGCTTGATTTTGGACATCATAATTGAGAAATAAAGGTATCTTCAGAGAGGCCTGATTTTAAAAAATCACAAATACTTTCTTGAAATTAGGCATTTCTATGGGATTTTATACTGGACACAGAGAAAAACAAAGGCGAGGTCACTTCTGTTTCTGATTGTCCTGCCAAGCCACTCAGAGCTGCCAAGCTCTGACCTCTGACATTATTTGCTTTGTGTAATTTCCACACCTAGAACAGAGGGCTAACAGTTTGTCACCTCACTGGAGTGTCATGAAACTTAGCCAACAGATGCATTTGGCACAGTTCAATGCTTTTCAAGGCAAGGTGATGAGGTAGAGCAAGGGTTCATTTCATGTTACTGTTTTATATAGTATAACAGAATTTAACCATAATCAATATACCACTATCAGATGAAACCTGTACCAAAATACCAACAGCAAAGCTACTAAGTATTTCCCTTCCCTATATTCTAGGCAGAGAGAATCTAAGACATGCAACAGAATAGAAATACTTTTTTTTCCATCTGAAGCAGACTTTGGAAATTCAAGTAAAATTGCCAACACCAAAAAAAAAAAAAATTGCTATCAGGGAAGCACCACTGTTCACAGGCTGTCCAACTTTCAGGGAGCCAGGGTGCTTTGTCCTTACCCGGTGCTGCCAGTGAGTTGCTGTGCTCAGCAATTCCCCCTCTTCATGCCTTCCTTTTTTCTGTCTATACAAGGGAAATTAAGTTCTTTACTTAGCAAATACCACTGAGATCTAAGGACAACAAATAACCATAACACAGATCTGCACTATTTCAAAAATCATCTATTATGCTTGCACCCCTATGTCTTTTCTTTTACATTTAGGGGCTCTGTATGGTATTTGTTTTTATACTACATTGAATGAAGGTTACAGAGAGATGGCTACTACATTTATGATCAATAGAAAACTGCAGATTTTTTCTCCCAACCAAATCTTTCCAATGATCCAGCAAAACACATCAATAAAAAGCTCTGAATTGACGCTGTTTCCCTATTTCATGCCCTGTTTAAGTTCCCTGGGGATGACAGATTAATTTAATTAGTTTTATTGAACTGCCTAGTTGTTTTTATTGGCAAATCCACTCATACAAAGAAGGCTGCAAATTTCTCTTGGGGTTAGCATTGTCCTACTGGTCCATTTTTTAAAATTAAAGTAAATTTACTGTCATTTCTTATATAGTTTTCTGCTATGCTTTCTGTGGTTAGACTCAAATTTGTAAAGTGCCTTTGCTGACACTTACGTAGGAAGTTTAAAGTTGTTGTTTTTTCTAAACATGGTTAACAAAATAAGGGGAAGGAGACAGCTACCTTTAAATGGACTGTGAACTAAACATCACTAAGCTTTCACTGGGGAATTAAATTAATCTGATCACAACACAAAATATGGCTCTTGTATGCCACCTGAAAGCAGAGAAATGGTCAGCCACTTCCAGCTTCCTTTGCCTGACAGCCTGCTGGGCACAGAAGCATCAAAAGAGCAGCACTGAGGCTATAAAGCACATAGCCAAGGTTCAGTTTGCTTAGAGATGGGTCTGATCAAAGCCCTCAGACCTCAACTCAGCGCCAGGCAGGATAAAGTAGATCAAATGGAGCAAACTTAATAGCAGGAATGGACTGCATTTAATCCCAGTGGCCAAATGGCCAGGAGCATGGAAAAATTGTGAGTCGAAACTTGGGTTTGGATAGTAACTTTTTATTCTAACAGCAACTTTTTATTCTAGTAGCTGACTGATCCAGGATATCCAGGATCCTGGACTCTTCTCTCCCTCTCCTCTCCCTCTCCTCTCTCTCTCCTCTCCCTCTCCTCTCTCCTCCTCTCCCTTTCTTCTCCCTCTCCTCTCCCTCTCCTCTCCTCCTTTTCTTTTTTCAAGTGAGAAGAGTAATTTAAAATCTAGATGAAAAACATAAAGTTTGGACTTCATTCTTCTGTGCTTTTTTCTTTGTTTTGTTTTGTTTATAGAAGGTCAAAGGAAATATTTTATGCTCCAGTGAATTTGCCAATCTTCCTCTGAGTTTAGAAGCAGATGCTGTTTTCTAATTTTGGACACCTAATTCTTTCCACCAGATTTCAAGCATTCTTTCTAAGATCTGAAAGAACCCTGTGCAGCATCTTTTTAAAAATTGGATATTGGGTCTATTTCAATGAGATTTTGTCCAAACATGTTCTAGTGTTTAGTTTTGAAGAGATCACTCACTGACCACATCTACAGAAATCTGTATCACAAATTCTTTTGTAAATCCAACTCTTTTGAGGCTTCAACTGCATTGTCAAGACATTCACAATTTTTCATTGGACTTACACAACATATCAGAGTTGTACAACCTCAAAGCAAATGGCAGCTGGCTGTTCTATTACTGGACTTTTTTATAATCAAAGCTAAAAGAGTAAACTAACAAAAACTAAATACGTTAACTTGGCAAAAGCATACAGATGTTCAGTGATTCTAAAACCAATACAAATTAATGCTTTGAAAAAAATTATTGTAGATAGCCCAGAACAGTCAATGGTGCTTGGGTTTTGTACTCAAGGTATATTCCTTTCAACTTCAACTTGTGTGTAAATTTAATTGATCAAGACTTAGTTAGGAAAACAGATTCTTATGAGATGCTTGTAAGAATAATAAAGAAACTCCTAGTGAAAATATTCTTGCAATCCAACCTGGGAGCTAGTACAAATTCATGTACAAGTGAAAATCACCTTATATAAATACAGTACTCTGTGAAATCAGTGGAATCCAATTATTTCTCTATGCTTCTTCTGTTTTCAATGTTACAACAGTCAAAAATCTATCAGACGGTGATGATTTTCCATTTTTTTAAGACCTTCTCTACATTTACATACACAACTGAATAGGCTGGGTCATTTGTGTGTACAAACAGGTATCTCCATATCTAATTACGCAGGATGGCAAACTCTAATGCTAATGATAATTGTACTAAGAGGCAGAGTATGGATCTACAGTATTATCAGGCCAAATTCAGAAAGGTAATCTGTAAACAGCCAGATTTTACTTGACACTAACCACAAAATGCCACAGTGAATATCAGAACTCATGACACGAAAGAGAGCATTTCTGGAGCCTATTAACAGACAGTCTTATTAAGCTATCACAGTTGCTTTTTTAAATTATATTTTTAGAAGCCAAATGATTTATTTTTCAAGTGCAAAATTAAGAAACTAAGAATGTGATATTTTGCAGAGTATTTTGCACTGTTCTGATACCAAAATGCCTTGTATCTTAAGTGGAATTTTTGCAGGTCATTAGTTTATAATGCAAACCAGCACCTTTGGGTATTTTTAGAGGAAAATGAAGACAGGAGAAAAACAACCTGAGCTATTTTGCTCATACAAACATAGGAAACTACATTTCTAAGCATTTGACTCAGTTAAAACTCTACCTTTGATAAGCAAAGTTTTAGTGGCAGATGCTGTAGCGACAACGTGAGCAACTGAAATACATGCTGAGGCTTTTTGCAAGTAGTATCATGATATGCAGCATGCTTCTAAGCTAGGGCCTATCCCCAGTGTATCAATCATACATAAAAGAGACCAGAACCTAATTTTCAATCCTCTTATCTCATCTCCCAGCGCCTCCTTTCTCTTCTATTTTTTACTGGGAGGAGAGACAGAAGGCTGCCACAAGATTATTTCTACAGCAGCTTCAACTCCCCCACTGGTTTTCTGCTCAGTGCCTGTGACTGACACTTAGTTCTGCCTGAAGGACAAGGACAGGACAGACTTCTGAGTGCCAATCAATGGAGCATGCTGCATAGTGTAATTGGAAAATACAGTGCTTCTGCAATAAGATGAGGATATTATTCCAAGTAGAAACCTGTGGTAAAGACAATTATAACTGAGTAATATGTAACTCCCCTTTATCCTTATTGCTCCTGACTTAAAACAGACAGAATAAATGAACCTCAACTACATAATTTGGTACAGATCGAAACTTCCTGTAATCAGAAGTGCTCAGATCAAGGTTAAGCCCCACCTTTTATTTTATCTTCAAAGCATAAAGTCTTTTCAGCCTAATTACCCTATAGGATTATACTTATATATATATATAATATTATACCTATATATCATAATAATATACCTATATATTACCTTCATCCGTGTTAGTTGTACAGCTAGCTCAGTGCATACCACAGCATAACACAGCAAGACAGTGTTAAACTGCACAACCCTGGTCCTAGGCCGTCATGTACTATGAAATACTTTCTTTAGGCTCTTCTTGTCTCAGTATTTCCCTAGCAAAATGACATGGGACTTACTTGGAGAGTCTATCCTTCCACATATTGCCCCCCACAACCTCCCTAAACTGAGCAAAACATGGTTAACCATCTGTAGGGCCCTACTTGAGCAGTCTGTGAACCAAGCCAGGGAAAGTTGTCATGAGAGATTTCACTGCTGATAGGAAAAACAAAAGCATCAAAAGGATTTGTCTAAGGTCATGTAGCAAGTGAGTAACAGGACAAGACTAAATACTACTCCTTCTCTTGTTACTTTCCCTTCTGGCTGCAATTTCTAATGGGAAATTTGGGTGGTACGTACCTTTCAAAAGATAAGTGAACGAGTTTAGAAACTCGTCATATGACTGCTCATGGCTATTAATAAATTGATCAAGGACGCTGTTGTTTAACGATTGTTCTTCCATGATCCACACCTTGACAGTCAGACGGTATATCTGCTTTAGCAGGCTTCTTCTGTAACAAAAAGAAAAGAGACACATGTATCTGTAGGGAGAAAATATGTTAACTGAAGAGTCCCTAACCCATATTTATAAGCACCAGAATGTCAATTTTTATTTCACTCCTTGTGAAGTACTGATTGCTGCAGTGGGACTTTACACATTTTCCCAGAATTCAAGGAAACACGGTAATTTTAAGTGCAAAGGAAGACTGTGAAGATGTATGCCCAAAATTTAAGTCCTCGGGTACCATGGGCCATAGAAGTGCCTCTCTCAGTGGGGCTTCTTCCCCTCATTGTAAGTTGCTTGGTGTTAAACCTGCCAACCCCGTCTTCTTTGCAGAAATAGTGACACCACTCGCTAGCACGTTGGATTTTACAAGTAGGACACCTGTACATTCAAAACTTGGACTGAATCCATCATCTCGCAGGTGCATTATTCACTGTACCATCAAAGCCACTAAACCCAGATGTTATAGGGCACGTTAAATGACGGTGATGTGTGGGTGCATGCTGAGGCAGCACACAGGCCGAGACAAGCATGATGGAGCTGGGCCACAGAGGAAGGCCAGGGCCCCATCCTGAGAGGGGAACAAATGCTGAGAGCTGAAGACACATCATGGATGCTCTTCTTCACCTGTATAAGCACATTTTAACAACTCTGTGATATTAGTTAGTTAATATTACTAATTTTTATACATAGAGACAGAGTACTGGAAGTAGAAAGACACGGGTGGAAGCACGGGCAGACCTAATTCTCTCACACAGTGGCAACCTAACTAAAATAATTAAATGACCGGTTTGCATACATTAATATGATAAAGATAAAAGAATGCAATAGTGACCTAGGGCATGATTTTTACATGTTCCCATGTTTCTTCCCCTGATTTACCACAGCATTAGGAAGTGTCTTTGGGGAATGAAACCTTAGATCTTCAGCAAAATCTCAAATCAACTACACTAAGGATGGGCTGAGAACCTGATTTTAAAGTTAAATAAGATCGAACAAGAATTGTTCCAAGCCCAGCAGGAAAATAAAGCACGATTTCTAATGTCAAACTCTAATTTTGTTGGACTGCCAGCACATAAAGGCAGCTGATGTTCTGAAGATGTAAAAACACCTGCACAGCCACATAACCTGAAGTTTAAGTCTTCTCATGTTTTGCAAAAAACAAACAAGCATTAATCTCTCTGTGGACTGACCAAGAAGAATATCATTTACCAGAGTCTCAGAGTGGTTTATGCAAATTACAGTAGTTTTAGAGGGAAGCAATGCCTTTCTATTCCTCATTACCATTCAGTTATTAGAGTCATCATTTGAGGTAAATTTCATTATGTGAAAGACTGCAGTGATTTGTAAGGCCAGTGTCAAAGGGAAAAATATACATACATATATTTAATCAAGAAAATGGTAATAATTTTTAGTTTTTCTTTGGCGTCTGGCATCTAGGATCTCCAAGTCCTTTATAAACACTAATGAAATAAACTTCACAATAGTCCCATGAGGAAGAACAAATATTATTCCCAATAACAGATGAGAAAAACTGAGTCACAGAGAGTTCAAATGACTTATTAACAAATCAGAGGAGGTCTGGTAATACAGCTTAGATTCCTTTACCCTAAAATGCTCTAATAAGATAGAAAGTTGATAATTTGGGGAAACAGTTGTATAATTAACCAAACTGAATGGCTGCTTTCTCAGTGTCTACAGCCACACAGCCATCAGCTTAGAATTAAGCATCCAGACCAGGTGCTAGCAAAGTGCTCTAGCTCAATTCTCACCCTCCTGTGCAGCCTTTACTTTTTGCACAACTTGGGAAACTTCCTTTGGGTTTTAACATCCTGTACTGGACAAGCTGTGGAGGAGCAATAGTACAACACCACCCTGGATAAACACCAGGTTTTGACTCCGTATGATTAGCTAGGGAATGCAGTGCTGAATGCAGCTTGATAAAGTTTTAGCCATATTACAATTGCAAAAACCT
Source organism: Anas acuta (assembly GCF_963932015.1). NCBI lineage: Eukaryota > Metazoa > Chordata > Aves > Anseriformes > Anatidae > Anas > Anas acuta. The sequence continues at coordinate 49,662,255 of NC_088983.1, read as the reverse complement.
GAATATCAGCCTCATGAAAAAGCCAGCAAGGGATGCTGCTAGAATATAATCTAATATTCAATACCTGGAATCTCCTGATATAACCTATAAAGGAAGTTATCCCTAAAGGTTTTAAACATACATTTCACTGAGCCTATGCATTTTCATCTAGCATGTACTTCAATATGCATGCACCGGGAGAAGCTTCACCAAAATAGTACTACTTTAAAAAAATAAAAAATAAATAAAAAAGCAGAGAAAATTCCCTGGATAGTCCAAGCATGGGAAAAGATGTCTTTCTCAAGACTGACAGGGTTTTTTACCGAAATATGGACCAAATTTTTACCCAAGACAAAGCCGTAAATCCAGAGTATTTCTCGTACAGCCAATATAGTTGTTGCTGGCTGACACTAGTATATGAGGTCTGCTACCAGAGGTGTCAAAGCCATTCATCATGGTTAAGGAAATAACTTATAACTCATAGGTGGCATTTCCTTATTTTTTCCTTACAAAAAACACAGAGAATATATTCTGTAACATGAGTGCACTGAATTATTCATATTTTAATAAAACCTAAATTGGAAAAGAGGGGAGAAAACCCTATTTGTAGTTTTGGCAGTCATCTGCTTATTTTATCTCCATTGCTTTTTATGAGAAATTCACAGTTTTGTTTAAAAAAAATAAAGCAAGAAATAAAATGCAAAATGGAATACAGAAGTAACAGTGCAACACAGTCTTAACCTTTCCTTGCACAGCCACAAAGCTGTTATTTAATTCTACAGAACCAGGATATCAGACAGAAGAACCAGCTAGGTCCTAATAACAGCTTAGCTTCCATCAGAAGAACATCCCTTCTCTTAACCAACGGAGAGGAGAGACTGGCAGCTAGACCTACCTGTCCAACCTATTTTCAATTACTTTGAAGAACGGCAGGGTGCTATTTCATCAGCCTAAATGAAAGCACAGATGTCAGTATTTGGAGAACAAGTACTATTCCTGAAACTGAACATATGGTTAAGATGGATGATACCATAGTGAGGTGTTCAAAAACTTAGCTCTCAGACTGTTCAAAAACTTAGCTCTCAAACTGTTACAGTTTTTATATTTTTCATTTTCATTTCACTTTGCTTTTCTGCTGTTTCCCCATCTCCTTTTTATCTGAGTGTCTCTTAAATGAACCCCAAAATGTATGAGGTGCAGAGTTTTGTGATGTAAAGAAACTACAATCAAACTGACCAGAAGACTCTCCAGAATAAATAAATAAATTAATTAATTAATTAATCTAGGTTATTTTAATTTAAAATGATGGATTGGAATCACCTGCAATGTATGGACTGGATACAATCACACCTCTAAGAATGAAACAACTGTGTTGTTCTGCTAGACAGCAACTACTACCAGAACCGAAAACTTATCTTTCTCCCAAAGGGCATCAACTTTCATCAAAGGTTTCAAGGAAAGTAAGACAAAGATATCCGATCCTTTCCCTGTGCTGGCTCTGGACAGATTTAGAGTCAAATTATCAGTAAGAGATGCATTCAAGCAGCAGCTATCCTTTTCTCTTTTTGCATTTCACTCCTGTTCACTCATCCAAATTACTATAATGAGGTTTCTTGAGGCAATCATTCATTCAGTCTTGCTGATCGTCAGCAGATTGTGTAAAATCAATTTTATTTCTCAAAATGCAGTCTTCTTTCCAGCAGTTTAAGCCAAATCAGAAATCTCTGTGTTGAATCACAAAGGAAGGTCAAGTGAGTATTAGTGTGATTTCAATTATGCAGTTGTTAGTTCTATTAAACAATAGAGAAGTGTGGTGGAATATGGTTTTCCTGGTGTATGCTGCGTTTTGAATGTTTTATTATGTTTCTTTTATACAGAACATAGGTAATGAATGAAAAATCAGGATTCTGAATTTTTAAATGGGAAGAGCAATGAGCTACTCCTCTCTACAAAGTCAATAAAGCCTCACATAATTTTATTATACTGAAAAAGAAAAAAGAAAAAATAAAAAAACACTTCTCTAGTGCTTTTGGCATAGGTTAAAGTCAGGTTGCTACAATATGAACTTGACCTACCAAAAATCATTCTTGATTAAAATAAGAAATATTTGTTTATAGATCACTTGCAGGCTCATGGGAAGCATCACTAAATGCACCTGTTCTCAAGATTTTATAGACTATGCCTGTACAAATCAGATTGAACACAAATACATTATTGTTACTTCTTCTATGCTGGACACTGCCTGATCTTTTTCCCTGTGCAGCTAACACAGCAACTAAACCTCGCACAACCTTTTTCAAAGGAGTCTTTAATACTTCAGATTTAACTAACATCTCATAAAAGCAACCACACTGTCTTACAACCCACAACACAGGACAAAGCGACAAATATTTCTGTAGCAGCTCTCACCCACAGAGCATTCCCACGTTGGTCTGCACTAGGACAACCTGGATCTGCAGGACTCTTTTGCCCTGGCTAGTTAAGCAAGGAGGCATGCAAAGCTGGAGCTCCTGCATGTCCTTAGATAAATGCCTTTTTTGTTGCCTATGGACATCCTAGGATGTCACCCTAAGAAGCATCTCAGGATGGCACTTGGAAAGTGGGCTAAGGGAAGGGATCGATCCTGCGAGTTCTTGAGTGTAGTGAGAAAGGCACCAAACATTTTCAGTGGGGCAGCACAGAAAGGTTACCCACTCTCTAGTGAGCTGTTCCCTTGTTGCCTGGACACCTGCAGAACTACAGCCACAGAAGCAAGCCATCCCTGCCTGCAGTCCTGCCCTACTTCTCCCTCTTCTCCTTCTTCTCCTTCTTCTCCTCCTCCTCCTCCTCCCCCTGCAGCCCTCCAGCTGTGGGGCGGCAGGGCCACACCAGCCTGACCGCAGGAAGCCCTGGCCACAGCCAGCTGCGGGTCTACCCAACCACAGGGACAAGCTAACTAAAAAGTTTCGATCACAAAGCACAAAACCTTTCGAAGGACATTTCTTGCAGTGCCTCTCAATTCAGCGTGATCTGCAACAGCTAATCCCGCTTAAATCAACTGGACGTTTGCCACTGCCTTCAGCGGGAGAAGGTCTTAAGGGCACGCACTTAATGCATCAGCAATTTGCTTGAACAGGAGCTGCATCTGCTTATGTAAGCTCATTACCAAGCCCCAGACCCGACCTTCGTGGTGGTCAAAGCCCCTCGCCTCTCACACGCAGCTCCTACGGGCTTTTAAGGCCTGTATCTGAGGGCTCTAATTGCCAGCAGGCACATTGATCCTGGGGGATTTCCGAGCTACTGTGTCTGCCCCGGGCATGATCAGAGGGCTGGGTTTTTTCTTGCTGTTCTTGTTTTTTGATGAGTTTCCAATCGCTTCAAGAGTGCTGTGCACTTTAAAGCCGGAGGCCTGACAATGGTAACGCATCCTGCGCACCAAACACCGGTGAAGCATGGGGGCCGCTGGGATGTCACAGTCAAAGCACAGCTGAGTGTGATCAGCTGCCCTAAATACTGGCTACTGGTGGTTTTAGATGAGATTTTAGGACACTGGACGCCCCGTGCCATTTTTTTTTCCACAGGCTTCAGCCCCAAGGTCTCGGCTAAACGTCCAGGCGGGTGCTTGCAGGCGAGGCTTACACAAGTCAGACGGCCTTGCCTTCCTTGGCCTCACTGGAGCACGTCGCTGCCACCCGCAGAGACCAACCTCTGCCTCTGAGCTGACTGCACTTCACCCACAGAAAATATGCTGAAAAGCCTGGAAGCACCTCGCTGCAATTTGGAATGAAGACGTAAACCACACATTATTTTAACTAATTAACTGTAGGAGAAGAAAATCAAGTGAAACTAAGCATTTCCGTGACAGTGAGCAATCTGCTGAAAACATACTACCTTGGTCAATGCTATTAAAACAGAAATTGTGAAGAAGAAGTTTATTTTTTCATTTTCATATTGGTTCTCTGCCAAAGAAATTCAGGATGCAAATCCTGAATCCTGTTCTTGCTATGAGCTGGACAGCTCTAAACATGATTTTTCTGCCTTGTACATACATTACCCCACAGCTACTTGCTGCCTGCAGCTCCTCCAAAGCAGTTTGTCACTGACAGTTACAGAAGACCAGCTTGGACAGACCACATCCTCATCCAAAATTGACGTGTCGTTGCCAACAAACTTTAATTTCTCTGTCTTCCCATCCACAGTAATTGGAAAAAGAATTTCTAAAGATAAGACATCAACTGGCAGGAGGAGAATAAAATGAATGTATAGTATTAAATGAGACAACTGAGGTTTGGATTTTCTCTCATTTCTATCTCTTTTGTCAGTAGATCTTTTGTTTGCAGACACAGACAAGGGTTAGACTATGTCAAGCACTCGGATAAGCAGCTGTCAAATATCATCTAAGCACTACCAAAAACACAAATAGATCTGCTCTGAATAGCCTTATATTTTGGGGAAGCTAAGTTCTTTAGCCTTGAACTCTGCAGTGCAGTTTACTTCTGCTCTTTGTTTCACTAGAGAAGTAATAGGCCCGTGTGGACGTTACAGGGCACAGTGCCTCAGAGCTGTTGTATTTCAGCTGAGAAACACCACCACATCCTACATGCATTACAGTTATTCAACGTCTCAGGATGATTTTCACAAACATTGGGTATGTTTGCTTTCCTGTAATAACCAAATTCCATTTCAAGCTCTTCCTATTTCTATTCTCACTGCAGTTTCAAATGGGAGATGAGGTATTTCTAAAATACTGTGTAGCAGATGTTGTAACTCAGGAGTGGGTGAAGTAGGTCCAGGAAAGCAGAAGCAGGGAGCTATGAAGAGTGAATTGTTTTCCAGGTTCATCTGTTTATTTGCCGTGCAATGTTATGCAAGTGGCTTACCCTCTGTGCCCCAGTGCTGCTAGCTGCTGAAAGAATACGCTCCCATAGGACTTGGCAGAGTCTAATTGCATTTTGTAGGAGAAAAGCTCTGTGAATCTGATGAAAACTGCCACAGAAGTGTGCAAACTTTCATTAGTCTCTAAAATCTGATCAGAAGACCACTAAAGTAGGGGGAAAAAAAGCATTTCTAATGACTTCAGTGGACTTTGGATTGGAATTTTAGTCAGTCCTCACTCACTTGGTTGCATGCATTTGCCATTTCCTTTGCTTTGTTTCAATGTCACTACCTCCTTGCAGCTGAGCCTTCCTGGGAAAAGCAGTTAGTGTGCCAGTCAGCGCAAGGTTATTTCCTTTTACTAGATATTGAAATGAGTTTGCCTTTGAACTCAAAAATTACTTGCGTTTATATTCTCCATTACATTGGCATCGGAAAATTCCAAAAGAGAGCACAAGCTTCACGGGTTTAGCAGTGTAAAGAATTAAACGATGCCTTACTGCAAGCTTTTACAGTCTAAACAACAGAAATCTCCTGCCACTCTGGTCTGGTTCAACTGCAAAGAGTTAACACTTCTAAAGGCTGACGGGTTTCTTGTTGTGCCATCTGAAGACAAGAGAGGAAAGACAAAAAAAAAAAAAAAACCAACAAAAACGGTCACAGCCAGTTAGCCACAGCAGACTGAGTTCTCAGGAGCACATCTGCAAATTAAGCAGATAGATTCCCCTCCATGCCACAAGCCCCCCGTGCTGTCAGAGAAGATCCTCAAAGTGCTCACATTTGAATCCCAATAACATAGAAAGCTTTCGGAGGACGCAAAAGCACTCAATCAGCCAGGTACGTCTGCCTTATTGTTTTGCCCAAAGCAAACTTGGTTGATACACTTAGCAAATGTTTTGACAAATAGTATATAGAAATTTCCTGTTCTTAATCCTACTTATTGGGTGCTTCTAAGTTCTGTAGGTGTCTGTATGCTACTTTGACAGTGAAGAATTTGGGAACAGCACTTGCTTGTCAGGGATATGCTCTATTTCCTTTTGCAAATGGAGACCCCACAGATCAGTCAGACAGAAAGAAAAGATACACAATACTGCAAAACAAATTTAATTCTACTGTAGATTACTGTTTTTCTTGCCAAGTTACAAATAACTGTAAACTAATGACAGAATCTGATGGTTAGCGATGAGCATTTACCAACGAAGACTCCAAGCTATGCTGCAATCCATTTTTTCTCCAAATCTACTCGGTGCTGTTGAAATACTTCATTTTGTACCTGGGACTTTTGATTCACTATTTGGCAGCATTCTGACTACCAAGAAATTATCATATGTTTTTTTTAATGGTGACAAAATAAGTATTAACATGGAAGGTCATACTAAACAACAGTATTGATGGCTCATTGTTCTCCTGTTTAAAATGCTTTCATTGCCTAATTGGGGAGCAGGCACAGCACACAGGTGATCAATTACTACATATGGTCAAAGTGAACAGTATGTGGTAAACACACTCTGGGAGTGACTCAGTGCCTTAAGAAGTGACATTTTCTAAACCCTAGACATGCTAGGACCTAGGGCACAGATCCTATGGGAGACCTGCAGCCTTCAGCAGCAGAAGCTAAAAGCCAAGGATAGCCAAAGGCATCTAAGTATCACTCGATGTTTAGGCATCTGAATCCTACTCTTTCTTTCTAAGGCACACGCATCCTGTAATTCTTACTGAATGATTAATATACTTTCTGAAATAATCCCCCACACACCAGATTTTAAATATGTCCCTCTATTTCCATAGCAAGAACATTTCAAATCATATTAGCTAGTGCTTTTAGAAGAGCACCTTCTCTCTTAATTTGATCCTCCTTAAATAGATCTCCCGATGAATTTATCTAAATCTCAATTTCTTGTAATATCCTTTTGCAATACAACTATTAACTGAAAAACTCAGTTCAAAATAATAAGTTTGATTTCAAACTAAAATAGAGAGAATACTTGTTTTTCTCTTCGTTTTAGCTTCTAGCTCAGATCTCCACAGTTCACTTTTCAAATTCAGGGGTTATAAAATTAATGCTGAGATTCTCACTTATTTGTACAATCCTTGGAGCTTGGTCTTTTAAAAATATACCAAATACGATAAAGCATGACTCAAGTCACCGTAACCGGTAGTTGTTTGTTTAACTCCATCCTTCTCTCTTCACCCACCTCTTCTTTTTCTTCCTGTAGTATCCTTTCCTCTCTATCTTGTGCTGCACCACGGCTAAGGCATTTGTGTTTCCCTTCACACTGGCACTAATGCCAAGCCCGCTCCACAGTGAGATGGTTTTAAGCATAAAGCCACCAAAAAAAAAAAAAAATTGGCTCCCTAAAACTGTTCAGGGTCAAAGAAGCATTGCCCCAAGGACATCAGTGGTGTTGGAAGGCCAGAAGTGGAGGTGAGCACAGCCCAACCACATGGTGTCACCACAATTAACATGGGACAGTCTGGAAAGCCAAAGCAATTCAAGCAAGTCCCTAAGGAGATGCATCTGTCACAGAATCTAGGATAAATATTTTCTGCTTTATGTACTGATGTGCTTGCTTATATAAAATGCAAGGAACATTAAGGGATGACAAGGAGGAAGTGCACTTGTGTTTGTTTAACCTGTGAATTGTGTGTGTGTCAATCTCACATTCATCTCAGTAAACCCAAATTAGTGCATACTCCTCTAGAAAGACCATTTTTGAGTGGTGGTAAGAAGCAAGCAGCAGAGATTTCTGTTCAACATCTTGCCTGCAGGTAAACAACTTGGCAAATCTCTCTCCATGCAAACAAGTACAAAACCTGCTGTATACACCAGCATCCTCAAAACAGAGTTAACTAATTTAATTACATCCTAACTGAACTTCATCTACAGTGCAGTACTTCTGAAAAGGAATCTAAATTCAGAAAAAAATACCGCCTTTAGGACAGAGAAATTGGCTACACAGCAAACACTGCTTGACTGTGATCCTTCAATGATTCCACAGTGTACAAAAAGACTGGTGTGTGTATACATATATACACCATATGTTTATATATATATATATTTAAATAGACTCAGTAGTGGCCACATCAGCCCTATCCATGTGCTGTGGTCCAAGCACATCTGACCAGGCCTACCTACATTTGAAAGCATTGACTAGCAGACCTATGCACAAGCTTGCATCCTAGAAAGTGGAGCTGGCAGGCAGTGCAGGAACACAGTACAACAGTTCTTGCTGTGCATGAGAACATACTCCGATGGTGATTTGATGTGGCCGGCACCGTCAGTTCCCATGATTTCACAGGAATCTCACTGACGCAGCTGTCCTGGAACCCCCAGGTTTTGCTGGCTCACAACTAGAAGATACGCGTCCTCCCTGAAAGAAGAAGCCTTACGCTTCTTGCTTTTGCTATTACAGCAAAATGGAAAGCAGGTACAATGAAAATATGAAACCTGAAGATACCCAAAAAAAAAAAAAAAAAAGAACTATATTTTAAGATGCAAAGCAATTTTTATTTTTTTGTTGTTGCTGTTTGTTTTGTTTGCTTTGTTGTTGTTTTTTTGTTTTGTTTTTTGTTTTGTTTTGTTGTTGTTGTTTTTTTGTTTTGTTTTGTTTTGTTTTGTTGGTTTTTTTTGCTTTTTATTTTCCAAATATTGTACTTGAAAGACGGTTTACAACCTTAAACCACACAGATTTGAGAAGGGCTTCACTGAAGGATCGACTACAAGGCACACCCCTGCTGTCACCACAGGCCACCAAACGGGCCGGCTGTTTTCCTCCCCTAGCACCTGGGCTGTGCCAAGCTAGCCCGGAGCTCCTGCCCAGCCCGGCTGCGCAGCGCACTGCAGATCGTGAACACAAAGCAAAGCCCTGCCCGCGCAGCCTGCTCGGGAAGGCACACACCGCACAGGCGCTGGATATGCACCCCCGAGCGGGCAGCTTCCCCCCCAGCGGCTTCCTAGCGCCGGCAGACACTCAGCGGGGCCCCTGCTGCTGCTCCCCGCCCGCAGCCCCACTCACCCCGCCAGTCCCGCTCCTCCGGCCCGGCCCGGGCCTGCTCCGGCGGCCTGACGAGAACTACAAACCCCAGCAGTCCGCGCGGCCGCTGCCTCCATGGCAACGGGGCGCCCGCTGTGGGGACTCCATGGCTGCGGGGAGCGGCCCGAGGGGCTGAGGAGTCTGTACCAGTCCCTGTCCCAGTCCCAGTCCCTGTCCTTGTTCTGTCCCTGCCCAAGTGTTCTGCTTTTCAATTCCAGGCCGTGTTTTTTACAGAATTCCGCAGAACTCCTACACAGTTCTCACAGAACCAAAAATGCACACTTCATTTATTCAAGTAAAGTTAAACGCTTTCCTAGAGCACTTACAACACGCTTCCTTCACGCCTTTTCTTTTTTTTCTCTCAGATACCAAAACATGGCCCAGTCAGCGGACGCAATGTCACTGCAGATGGTGTCAGCTGTCAGTAATTCCTCCTTGCTTCAGCCGGGCTGTTCGCTGCTGAATTTTGATGGGCATGTCTTCTTTTTTGGGCAGAAAGGGTGGCCGAAGAGATCCTGCCCCACTGGTGTTTTCTTTCTTGATATAAAGCAGAATGAGCTCAAAATGAAACCTGTTCTCTTCTCTAAGGATTCCTGTTATCTTCCCCCTCTCCGCTACCCCGCAATTTGCACGTTTAGAGGCAATGAGGAGTCTGATAAGCACCAGTATATCATTCATGGTGGGAAAACACCTAACAATGATCTTTCTGACAAGATCTACATTATGAGTCTAGTAAGCAAAACTAGCAAGAAAACCACTTTTCAATGTGTTGAGAAAGATCTGGGTGGAGATGTTCCTGAAGCTAGATATGGACATACAATTAACGTAGTTCATAGCCGGGGAAAAAGCATGAGCGTTATATTTGGAGGTAGATCATATATTCCTCTTGCACAGAGAACCACTGAAAAATGGAACAGTGTGGTTGACTGTTTGCCATCTGTGTTTCTTGTTGATTTTGAGTTTGGATGCTGTACGTCATACATACTTCCAGAGCTCCAAGATGGACTTTCTTTCCATGTTTCAGTTGCCAGGAATGACACAATCTACATTTTGGGAGGCCATTCACTTCAAAATAACACCCGGTCGCCCAGCTTATACAAGCTAAAAGTTGACCTCCCCCTAGGCAGCCCAGCTCTGACCTGCAGTGTCTTGCCAGGGGGAATATCTGTGTCAAGTGCTATTGTGACTCAGACCAGTGATACCGAATTTGTTCTTGTTGGGGGCTACCAGTCTGACAGCCAGAAACGGTTGGTCTGTAACACCATAGTTTTGGAAGATGATAAGATAGAGATTGTTGAAAGGGCAAGCCCAGACTGGACACCAGATATTAAACACTGCAGGATGTGGTTTGGCTGTGATATGGGCAAAGGGTCTGTGTTGCTGGGCATTCCAGGGGCCAACAAACAGTTAATCTCAGATGCAAACTACTTCTACATTTTGAGATGCAAAGGAGCAGAAGAGGACGAGGAGGAAGAACTGACAGCACAAATTTGCAGTCAGGCATCTACCGAAGACCAAGGAGACTCCACTCCGTTTGAAGATTCAGAAGAGTTTTGTTTTAGTGCAGAAGCCAGTAGCTTTGATGTTGATGATATTGACACTTACAATGAAGATGATGAAGAAGATGAATCAGAAACAGGTTACTGGATCACCTGCTGTGCCAGCTGCAATATTGATATTAACACTTGGGTGCCTTTCTATTCAACAGAACTCAATAAGCCTGCAATGATCCTGTGTTCCCATGGGGCTGGCCATTGGGTCCATGCACAATGTATGGATCTGTCAGAGAGCATGCTCCTACATCTCTCAGAAGCAAATACCAAGTATTTCTGCAACGAACATGTTGATCTTAATAAAGGGCTACAAACTCCCAAAAAGGCGATGCATCTGAAAAAGCAACCCATGAAACCACTGCGCAAAAAGAAAACCATGAATTTAACAACACCAGTGAAAAAGTCCTTTCTTCGGAGATTATTTGAATAGATTTACACCACTGATTTGTATTCAACTGGGAGTCAAAGACATGGATCTTTTATTTAATTGATTATAATTATTAATTAAAATAATCAATTATCATTGCAATTTAATTTCAAAGCTCATGAATTTATTTTGTTTCTTATGTATATTTTTGCAATATCCAGATAGGAAATTTATCACAGAGGGCATTGTGCAAATATACAGCCAGATACTGTTAACTTTGTTCTGTACTATAACCAAATCCAAAGTTACCCCACCGAATTTAGTAGAACTGCTTGTAGGATAAGACCTTATCCCATGTACTCAGTAGTGTTAGCATCTGTCCATAAAAAATAAATAAATAAATAAATAACATATTGTCCATTTTAGTGTTTTATCTTAGTGAGTAGTTCTACAAATATTTGGCCTGATTTATAACTGCCTTACTCTGATTTTATGTTAAGGTAATGAACTAAAACTAGACTAATTAATCTGGTTTTAAACTGAAGTGATGGCTTAAGTCCCTTGTGTCAGAAATAATGAAATATTCAGACACTGAGGGTCAGTTTTCTCCAGGGACTTCCAAAATGAAAAGCTTACGTATCATAGAGTCATAGAATCAAAGAATCATTAAGGTTGGAAAAGACCTTCAAGATCGTCTGGTCCAACCATCACCCTACTACCCATGTCATGCATTAAACCATGTCCCTAAGCACCAGGTCCAACTCCTTGAACACCCCCAGGAACGGTGACTCCACCACTTCCCTGGGCAGCCCGTTCCAATGCCTGACTGCTCTTTCTGAGGAGAAATGTCTCACAATTTCCAACCTGAACCTCCTCTGGCACAACTTGAGGCCATTCCATTCACCACCACTCTCTAGGCCCGGCCATCCAGCCAGTTTTTAACCCAGCAGAGTGTGCCTGTCCAAGCCATGGGCTGCAGCTTCTCCAGGAGAATGCTGTGGGAGACTGTATCAAAGGCCTTTCTGAAGTCTAGGTAGACTACACCAACAGGCTTTCCCTCATCCATCAGGCAGGTCACCCAGTCATAGAAGGAGATGAGGTTGGTCAGGCAGGACTTGCCTTTCATGAACCCATGCTGACTGGGCCTGATCCCCCCAAGTTGTCCCACATACATTGCGTGATTGCATTCAAGATGACCTGTTTCATCACCTTTCCTGACACCGAGGTCAGGCTGACAGGCCTGGAGTTCCCTGGGTCCTCCTTACATCCCTCTTGTAGATAGGTATCACATTAGCAAGTCTCCAGTCATCCAGGACCTCTCCAGATGACGGAAAGCAGCCCATCAGTCACATCCAACACCTCCCTCAGCACCCTCAGGTGGATCCCATCTGGCCCCTTGAACTTGTGACACTCCAGGTGGAGCAGCAGCTCTCTAAGTGTTTCCACCTGAACTGTGGGAGGTTTCTTCTGCTCCCCATCTCAAACTTCCAGGTTGGGCAGCTGAGCACTCCAAGGATGAGTGGTCTGGCTAGTAAAGACAGATGTAAAGGAGGCATTAAGAACTTCAGCCTTTTCCTTATCCTCAGCAGTTGTGTTCCCCCCTGCATCCAGTAAAGGTTGGAGATTAACATAGAGCATTTCATTCTGGATAATCCATTTTCTGTTTTGAAAGGTACTGAATGCTTGTATGTCAGTTTTGGCTAGAGTTATGGACTATCACCTCACAGTAAAAAAAAATAAATTCCTTTTTTAAACCACTGTGCTCAACAACTGACTTTTGTTTGTATTTTTAAATATATATCAGCTAATAAAGTTTATAATAAAAATGGGTGTTGGTTTTTGGTTTTGTTTTGTTTTGTTTTTCTTTCCCATCTACCCATGGGCTAAACCAAACATTATAAATCCCAAAGTCTATGACAGGACAACATGTGTGCACATGTGCTTGGGAGGTCCATCTGAAGTCTAATAAGGAGTCTGGCTTCACAGCCACCCCATGCTGTGAGTTTCCATTGACTTCAGAAGAAGTCCCTTCTGATCAACACAACTCTTATTATTACTTCAGGTACTCCACTAAACTTTCTCTGCTCCCCCAAGGGTGACTGTGTAGAGTGTGAAAATACGAAAGTGCAAGCTGCAGCTCAGAATGAGTCATTGAGCCAGTGGAGCATTGTGAAGGTGGAAACAAATGCAGCTGGCTGCTCAAAGCATGAGGACAAGATTGGATTCAGATTGAAAAGGATGTTGTCAAGGTTGAATAACCCAAGAGTTTACTAACTTTTTTTGTGGATCCTTTTATTGGCTATCTGTAAAGCCTCATCACTCTTGACTATTTTTTATTTTTATTACTGTTCCAAACATCTTTTCAAAAAATCAATACTATCCTCTGAACTTTTGTGAGCCAACATTAATAGTTCAGTATCCACATTCTAGTTCTCGTGCTGGACCCCTGAATAAAACAGAAAAGCAACAGGAGCAGCTGTCAGCCACCAGAGCAGTATGTGCAGACCCTGAGCAGTCACCCCTTTACAAAGCACCGACGTGTTCCCATCAACACAAATGTGTGTGCACAGTAGTCCCCTTGACACCTTCATGAGTCAACAGTGGAGGGTAGTAAAGGGCAACAAGACAACATTTCAGTTTCCCACCTATTTATATGCTGAGGGAGGTTATAATACGGGAAGAGCTTAGGAGTGGGAGGTAGATCATCCCGAGACCCCTCTCATCAGTTTGATAGTAGTAAAAACCCATAGAATTTAATGCCTGTTTCTTGTTTCCTTTGTCATGCTCCTTTCTGAGCTCAGAGTACGTAATGCTGTATTTTCCAAAGGAATACATGAAAATTATGGCCATGTGAAGTCCCTTCAAACTGGTGAAATTCAATAAACAACATCCCCTTACATGTCATAGGTCTTACTCAGCTCAATTGTCTTTAAAATATACATTTAGCACACGTGACAAACTTCATTTACATCAAAAACAAAAAATACCCTCAGCAAAAATTAAAGAACATCATCACAACACCAACAGGTGGACACTATGCACACACAACAACAAGCCCCTTCCCCATTTTACAACAGCAAAGCACTCCTCACAATTATTCCACTCCCTGGCGATGCCCAGTCTGTGTTTTGCTTGTTACCTCTCCCAATTACCATCGATATCTCAAAGTCCTGAGGCCCATCATCAAGCAACAAATTTGTTTGGTCTGTGCCTTCTTTTTTTTAATGTATGTGTTACTTGGCAAGGAGGGAGAAATTGCTTAGTCAAACCATGTCCCAGCCTCACAGCAAAGGGTAGTACAACAAGCATTAAATCACAGCTTAGAGTTACTGCTGGAAAAGAAAGTAATAAGAAAGGTAAAATGTAATATTCCTAAGGACTCAAACATACAGAGATACATGATCAACAACCTGTAGTGAAGACACTTGACATAGCATTCAAGATTGCAGAAAATATTTAATTCCCTAATAATTCTGATGGTGCTTTTGAGGCATGTGCTTGTTAGAGTATTGATCGTCTTCAAAACCAGCTGATCAATACAAGATGTTTCTTCCTCATGCAGGGTAGAATTAGAAGATAAAATGAAGCAGATTTGAGTGCTGAAGTAAATCGCTGTTGTATCTGCATCCAACTGACCTATGTGTTTTGTAACCACAACAAGCAGCATCAGGGTTCCCAGTCACATTTTAGTAACACTATGTTGTTATTACCAGCTTTTAAGAGAATAATATATGGGTTTTACTGCTTGTGAAAAGTACTTGGACCCCGAAGCACCTGATTAATCTAAAGGAAAGGCACGGAACAAACTTTAGTAGTAGCACTAAAGCATGTGTCATAGTTTGGGGTGACTCATTGCACCAATAGACCACTGAAAGGAGTGGAAATAACGCTACTGGAAGCCCAAAGGAAAAGATTGAATTCAGATTGAAACAGAATCTGTAAAAATATTTCCTGGTAGATTCGGTGCAGTGCAGACAGGACTTGCTTACTTCTGTTTTTAATGATAGGTGGCTATAGCTCCCTCCACATTTTATTCCTACCCTGTCCCATTTCAAACAAAACTAAACTTCTGAGAATCTATTGAGCAACAGCTCCTGAAAATCAAACTCCAGCTTGGTATCCGTGTTTGGCATTTGAAAATTGTGACACCAAAGCCCCTCTTTTCTTTAACAAAAAGCAAGATGATCATGTTATAAACCTTCAAATTTCTCAAAACACACGTGTACACAGGAAGAAGAGAACACTGGCCACTGCCACGTGTGCAGGGCCACCTTCAGGTGGTAGCTGTCCTTGTATTCCCTTGTCCACTGGCTCAAAATGCCCATCTTCGCAGGAAGGGCCGGGCACTGAAAATACAGCGATCTCACCTCTTGGCCTCTCTCCTGGTGCTGCTAGATAAAGTGCTGATTAAATCCTTTCTATTATGTCTTTTCGGACTACAGACGATATTAAGCTTGATGCAGAAGGTAGAGAAGCTGCCCCACTCAGGAGTTGCAGCTGGTCGGCTCTGAAAATCGTGCCACACTCAGTCATCTGAAGCTGTGCGCTGAAGAAGAACAATGTTAGGCCTCATTATTCTTCATCTGATTCTGGTTCTAATGAGAATACATGGAAAGTAAAGTTCAGTCAGTTATTATGGATTTAGGAATAAAGGAATTAAATCATCCTAATTTACCAGGAAGCTCTCTGGAGATTGGGTTTGTTTGTTTTTTTTTTGTTTTTTTTTTTATGGTTTCCAATTTTTTCCATCCAGCAAATTTTATTCACGGTCAGCTGAAAGAACTAAGTTGGTTACATAAAGTCTAGGAATTAGATGTCTAATTACCTGATTGCAGCAGGAAATCAGGTAGCTAATAATGTAAATGCTCAATTTGCTTATCATTAATTCCATCCAGACTAGTTGGTTTATGTACGTTTTTTGACCCTGAGATATCATTGCAGGGGAAGTAAGGTTTTCCTAACTGGAGTAAAGGGGAACTAAAAATCATGAACTAAAAGGTAGATTGGAACTAATTTTTGCAGCTAAGTCTGTGTCAGGGAGCCAAAATTGGATGTCAAGGATGCATAGAAGCCAGTAAAGAAGCTTAACGTAGCAGTATGGATGTAACAGTGCAAGGCTGATTTTAATCAAACACCGGGGTGGCATTTGTAAATGAAGCAGAAGTAATTTACAGACTAAATGAAACTGGTTTTATTTTTCTCTCAAACAGCTGCCTGTGAAGAAAGGTGCTAAAAGGACTATTGAGATGCACGGAGCAATCTTCATTTATGTTAACGTGGTGACTTTGGAACAGGACTGGGATCCTAGCTGTAGTCTCTGAGTATTAGAACTGTCCAAATATGAAACACATCCAAAATTTGAATGAAAAGCGAGACTGTTATCATGAAATTATGTGCACAGGTGAAAAACTGATAAGAAATCCAAATCCAGAAACTTCAATATTTACAAGGCTTTTATTTTAAACAGAGTTTATGAATAAAGTAACTGGTACAATAAGAAAAAGCAAAACGATGAAGCCATGCTATGAGACATCACACAGGACTCAGCAGTCAGAAATTGGGATGCTGTAAATATCCAGAATTTGTGTCCAAACTACCTGACTAGAAGTCAACGCTGATTTGCTTAAAGTCAATAGAATTAGTCCTGTGAGGAAAAAAATATGTGAAACGAGAATCATAGCTTCCAACATAGTTCACATCGTTTCATAACAAAGCAATTCACAATATGGAGCCCTTGAATAAAACCAAACAAAACAAGATACATAATGTCATTGTATAAAAAAAAATGCAGTCAATACAATTTCAAAAAAAGAAAAGCATTCACCATGAAGTAATTACTGAAGGATTTGTACCAAGTATTAGCATTAAAAAAGAAAATGTGAAGCTTTGAGAGAGTGCCATGAATAAAAGTGTCTCCACTTTTCTAAAGCCTCTTCAACACCAAAATGCTTAACAATAGCCTGAGTAAACAAATGATGCACCTGTCTGCAGTCAAAATTTGTTTGCCTTCAGATGCATGCCAGTGTGCAAGCAGCATTGTTATTTTATTCCTGTTTACAAAGCTTCGCTTGCAGGTACCTACTCTTTCAATGATGTTTGTTTTAATGAGTTCAAAAGTCTCAAAGAGAGTCTCTTGATTTACAGGAAACGTCAACAAGGGGAAAAAGAAGAAAAGATTAAACTAGATTCAAGTCTAAGGAAAAGGAAAAAGAATAGTAATAGTTGTCTGTGTCAACTGTTCTTACCATACTTGGTGGAATGTGAAGTGTGTCCTGATGGCTCAATAACATCTCACAAAAGAATAATTTTGCATGTCCCTGAATGCCCATGGCCTGTCCCGTGCACAGTTCAGCCTGTTGAGTTCAGCCAGGATCTAAGGCTGGTCTTGAGAAATCATACATATATGGATAACATTACTCAGCCCTTTTGAAGGCAGTGAGACAAATCGCTTGCTCTTGTATAAGTGGCTTGTAAAAGTGAATTCGGAATTTGAAAATGTCAGTGAAGTCACTGAAATTACATGTGCAAAATGACCAAAGTCTGGCCTGTCTCTCCAGTGGCACATATGCAATGCAAGGAATAGGTCAGGATTTCTTGTGGGTGAAGTTCACTCCCGTGCAAAGGCAGCATGAATATATAAACCACTTAAAGGCGGTGAAAACCACCATGAGCTGAGTCAGGACTGTTAAACCAGGCTTTGGGTTATTGGTTATTCAAGTAGAGGCAAGGATAAAACCTAAGGTAATATAGTTGCCCCCAAATAAGCACACAAAAAAGAAGAAGAAAAAAAAAGCATGCAAGTATTTGCATAATTAAACACTGTAGACAAAAAAAAAAAGTTTTGTCTGCATTTACATCTAAAGGATGTTCTTTATCCTATACCTGATATTTTTACTCTATGGGAAACAGCAGTACTTGTTGTCTGCATTTATTGGTAAAAAATGATACTTATGTAAACCTGGCAGTTATGCTCTATGGGAAATACTTGTTTTATTCAAAGAATTGAAAGAAATAATTTAATCTTGAAAAGAACACTCAGTAAGTGCAGATGTATATGGTAAAACCTACAAAAAACTGCAGTTCTTATGACTGCTTAGACAATAAAAACTTTTAAGCAAAAGGCATTATTTCCAGCCCAAAATTTTGACTTAATATTAAACTATGTTTAAAGACAACATATAAAAAACAAATCCTAAATTACAAAATACTTAAAAAATTAGGATTTAAAGTAATAAAATCTAATGAAAGGCATAATCAGAATATTATTAATATTTGTACTAGTTACTAACACTTAATCCTACTTTTTCATAGTCCATAAACAGTAAATACCAGACCTTCAAAGATGGATTAAATAACATGAGCAAGATGCTGCTACCCAAACCTCAGACCATCCATTCTTTAAACATGCTGTATCTCCACGCTCACAAACCAGCTCCTGCCACATCAAAATAAAAACAAAATGCAGGTTCTTTTAGATCTGTGCTTTGATTGTTCAAGCATTTATTCTTATTTCAGAAAGGCTGGGTGGTTTAGAGGTATCTCAGATACTTCTGAGAATATTTCTTGACCAAATCATTAAATTAAATTCATATAATTTTAATGTTTTAAAATATTTTTAAGATGTAAGCATGCTTGCATTCAATGGTCAACTCACACGCTTGAATGTAAGCTTGCACTTGAACACTTTGCTGAATGAAGGTCTAGACCTGTTCCCTTACAAAGGTGATAAGTCCAGAAATATTTTAGTTTCCAAATCTCAAAGCTTATACAAGTTAACTTTGAAACCCTTTTACCCATGGCTGCTAATGAAAAACTACTTTATCCACAAGGATTACCAGTGCAATCTCATCTGATCGAAGCGGCCTCCAGTCACGTAGCAATGACACTTCAGAAAGGCAAATACCACCAACATAATGGTGCTCCTAATATAGTGTAAGATATGTAAACTGCTAACTAAACATTGTTGTAATGATGTAAAATACTATCAGCTGCAGTTCATTGTTTTCCCACTACGCCTTTATGCAAACTATCCTTGAGGTTAATAAATGTCATTCCCATTTTATATATCTAGAAAATGAGAGTGTAAGTGACACATCCCAGATGTGAAAAAGCTCAGTACGGCACACTGTCAGAGCATGTCGCAAGTGGTCAGTGAACTATTCTAACAGAGAAAATCTGAACACTGACATGTACCTGGTCGAGTTAATGCCCATCCCCTAAGAAATCACCACTCTGCTGTGACTCGTAGTCACCTGGTGAAACTGTGGGTATTCATGACGATTTACTGGTGCCTTCAGTAAGGCCAGGAATCCACCCATTAAAATTACAGATACAAATTATCCTATATGCTGAGGTTACCATCAAAATCTAAAATGCATATCAATCAACAAGCTGCACAGCAGAGCTTGAGCGTACTTTGAATAGTGAGATAAGCACAAGGCACTGCAAATGCTGATTTAGGAGCACAAAAACTGGTTTGCATTTTAGAGTAAATGGACTATGATAAAAATATCTTTAAAATATTATAGTTACCTTTCCTATATCTTTATATAGTAAATTACCTTGCCGATACCACCAGCTGCTCCTAAGCAGTACTACAATCTAAGTGTTAAATAATACTTTTAAATGTTTGAAATCAAAGTTTGCATCTTTAGTCAATATATCATATAAAAATACCTGAACTTTATCCCAGAACAATTACCCAACTGTCTCACTGCCAGACCTTGACTTATAAAAGCCAAATAACCATCAATAAAATAATCAAACCCTCTTGAAAAGTAAATAGCAAAATAGTTTAAAAAATGCAAACAGAACAAATAGCCATGCTCACTTCTTCAGCAAGTGTCATAACTCTCCAGAATCATATTCATTCCGAAGTATTGCTCTCTATAAAACCTCGTTTACTTTGGCTTTCTCATGTATAAACAACGCTGAGACCAAAATAAACTGGAGATGCTTCTTTGCAATTTGTTTCCACTTCCCTCTCACATAATAACTGGTAAATGCACCACTGCATTGCCTCCTTCGGAAGCTCCCAACAGACACGGTATTTTATTAAACTCCACTCAGCACCTTTATATAGAGTATAAAGATGATAGTTTCACACTTCCCTGTACCTCTACAGGCCTGAGAAGGAAGCTGTCTCCTCACAGGAAGACCCCATCACAAACCCAACGCCAAACACACTTTACGTTTAGAGTTCCTCTGAATCATTGCTTTCCAAAGAGACCTCCAGCGGCAAGGAATCACCTAAACTATCTTCTGGATCGATGGTGAAGCCCTGGCTTCTTAATGTTTTATGAGCATTCATGAACTTCTGGAGGTACTTAGATGTATACAGCCAGTGATGCTTCAAGACGTCCTCCATTTCATAGAATTTGGACTGCCTGGCATTCATTTTCCGGAACCTCCTAAACAGTTTGTTTCCAGACTCGTTTCCTTCACTTGCCCAGGCACCAATGGACCCATCTCTTTCAATGATTTCAGGAACATGAGCAAGGGTTTTGTGGAAATAATTTGTGATCTTGCCTTCATATCGGTACTTGAACTTTGTAGACAGGAGCTCAGCAAAACGCTGTGAATTGTAGCTGTACTGGCACAGCAATTCCGGGCACTCCTTGGCAGGGCATGAAGATCGCCACACTGGTTTCATTTTCAGATAAAGGTCCATTAGTTCCTTCAGGGCTTCATGCCTTTCCTCACACTTTATTAATTCACATACTGCCTCTACTGTCTCTTTGGACATGAGCTTTCTCGCAAAGTTTCCACTCATCCTCATCATCGGTTTTAAGTTCATCTTCTTCCTGAGGTGTTTGTCAAGAGTCAACTGCCATCTCTTCCTCTCCTCTTTAGATACATCGGGATTCTTGTAGACTTCACCGATCTCCATCTGGAAAATCCTGTAGAACTCCGTTGCATTGCCAATGTCACAGTGCAACGCGTCTATGGAGGGCACAGTCTCAATAAAAGGCTTGGCTGAAACACCCTTCACTCTGTCACGGAGCTCATCAATAGATTCGTGATAAGGGTTGGACCTCCATATTTCATACCTCTCCAGATTTTCAGCGTGGCTCCTGGTGATGGAGTGGAAGACCAAATTCTGGGATGCCTCCAGGCGGGTCGCGTCACAGAGGGTACAGATGTAGGTGGAACCTGAGGCCTCCAGCCCTTCCACTTCCCGTACAAGTTTCTCATCGTATCCTGTACCCCGAAAGATGAATTTGAATGTTCTCAGGATGCCTCCCATTTCGAGTAGCAGTTCGCTGTCCTTCATAGCCTCTCTTTCTGCTATGAGAGGGCTGAGGATCGCCGTCAGAGTTTCATGATCCGATTCGTCGGCCAGCATAAGGCACAAGGGCTTGCAACATAACTCTGAATTGGGCTTTACTTCTTCAAAGATCCTTACCCTTTCATTCCCATGGGCTATAGAAATGTTCATAACTGTAAAAGAAAAGCGAACGGCCTTCTCTGGGACAGCAGGCCCATTTCCGTGCTTCTCGCTGACATCTCCCATTCCATCACAGGACTCTTTTACTACCACAGTGAAGGGACCGTTCAAATAGTCATCCAGGTTTTTTGCTTTCATGCCCTCCAAGATCTCTTCTTCCATGTCCTTTAAGGCAGAAACCAAGGCTGTATCATATCGAAATCTCTTTGCAATTGTGTCTACCGGGTAGTCATCAATTGAGAGTGGCAATCCTGATAGTCCATCTATAATTCCCACTTCTGTGTTAGCGGAGACGCTTTTCAAGGGAGGTTTCCACTCGAATGGATGATAACCTGGTAAGAGAGCTTTCTCAGCAGTGCGAAGAGCATGCAGTGGCTGGAAAATCTGCCTCCCACTGACAGCTTTTACAGTTCTATACATTTTGTGATATTGGCTACAGCTGAGGAACGTGTTGACTCGGATTGCCAGGCAGACAGCAGGGTGGAGTCCAGATCCCCTCCCTTGCATTATAGCCTCCAATTCATCTGCTTGTTTGTGTTCATTTTTTGCTCTTAAAGCTAACAGGAACAAAGTCATGCATACGGCCTTTATATCACCACCCTCTTCTTTCTCAGCAAAAGCCTTGACTTGACGTTTCAGTTCTCTCAGACGATGTTTCTGAGCTCTCCTGGTCAAAGACAGAAGATGCTGCCTTGGTCGGCCACCTTTATTTATGTGGCTATAGAGCTCTCTATCTTTCATCTCCTTGTGGCTGGAGAGGTGTTGGCCATATTTTCCATGCAAAATCTCTTCATCACATTCCTTTACAGGGCATCTTATGCTCAGGCTATCAAGGATGTTCAAGAATGATCTCACTGGGGTAACCAGATCAGTAGGGAAGCAAGGATACCAGCAGGAAGGGCAATAGCTGCCCATAACTTTGATGCATTTAAGGATGCAAGTTCTGCAAAACAAGTGTCTACATGTTGTTTCCACTGGATCTGCCAAAATATGTTCACAGATCTGGCAAGAGATGGATTTAATGAAATCTACTGGATAATCAACCGCAAGCAGCTTGGTGCTGAGATGTGTATTCTTGCAGTTGGTGATCTCTTTCATTACATTTTTGTTATTCATCTGTGCTTGGTTCTTTACGCCTCTGTTAACTCGAGCACGTTCTGCAATGGTCTTCACACGTTTGCCGTGTTGTACACTGGGTAGCTGGCTTTTTCTTTTGACTCCTCGGCTGGTACCGTGGCACACATCACAGTTTGCAGAGTGGGGTTGCCACTCCATCGTGCTGTTCCTAGGAAAATACACTTCACATGGAGTGTTACTGAATTTCCTGTGGATAATACTCCAGCAGTTGTGACAAAATCGAGTGGGATGGATAGTGTCAACATCCCCTCTCACATCAATCTTAAAAACCTTAGCGATAAGATCTGGCCAAGAGGTTGCTTTTTTCTCTTTCTTTCTCAGAAGACACAGAGTTTCATCATCCACTGGCCCATGTACTGGATGACTTCTCTTGTTACAGTCACTCTTAAATGAAACTCCACAGATGCGGCAAAGTTGCTTCAGGTTGTTCTGATGCTCTGTGTTGTCTTGTATTTTCATGTCATTGGCATCTTTCCCAAGTGCCTGCCTATTGCCCATTAAGTCCGTCTGTGTCAGAATTTTTTCTCCTCTTGGAACTCCTTCATCTTTATGCAGCATGATGTCTTTGTCTGTAGAAGCTACCTCTTCTGCCTGATCCTTGTTTATGCACTGGCTGTTATCAGAAGATGTTTTTTCAGATGGTCTCACTTTAAACAGCTTGAATTTCCATTCAGAAAATTTTGTATAAGGATGCTGAATCTCTTCAGGCAGGTCCATTTGAGATGCTATCGACATCTCCGGTGTGTCAGAAACCAAATCACCTAAGAAAGAGAAGGAATCTGTAAGTTATCTTATTCTTCAAAATGAGAAATAATGCCAGTACATAAGCACATCCACTTTAACTGAGAAATGCTTTGAAGGTAAGTTACCTTCTTGGCCAAGACACCTACTGACCTGAGGGGCCCACATGTGGATGTCCACTCAGTTCCTCAGATAAGCACCTGACTGTGTTTTGTCTTTCATGCTGAGGCATCCACAATCCATTACAACACCAATGCACACTGCATAGAGCCATTAGACATCAGGTACTAATATCCCAATCTGCCTCTTTCTTCTTATACCTGACAGGGCTTGCCATAAGTAAAGCTATCAGAGAGCAGAATTACATTCAGAAAGTGTGGTGACTTTTTCACATGGAACCAAATCAGAGTGGCCAATTCAAGACACAATTTTGTCTGTCTCACGCTATATTATTAAAGTCACGGAGACCACTGCTCTCACACCACTTCTTAGTCCTTGATTCTGAGCTCAAGTGTCTAATGCATGCCCTTCTACACAGGCGGAGCAGCAAACACGACTCAGTCCCTATGTAGACTTTATTCAGACCTCAATTTTGTAAGGTACTTTAGTATGTGCATGCTGAATGTGAGTGGCTCCATTAGAGCTGTAGGAGTGTATCCTCTGTCGATGTAAAGCACTATAGTTCCCTGGATTCTAAAGGAGATACGGCAATTTATACTGGCTGCATATTTGCTCTAGAGAGAATATTTATACATTTCAAGTTAGTCATCTGTTTAAGTACCCTGCTGAGAACTCTGTTTGTAAGGATTACTGGTACTGGAAAGCTGTAAATGTCTGCTCAAATTTGACCCCAATTTTAGCTTCCATAGAGACGCAACCAAAAGTAATATCAGTGTGGTTGCCATGGGAATATGGTATTGTATAAAAATAAATACAAGACTTTCACTTCAAACACTGAAACTTTGTGCTACTGCATCAGACTTAGAAAACAAAATCTTGTAGAAACAAATACAAAAGTGACTAACCTGTTTTTCATTACCTGACTATGAGAAGTGCTGAAGGTGAACAAACAGCATAGAGAAGATTAAATTATATTTCCTAATATGATTGGGGTGAGGAAAAAAAAAAAAAAAGAGAGAGAGAGAGAAAAACTAAACATTAAGACTATATACGCTGAATGAGAAATTACATGGGTATGGCTTTGGTTTCTCTGACTGATTACATCCCCACTTAGCCATTCAATTAACTTGCTAGAAATCTCAGTTCTGTGTCTACTTGGAAGGTGTCCTTCATAAGAAATACATCCAAGCCATGGTCTAAAGTGACGATGCTCAGTGTGTTTCTGAGATTATTTCATTTATAACCCTTCAATAAAGCAACATTTCTGCACAACCTTTCAGAGTCAGTTGGGAAAGGACAGCATGCTTTGATAAAGCTCCAGGCCCAGAAAGACAAATCAGTCTACTCAGCTTTTTCCTTAAGAGCTCTGTTTAAGTTCAAAATTGTTCATTAGGCCTTGGCAACTAAAAGTAAGGTTTGTTTCCTTCCCAGCTTCTCTTCATTTCATCCCAGTGAGAACAAGCTGCCCATACTGCTGTCCCCATCTGCCTGCATTGCTCCATCTACCTGCCCGTGCTGCTGAACATCACTGCCTGCACTGCATCCCCTGCTGCCATCGCCGAGGCAGCCTGGCAACATGCTTGCTTGTGCTCTGCTGCCCACAGATCTGCCATGCACAGCTGTGCCCAGATACATCACAGCATTGACACCGTCCCCCTTTCTTGGCTGTGTCCTGTGGCAGACATGGTAAATTCTATCCACTGAGCAACAACCTGCTTGCCCCTGAATAGTCCTGCTTTGCTACAGATAGCACGGACGCTCTGTTAGCTGCAGAGCTAGGTGCCCTGTGCTGGCCACACATCCCTTTCTGCCACGTAACACCTACGCAAAGTCATCTCCCGCAGCAACTTCAGAGTGTCTCAAACCACAAGCAATGCCTCCTCAGGGTGATATCTATTTCATTGTAAAGAAATAACCAGCACCAAATACATTTAGAGCAATATATTTAATACTTTCTCTCCTCATCTGGCCTTTTGACTAAGTGCCACCGTGGTACCATGCTGACTTCCAAACCCATGGCCAATGCTATTAATCATCAACTGAATCAGACAGGGTTTACTTCTGCTCAAGAAAAGTTCAAACAGTTTCTTGTGGGCTTTGTTGTGTGTTTTTTTTTCTTTTCTTTTCTTTTTTTTTTTTTTTTGGTTGGTTGGTTTTTTTTCTTTCTTTTTTTTTTTTTGCTTGTTTGTTTTTTTTGTTTTTGCCTTCATTTAACATGCCCCACAATAAATGAATGACCAACAAGCCCTTTCAGGTCACCCGACCTTCATCTTCTGCAGGAGATAATACCTGCCAGCAGGCTACTCATCAAACACTTTGAATTGCCTGGCTCCCAGGCAGTGGAGTTTTCAGCAGCTCTCTCAGGAGAGCTAGAAATATTCCCAGTGCTGGGAATATTTCCTGATAGATTTGCCTTTGGTCTGTTATTCTAGTTGAGGGTCACAGCAAACAATCTTTCTCCTTGCTATTTATCCCGCTCAGATTCTTACAGAGTGAACCCCAGCCATGAACCCCAGCCACGGTTATTTAATCAACTCTGACAGCTGTGTTCAGTATCACCTCTTTTTACCTTGAAAGGGGAAAAGAAATCCCTTCCCAGCTCACAATATTTCATACACTTCTGAAGAACAGCAAGATTATAATACTTTTACTCATGCCAAGGAAGACCTTGCTTTATGAATAGTCTCACTGCACGTATAAAATAAAATCATTGACCTGCACATTAAAATGGGAAAAATGAATCAACACTCGGATGTCCTACAAGTACCTGGGTTGCTGTCATTAGTACTGCCAGCCTACCTTTAGCTCACTGTCAGAGCGCAGAGCTGCGGCTATGTCTGCTCGGTTTGCTCCAAATGTCAAGCTTGCGTGCTCTCTCTCATGCGTGCTCTCGCTCCTTCTTTGCCCCTCTGCTTTTTAAAGACACTGCAGTGCTGTTTATCTCACTTATCCCTGTCCCTCCGAGCTCCCAGTACCACCCTGCTGCTAACCACAGGTTACTTCAACTAAACACAATAGAGAACTCTCAAATCCAGGTGGCACCTGGCAATTTGTGAGGCTTAACCACAAAATTCATAAAAACAAGGTCTTCTCGTGTGAGGCTCCTGGGCTCTGAGATAAGTATGCAGAGCCCCTCTGAGGAGCACCTGCACTGTTTGTTAACACAAAGTTTTGCATTCGGCTTTCTTCTTTGTAGCTTCAGAGCTAGATTCTTCTCTGTCAGCTATCAGAGAGGAGCCCCTGGTGTCTGGTCACACTGCTGTCACACACCACAGCCCTCACTGAAGGCCAGCTGCCTGCTTTCTAGGTCAGCCAAGCTTCTGGGCTTTGGGTAGACAGACAACGGTGTCCTTTCTGCTGTCCTTCCTGCTGATCCAAGTATCTCACCTTCTGGGATATTACCCAGCTGGTGACATCTTGAAAAGCCCAGACAGGAGAACAAATCACCGATGTGAAAACCAGTTGTATATTCGGAGTGACTTGTGTGACATACTACACCAGGCATAGGCCTCAAGTGTCCATCCGCAAAGAGTGGGCAGTAGAGCTGAACACTCATGCTTAGTTTCCACAGAGCTACTGTCTGAGAAACTGTCTCCATGTGTGAAAACCAATTCTGCCACACAGCAACACCCTGAAAGATTTTGGGCTCCACGCATAGCGTTGTGCAACAGATTTTAATGATCCACCAAGCCCTTCCAACTCACGCTCCGGAAGTAGGAGCTTGCAACAGCAACACTTGCTACAGGTAAAAAAGGTGGGAGGATTCCCGCCCCATTATCACCTTTGATCTTGTAGAACATCAGTTGCTCCTGGTTGTAGGATGGTTGTAAGACTTATAAGATGACAATTCTTAGAGAAGTGTAGTTAGACCCGAGTCAGTCACTTGTACTGTGCCACATGAGAGGCCAACACCTCCAGTAGCCAAGTGCAATGATTCATGCCGAAACAAGTGATGTAAGGGCAAGGAAAACAAAGTCTGGGGCCAAACCCTGATAACCTTGCTCAGATTCTGACTCACACAAGGTCCCAAGGTGGCAGTAGGAACAACTGAATGTGTCAGGGCAAGGTGGAACAGAAATCCCAGAGGTTGCTCCCAGGCCAAGGCAGGATAGGACAAGGATGTCCTGACTGAGGTGTTTCTTGACCACGCAGAAGATCGTGCTGCTCGGTCCTGAGCCCAGCGATTCTGCTCCCCCCTGTTTTGCCAGGACTTCTTAACAACCTGCTTGTTTTCACTACCACTCCCTGGCATTTGGAGAGACCTTTTCAAAAAGATATCAGGTCAGGCTGCGGCGCCAGATATCAATCAACATCACTCACTGCAGACACATGCTGGTTTCCTCCCTTATCTTCAAACAGCAGATGCTGCTCACTGACAATATGCATTGTTAGCGCTGAGGGATATGGGGCTCTTTGAGAAGTAGTTTAGCAAATCTGTCCCTCTGGGGTGCTTATTCAAAACTTCACCTTGGTAGCTGGCTACTGGCCCCATTCCCTGCGAGCCCGAGGTCTGGTGCGAACAGCCCCAGATCATCAAACCAGCCAGGTGAGCACACGTGAGCGTAGTCAAGCACTTTACTTCCAGTGTACCCAGGAAATCGTCATGAAAAAATATTGTCTTGTAGGGATACTGCAGGCAAACAAGGCTTTAATTGATCTCAAATTGCTACAGCTTTAGGTGTGTTTTATGTCTGTATGAGCATAATTGCTCAACAGCTCAAATGCACAGATCCAGTGCTGGAAAATGTTTTCCCTGTGCAACTGGCACCACCACGTGGAGAACAGGATTTCTGCACTGCTTCGTGTTGCAATATGGGCATTGATACGTGACTGTGGGCCTAAGCTTGCCATAAACCATACAGATTGGGCAACTGCACTGAAAAAAGGCATTTCATTTACATTTGGAATAGGAACTCCAGATCCGTTCCTTAGATTCCTTCCAAATAAACCGAGCATCAGTGCTCTGGCTGCCTAACAGATTACTAAAAACTGTAGATTTGGGCCATAGAAAACTCTCTGTCTATGGGTATCTGTTTTACAAAGCTATGGAAGGATAAATTTCTTAATTTTACAGATAATGAAAATAATATAATAATTTGTCCATTCAGCAGTGAAAAAAAAGATGGCTCTGAAATTCAGCCAGTTGCCCAGCAAAGGGTCCACAAATGTTGTGATATTACGTTCATTATAACTATTTGTTTCTTGTCACATTTTGGAGTCCCTGACTGTGTAATTTCTGCCTCTAACTGTTCGCTCCCTCATGGATCCTGGCAGATGTCCTCAGTAATCCTAGGACAAAAGCAGTGCCCAGAGGGGTGTCTCAGGGGCTGCCCTCAGCCTTTTCTCCAGCGGCAGCACCCTGCAGCTCAGCATTTGGGGCAGACGGGCAGTGTTGGTGAGGGCAGGATCCCACAGCTCTGTCAGGGACCCCTCACATCACCGCAGAGCCGTGCCCAGTGCCTGCTCCCCAGACCTAGGGAACAGGAGCACCTCTTGGGTTGAAATCCGTGCTAGCCGGGGGTGCTGGCCCACGAAAGCCACCGCGGCAAGCAGCGAAATTCCCCCTCGCTGGGAAGGAGCCGAAGCCCGCCCGCTTCTTCCCTTCCCCGGAGCCTCCCTGCGGGGCCCCGCTCCGGCAGGCGGCGCTGCCGCGGGGCCGGGCCCTCTGTGGGGCCGTGCGGCCGCCGCCCCGCTGCCTGCCGAGGAGAAGGCGGAAGCGGCGCCGGCGGGGAGCGGCCGGCGGTGAGAGGGGGACGGGGGCCGGGGACGGGGGGACAGGGGACGGGGGGGACGGGGACGGGGGCGCGGCGCTGCCCGGGCGGAGGGAGCTGGGCCCGGGGCTTGGAGCCGGCGGGGAGCGGGCGGCGGCCGGGGCTGGGGCGCGGCCTGAGCGGCGCCCACACGAAGCGGGGCTCGGCCCGGGCTCCATGCGGGGCCGGGAGCTGCCCCGCAGCGCTGTGCTCCTGAGGAGCCGCTGGGACCCTGCTCGGCTTGGGAAGGGGAGAGGGAGAGGCCGAGGCACGGACAGGGCTGGGGTGTGCAGCGCTGCAGCCTTGCAGCCCTGCTCGCTGCTTAAATGAGCTGTTACTGTGCTTAAAAAGGACATACGCACAGCAGATGCCTGCTGCCAGAACTTCAGAGTGAAAAAATGGCCGAAAAAACACGCTTTTCCTTCACCTGTTGAACTTGCTAGCACATCAAGAAGCGTAGCTTCTGTATCTCAGGAGCAGGCGTTAGCTAAGCGGACATAAACAGGCTTTAGATCCGCAGTGTTAAAGCTAGGGATACAAGCTCCTGAGTATGAAGCACATCAAAAAGAAAATAAAAGTAAACGTAAGGCAGTGAAAAGGGGAAACGCTTGAGCTGTTTCAGGATGTGTGCCTAGCTCGCTGTTTACTTTCCCAGTGCCTCAAATAATTTTACTAATGCCACATACGGGCTGACTGCTGGTTGAGGTAGATGATAATTAAATCCACTCTGGAGCCCGTGCCTTGCAGAAATGACATTTGCTCGTAGCTTTACTTTTCCCTACCTCTTTTTGAAGTACTTTCTGTCCTAATGTTCACCTTGGCTGCATTCTGACAGCACCTTAACTTCTCAGCAGATCTGTGGAGGAATACAGAAAGGCACGACACATGTCACAATGTGCAGCAGGACGGCAGAGGCCAAAGAGAGCAGAGAGTCTCTGCCAAAGTAGAGTTGGAATAGTGCTGTTTTCCTCACTAATAATGCTTGCCTTGTTTTTGCTAATCTGGACGATTCTCAGTGAAATATCTCTAGAATTTAGTCAGCTGAAGAAGGGCTTGGGGTTTTGTTTTGCTTTTTAATTAGGGAAAGACCCATGGAATATTTTGGTGTTAAACACAGCGTGTGGCACTTCCAGTGCTCAATAAAATTAAATTTGTTTTGACATAGTTAAGTAGGATAAAATGCATTCGTAACTTGGAGTATGCCTCCCTCTAGTCTCCTAATGTCAGTGATACACGTGACTAAGGTCTGACAGCATTCTCTCCAAGCTAAGAGAAACCACATACAAAGGTTCAGAAAGCCCCCAAAGGTCACTCCGTGCCAGTGACTGGAGCAATGACAGTGCCTGATGAACTTCCCCTGTTGTTGGTAGGCTGTATGCACCTCAAACAGAAGTTTTTATTTAGTGTTTAGTTTCACATGGAGGAATAGTAAGCATATGGGTTCTCCAAGGGACTTGGAAGCCTTACTAGGTATGGATATTAGAGTGGGGGGAAAAAAAGGTTGATAACAAAATGCTTGTGACGTGCTTACAGGTTTTTAAAAGAAACAGGAGCTGCTT
The DNA here is from genome assembly GCF_963932015.1 of Anas acuta. Taxonomy (NCBI): domain Eukaryota; kingdom Metazoa; phylum Chordata; class Aves; order Anseriformes; family Anatidae; genus Anas; species Anas acuta. The sequence goes on along the minus strand of NC_088983.1, from coordinate 49,631,714 downwards.
TTTGCAGTTATGAGTCCTACCTGAATCTGCTGCTGCTTTTTCTTGTCCAGCTATTTGGTTGCTTTGAATTGAAAGTGCTTTATAGGTATTAATTCAAATGAACTTTCATCATTTTATGTTTTTGCCAGGATGGGGCCATGGTGATGATAATTGTAAACCTGATAATACGGGTGCTGCCGAGCACAGTGCTTATCACTTGTCAGGAGACCATTGATTGATACGCCTGAGAATCAGCATTGCAAGTATTGCTTCATAAGCAAATCACCCAAAGTCACTCCACTGGTCTGTCAGTCTCACAAATCTGCATTCTGAACTGTTCTTAATGAGGCAGCAGGAGAAAAAGCAGAGTGTTGCCTGCAGGCATTGCCCTCTGCTGGCTACGTGTCCGCCAGGCCGAAAGCAGTTTGGTTAGGTTTATGGACTTCAAGTACGGAAAGGGATGTGGAATAGTTCTCTGTATTGATTTCCTTCTTTATGTGGCTACTCAGTATGAATTTTCTAGCAAAGATCATGTAGAAATGAATTCTGTTCAATATTTACAGATGAATATTTAAATTTTTCTGCTTCGTGACAGCTGCTATGCTCCCTGTACAGTGTTCCTTCACGTTTGTCAAATGCGCAAAGACATGATTTCCTGTTTCAGTGTAAATAGGGTACAATGCCTAGTCGTATCCCCTCCCTGTTACTCAAATTGTTGTGTAATTGTCCAGGCAATTGGAAGATACCTTCTGTACCACTAATGGCTTTTGATTTAGAAAAGTTTATAAATTCATCCCGTGGCTCTTAGGTGGAGCTTGAACATCTCTAAAAATCCAAGCTAAATTCCATTTTACTTTGGGGCTTCACGAGTCAGCCTGCAGAGCTTTATTGGACACGGTAATTTAAAGTGTAGAAGGTTTTTAATTTAATTGTGAATTGTAAGGTACATTATGCGCGCAGGAGCTCGCTGTTCTGGCCTGACCATGCTATCACAGATTAACCTTATCATTTTGGAATGCAGCAGTGTAAATAGCAACACAGCGCGGGTTACCTACCGAAGAAAGGTTTCGCTATGGTTTAGTCTGAAATTTGGGAAAGAGGGGTTGGGACTCCTGTGTCTGCTCTGGTTTGGGGACATGAAGGAGATGGATCATTCCAGGTTTCTGCAGTATAAATCATGATCAAACATTCTGACCATTACCAGTTAGCCTGGAAAGCACCTTCTTTTTTGTGGCCAAACGATGTAAAGCTGTTGCGTTGGAGAGACAAACAAAAACAAAAACTGGCCTTTGGTGGCCCAAGGACTTTGGGTACCCCATACGTGCAAGCCAAAACCACTGCTCGACTGCTCAGCGAGTGTGGTGGGGCTTCCTAGCTCTAGGGAGCGGCGCTTCAGGTGCGTTATCAAACATTGTGTTCAGGTTTCCTCTGCCAGAGAAGCTTCATCCTAGCAAGAGTTAGAATTGCCATGCAGTGCTCCCTTTTAATTTCAGTTGCTCCTCGAAGTGAGGGCTGCTAGGTTGGTGTTGTCCAAACAGAAGTCACAGAACACGCTACCAAAGTGTGTTTATTGTGTTACACTGCCCATGTCAAAAAGCTGGATGAATTCGAAAGGCTCTGGTGTGGGCAGGGTGTTCACATTAATATGTACATGTAGTTACACCTGTGTTTGACTCAAGATTCAGCACAGAGGAAAAAGAATAACTACTGTTGATGGTACAAGAAGCTGGTGTGGTTTCGGGGGGATGTTTTGGTAGGTTTTACTTCACTGGTAATCTATTGCATAATTAAAACGAAAGCAATTTGATGTAAATTTTGGGATGTACACTGGGTTTTAAAGGCCATCCTTTTCTAACCTGAAATTTTTTTTGAATTCCCCAGGGAAGAAACTTGCATAACTGCCACAGTAGGCTTACAAATTGTCTTCTACATCTTGGTCAGGGGAAAGACCTGCCATCAACATTAACATTTTATTCTTCTCTAATTGGTTGTGCCCTCACACTGCTTTGTTCAAGAAGATTGAGTCTATCTTCTGCTCCTGGAGGGCAAAATGGAACAGAAAATTTCCATTACAGCATTTACAACTTGTGAAGGAATTGCTTTAAACTGTGGTGAAGTAATTGGGCTTTGGTTACTAGTCTGAGTAGCAGCAGCGTGTGTGGATTTTGATTTGGAAACCTGTGCCTTGTCCCATGCCTATAAATGCGTATGGAGGAAGAAGTTTCCCTAGAGATAAAATGAAGTGGAGCTGAGTAGCAGGAGGAATCCTATTACACACCTTATGTAAAACATGAACAAAATTCAAGATCTGGCTCTTAATCACCTTTTTTTAAAATTTTACCTCTGTACAGATAGGGAAATTTGGCCATAAAGAGATAATGATACTTGCACTTCTTTTTTGCGAGCCCTTTGGTCATAATGCGGACAAAAAGCTCCATGTAGGAGTGGAGAGAATCACTGAATAGGGGGATTTCTGTGCAAGACTGGGATGTTGACTGGTTGCACTGACTCATTCGTTAAAATGACTCTGGTACAGGATTTTTGTTTCCATAGACTAAATCTATATCAGCTCTGTCTGTAGAAACAGTTTAAATGGGCAAAGAGGACAGCACTTAAATCTACAAAGCGTTCAACTATCAAGAGTCAGGTCCTGTTTTCTTCCTTACAAGGACAGTATTTCAAATTGTAGGTTTTATTTCTAGAAACAGCCCAAGGGAAGAGCAGCCTGCTTTGCAATGAATATGACAGCTGAATTTAAGTGAAGCTGTGATATTTTCCTCCTTGCGACTTCCTGAATTCCTTTGTGACACGGCTAAAGGGATGCGTGTTCCTCTTCCCTTTCTTAGCCTCACTAAATATACCCTTGTGGTACAGAAGAATGCGAGGTCTTCAGACCCAGCCTGGCCTGTGGGCTCCAGTGCAGCATTGCTCTGTGCAATATCCTGCATACCCACATTCACCCTCCGTTGGCCCAACTTAGTCCCTGTGATTTTTTTCATGAATTGTGGCCTCTGGACTAATTATCCTCTGCAGCAGCTCTTAAGTAAAAGAGACCTGTTGGTGACAGCCTAAAAAAAACTTTCTTTCACGGGGCATCTTTCTAAGCACTGATTCTTGTCTTTCTGTTCTGGGTACTTGTGTTCAGTTCCATGGGATTAAACTTGTAATTCCGGGACTGTGCCTCAAGCAACTGCTGGAAAGTTATTTGGTGGTTTGGTTTGTATTTGCTGTATACAGGAGCCTTGACTGTAAAGCTTGTTGAGGTAGATGACATAGAGGTATAATAAATACGTGGGGACAGAGAGCTGGAGAAGAAGTAAGCTTCATCCCTTGGGTGCAGTTCCAGACGGCCGTGCGATGGAATGATTTCTGCATGCAGCAGGCATTGCTGCCTGGTGCTGTACAACTCCAGGCTGTCAGACGGTGCTTTGGAAATGGCAGGAACACTACTTTTCAGGTACTTCAGACCCAACTCAGTCTGCATCCTCACCGCCTCGATGCAGATCAATGGTCCCTACAGCCCAGCTCTCAACTCATCCTTAGGTTTCTACCTCCAATAGGCTTTAAAAGGCGCAATGAGTGCAGTAGGTGAACATCTCCAAAGACCTTTGTCTGCACTGCCATTAGTGGGCACCTGGCTTTGCATGCCTGGCCCTGCAGCCCACAGCCTGCTCATACTGCCTTACACCTCCAAATAATTTAATTGACAACTTGGTGTTGTTAATTAAAGACAATTAACCACAATAGGGTTCTAGGGTAATGTTTGTAACAATTAAACAACTGGGATAGAGGAAAGTTTCTTGGAGTTTTGCAATTGGTATTTCTTTAAAGTTCCTTTGTTCAGTGTAGAAATACTAACAGGCTTTTTTAATTTTTTTCATTTTTTAATTAACAGCATTTTTTAATTTCATACCCATGAATTCAACCAGCTTTTTGAGCTGTATTGTAAAAACAGGTCTTACTCTGCCATTCACTCTGCTTCAGGGAAGTGTGATTTTTATCTTCCCTTCTTACAGTCATGTCACTTGTCCTTCCTCCCAGCTACACCAGAGGAGAGCAAGGAACCTGTTGAGTACTGCTAGTTTGTAGATAACTTTTTGAGCCGCAGAAGTATTAGCCTTATCTCATGTGCAGCTTCCTACTCGATTTGAAGTCCTATTGATGGTTTTAAAATGTTACTAACAGTGCTGCATATCTGAATTTCTTTTGCAGCGTGTCACCTGCTAGGTTTGGTTACCCAGGCTTACATTTTATTTGTGGATATGCACCTCGACTGATTGGGAACCTATATTGCACATCTCTGTATACAGAAAATACAACGTTTGGTCATTGCAAGGAAAACACAGAGTTGAGCTACTGCTATTGCGTAAAACTTGTATTTTTCCAGCACTTTTCAATGAAACCAGGAATGCTTTAGAAGTAAATAAGGCTGAAGGGGTAGAGGCATTTTTAGTAAGCGCAGCAAGGAGAGAGAATATTCCTCCGTTTACAGAAATTGGGTAGATGAAAGAGATTACAGAAAGGTGTTTGTGTTTTTGACCCAGGCTGACAGGATGCGGTGCTCTTTCCTTATATCACAAGATAAGTAAAAAAGATACACAGCAGAGAAACTGGGACAATTCAAAACTGGTGATTGTGAGCAGAACCGCGCGTGCAGCGCTGCTCCAGTGCTTGTGGCCAGAAATAAGCTCTGTTCGTGGTCTTGGAATATTATAAATTAACACATCTTTCTGTCATCTTGCAGAGCGTTTCCGTGTGGTCCTTGATCAGCTACTATGAGCTTGCTACAGAGCAATAACAGTTGTGGAGCCCGAGACCTGGAAAGTGGCTGCTGTGCAGCCATGGCCAGCGCCTGCAGCGTAGGAGCGAAAGAAGACAGTGTGAGCGTCAGCAGCGGGACTGGAAACCCTCCGAGTTCGTTTACAGAGGAAACACAAGGATACGACGTGGAGTTTGATCCGCCCTTGGAAAGTAAATATGAGTGTCCGATCTGTCTGATGGCCCTTCGGGAAGCAGTGCAGACGCCGTGTGGGCACCGTTTCTGCAAAGGCTGCATTGTCAAATCAATAAGGTAAGGGAGAACTTGGGGAAAGTGTTTTTGAGAAGAAATTCACTTGATTCAATAAATGTTAAAAATTATAATAACTTGGTAGCCAAATCCTCCAAATAAATCCCATCTTCAGCCCGGGATTAAAATACCCATCCTTCCCCTCTGATTGTTTCTGTTGATAACTACAGGCAACTGCCAAAAATTTCATTTCTTGGCACAGATGGGCAATTCATGCTTTCAGTTCGCCACTTGCAATCTGCTGCTTTGTTGGTCTGGAGATTGTAAGGAGGGAACAGTCTGGGACAAAGAGTTGAAAGAGGAACTGGCATATGGGGAGGGTAGGAATGAGATGTGAAGGCAAGAATAAGCTGAACTCAGAAAACTGAACGGTTGAAAGAGGACACAAAATCAGAATGCACACAGACCTGCACAGCGTACTTCCCTCAGACCTGCAGTACAGTTGTCACTGTCCCACAAATGGCAGTGAGTACTGGAACACATTGATAGAAAGCTAGATAGTATGCTGGTTTTTCTTCTCAGCATTAGCCAGATTGTTTTCTTGTAAATCGCTCCCTTAGCTCAAATGTCAGAGTTTGGGAGGAATCTGTTTAACGCTGTGTGACCCATCTGTGGAGTTGGTTAATTTCCCACCTTACTTTGCACACCTTTGTGTATAAGATCATTAAACCATCTTCAGCATTACCTCAAAATGTTTTTTTTTCTTTCCCACAGGCACCTATTTTTAGCATGCAAAATGAGCAGTGCTTTCTTGATTGGTTTTCCATACCATTTATTCATAGTTCTGTTCCATTTCTTTTTATCCATAGTTCATCATTTGTAGCTCACCAGATAGATGGTATGCCCACGGCGGTATTCTCTGAATACAAGAGGGTTTGTGGGTTTTGTGGGCTTCTCTGTAGTTTCTGCACTGTGGTGTCTGATGCTAGTGTATTTCTTCATGACATCCCTTTTACATCAAGGACGAAAGTGTCGGAGCTCAGTACAAGAGGATGAACTTAATTTTGCATTCCCTGCTTATTACTGTTATTCCCTACTTGCAAAAGTTCAAGTTATTTTCCTCTAGGGAGCACAAAACTTTGTGTCTGCAGCACAGTTCTTTTTAACATTTAGTTTCATCAGCATTTCTGAGAACAGGATGCAAGTTCGTTATCCAGAAAATGCAGAATACCAAAATCGTTCATCCATGAAAAGCGACTCTCCTGTGTGTTCTGCTGAGGAAGCTAAGAGATACTCTGCTCTCTAGTAATCATGCCATGAGATCACCCCAGTCCCACAGTGTCTTGCCTCATTCACTACATCCTTTAAAAAAATAAAGGGTAAGTCAGATCTTACCCAACTGCATCGTTCAGTGGCAGTCGCCTCAGCCAAAAGCATGGAAGAAAGCAAAAATGAAAGTAAACTTGTCGGCTTTGATTGTGTGTATCCAACTTCCCAGGCACAAGCACTTGGCTTCACTTTCTGGCCTTCACTTTGCAGATTCCAACCTAAATTACTTCAATAGATTATTGTACATAAATTCATGTGTCCTTGTAAGTATCAAATTAGACTTTTGTACTTACCCAAACTGTTACATTTTGGAATTCCTTACTCTCTCTGAGCTTGCTATGCTTTTTTGGCAATAGTGGTTGTTATACTCTTTTTTAATTTGGGAATATCTGGAAGAAAGAAGAGGTAAGAAATCTTTAAACCTTCTCATGGGAGGATGATACCTGCAAATCCTGAAGGTAAATTAGTCAGTGCTGAAGTATTGTGAGCATTAGCAATTTCTATTCACTAGGCATTTCAAAGACAGTCATATTCCTATGCAAACTAAACTTAAAATGACCAAAAGTGGATGTCTTGCATCCGGCCTCCTAGATCCTGCATGGTGATCTTGTTTTATAACACTTCTGCTGAAGAGCTGCACAGTTGTGGTCGTTGGTCAGAATTTTACGTGGTACTTAGTGAGGAACTGCAGCAAGCTTGTGCTCGCAACGTAACATCTCAGAGCAGGTAGAGAAACTTCCTTCTTAAACCTCAGGCATAGGAAATGGTTTCTCTTCTCTTCTCTGTTAAATTAAGAGACTATTTGCTCTACTCACACTTTTCGGTCTCTAAACAGTTCTCATAACCAGAAGTTTTTCCTTCCTGTATACTTTCCGCTTTTTACTTAACCTCCAGAGGTAAACTTACAATTCAAGTGAATACAGAGCACAGATGGCAAGTTTTTTTGATCTTGGAGACGATAGATCATCACTGTGATATTTCAAATGTTTCAGTAGTAGTAAATATTTTCCCTCATTCCCCACTGGAATCTGTCTTTGGAGTGCAGTGAGAGCTTGTAAAAGCAGAGCAGAACTTGGATTGCCAGGGCCCTTCTGAAGGGCTGAGTCGCACGCTTAATTGGGATACGTGGACTGAGCTATTGATTTGGGCTATCGCTGCAGTCTCCACAGTACAGTATTGATTTGGAGTACGTAGTGTCTACAGTACAGTATTGATGGATGTCATTGAGAAGTTTGTACAGAACTAAAATGAGAATTGAAAGTGATTTTTACATTGTCTAAGTGCTATTTTTTTCATTAAGTGATTGTCACAGCCTTTATGTGGTCAGGAAAAAAGTGCTTCTGTTTCCTTACTAATTTTCTCACTGTCTAGTCTGATTGAACACTGACTGAGGACTTTAAGTGATACAGGATGGACACATAGCTGTTGAGTAATTGCTTCTTGCGACTCAGGCAGCAGTTGTAGTTGCCCATGCTGACGATGCTGTGCCTGCAGCTAGAAAGATTTGTATGTAAAAAAGGGACATGATGGGTTTCAATCACAGTAAGTGTTTGCTTCCCAGCAAGTCCTGTTATCATTTGAAGTAAGGCAGCCTGAAGTGCTTCAAAGTGCTATGAGTCATGGGAGTGAAGAAGCTTATCTACTGTAGTAACTACAAATAGTAGTTTACAAACATTGCTGTCTACAAAGTAGTTGAATAGAAAATTTGGAAGAACTAAGTTCAGATGCAATAGCTAATTAAACTTCACTCTTGTCTTTCTTCTCCTGTCTTAGGTCGAAGGTAACTGCGGGCTTGTAGTAGGGCTGACCAAACAGCAGAACCTCTTTTATCTAATAAGCAGAATCGTGAGCTGACAAGGGGCAGCAAGGAAAGCTTCGGGTGTAGCAGTTCATTAAACAACCTACATGGCTCCAATTAAAAGTATATGCCGGCTATTTTGCTTCTAGGCTAAACTGCTCAGTTGTAAAAATCACGGAGCAGTCTTTTTCTTTAAACTAAATTATCCTGGCTTTACTTTTCATACCTATGTTTAAAATGGAAATGATAGGAATATTCCTTGTACTTCATGGTAGGTGATTACTGTTTCACAGTTACCATTGTGGGTGGTACAACTCAACGTGATAAATAATTCCAGCACAGGAAAACCTCCACTGTAAAGCACCTTAGAACAGAGGTGCATAAACTCAGTTCTGTAACAGGAAATATCTAGCACTTCTTTGTCTGTGGATGGATCTAAGCAGCCTTTTAAACACAATTCCAATACTTGTTTAATATCTGTTTAATATCCTGCAATGTGTCTTTGCTCTTTCCTTTTTATAATGTCTAGAAAATTGCCATTCGTTCTTATTTTACCCCTAGACTGCTGGTTATTTGAGAGATCTAATATCATTAATTATAATGACTATATTGCTGGCTATCATTATAGGTGGTTATCTTTCATGTGTAGAAGTAAAGCTACTGTCTTAGCAGCAGGCGTGCCAAACTACCATTGTACTGCATCAAGCAGGGTGTTTGTAACCAAGTTATACCTGTTAAAAAGTGGCTGCCTGTGGATTATGTGCGACCTGGGGGAACATTTCCGAGTTGTGACAAAGATCAGCACGCTGCTCAGGGAGCTATGACACAAAATGGCACACGAGGTTATTTTCTTTTTTCCATTTGTTTAGAAGTATGACTATCAGACTTGTGGCAAGCTAACTCTTGCGAGCAAAACCTCGGAAAGGAAGTTCATTGTCTCTTTCTAAAGTCTAAACATTACCCCCGCTTCCTCTAGCAGCATTGCTAATGAAGGAGGTGCTGACCAATTATTTCCTTTTCCAACAAAGCACAAATTCCCTCCTGTCCTCCACAGCCCACTACGTTCTACTTCCTCTCCCGCTTGCAAGCAACGACAATGATCTGACACTTGATCTTTGCACCACAAGTGCTTTCTCACATTTTTCCACCCCATGTATTTTTCCATATCACTGATATTTCCAAGTGAGAAGAAAATAGAATCATAGAATATCCCAAGTGAGGAAGGAGGGAGAGAATGTCTAAGAACCTTTAAAGAACTGTTTTGAAATAGTATTGAAATAATACTTTCATGTTTGAGCTATGTGAAGTACTTACAGAAACGAGACCATAAGGTCTTAGGTTCCCAACATCCTCCTCAAGTTTATGTGCAGTGTATCTATTGTGCCATTTGGTCAATTAAAAGCTGCTGAGCTAGAACAGCTCTACGATCCCAATAGCTCTACCCCAAGTGAAATTGTGTACTGTTAATTTTTCTGATTTACATAACTTCTGGTAATTGTCACATAAATGCCATTGTTTTCAAGGACTAATTTAATGTGTTATTAATTTGCCCACGTATGTCTTGCTTGTGTAAAAATATTTTAAAGTAAAGGCAAAAGAAACTCAATCTCTTTTTCCTTTTTTTTTTTCTGGCATTGTAGAGATGCGGGTCACAAATGTCCAGTAGACAATGAAATTCTGCTTGAAAATCAACTTTTTCCTGACAACTTCGCTAAACGGGAAATCCTTTCATTAACGGTTAAGTGTCCCAACAAGGGCTGCTGCATGAAGATGGAGCTGAGGCATTTAGAGGTGAGAATTAGTTCAGAAAATATGGAAACTTATTTTGAATTTTTTATGTGTTCATGAAAACATCTTAATATAGATGAGCATACCTGATGCCTCTTCATGCTGATTCAGTGTGTTGTTCATTCAACCCTATAGCTGCATGTTTGTTTGTTTGTTTTTAATGAGTGTTTAGTTGCAATTAGGTGATTCTCAAGTGAACATGATAGTGCGTGAAAATTGTACTAATGCAGCTAGCTCTTTAGGATCATTCACATCTAGCTTTTGATCAGCTTTATCTGTATTTCACACAAATTCTCTAAGGTCAGTTTAATAGTCCATGAAAGCAGCTAGATTTATGAGTTGAAGTAACTGTTCTGGAAAATAACATACCCAGTTATTAGGAAAAAAACATAAAGATGAATTTTATTGGAGAGTGCTCTTAATATGTGAACATGTTCACTCTGAATATGGGAAGTCCTGATCTTACTAATGCAACACTGCCAGTAAAGTCAGGGTAAGCATCTGAGGGTTTTCTTGGAGGGAAAGAAGGAAAGATTGCTGTTTGTTTTTCTTGTAATGTGCTTTATCTGAAAAACGGGTGAGCAGTTTGTACCTATTTGTAGTATGAGATCCTTCTTTTGCCCACGTTCAGGACCACCAGTCGCATTGTGATTTCTCGACCGTGGAATGCCCGCAGTGCCAAGGAGCCTTTCAGAAGAACCATCTGAAAGAGCACATGACACAGGAGTGTCTGCGGCGTCAAGTCTGTTGCCCCAACTGTGCCACATCTATGGCTTATGAAGATAAAGAGGTACTTAGTCTTCCAGCCTCCACTTGCATAGGTTTGCTTTTAAATGTGACATCAATTTAAAAAAAAAAACGGTCTAGGAGAGCTCTTTTAGTTGCACAGGTGAGAAGCTACAAACTCCAGGGCATTAGCCTAGGACAGGCAAAAGCCGGGCAGAGGCTGTGCTTAGATACACCATTCTTGGAAACCCTGTGGTGCAAAAAGACTTGTGTAACAACCATTGATTTTTGGCTGTACCACCAGAAAGGGGTAGCATCTACTGGCAAAGTAACATACAAAGCAACATCAGACATTTACAGCTTTCATTCCTGGCAGAAAGGATGTCGGGTGGTGCATCTTATGGGGAATACGTGCTAAAATACAAGACAAGACCTAGGTCATTTCTAATATTTTCTCCTTCCTATACTTTTTTTAAACTTTGTTTTAGAGTTGAATTCACTTAAGTGCAAAATTTGAAATGTAAATAAAAACAGAACGTCTCATTAGAAGTGATTAGCATTCTTTTAAATGACATTATTAATTCTTTTTCCTCTCTTTTTCTCTGTTTGATAACAGCTTCATGACCAAACCTGTCCCCTTGCCAATGTATTTTGTGAATATTGCAACACAATGCTCATCAGACAGCAGGTAAGAGACCAGCTTTCTATGCGTAATCTGTATCAGATGTTTTGTATTTACATTGCTGCTTTAATCTCAAATTAAATTTGAAGAAACTGGTTGATAAATCTCTCCTTGCCTCTCTTTGAAAAAGTTCATCCACTGCAGGTGTAATATTAATTTAAACACTGCATCTGCTTGCAGTTGCAGTCTGGTAAGCCACCGTAGGATTTCTAGGTGCAAATCACATTGTTTGGGAATGCTGCTTCTTCACAGTTGCCGTGCTGCGTGTTTCTGATCTTGAATGGAGGTTAAAGAATACCAAATAGCAGCTTGTGATTATGGCTGATGTTAGAGGATAAAGCTTTAATTTGGGCAAAGAGGGAGAATATTTCTAACTGGAAAGCCACTATTGGAAAGTAGCTGTAAATAATTCACTACTGAACTGTAGATGCTGGGTAGAATTATGCATGTCCATTACTATCATAATAATCATTGCTGTTTCTTCTATTCAATAACAACTGAATACAAAAAGGTTCATTGATAGGATAATAATAAATGTTACTTAATTTGCAGCCTCTCTGTTTGAGTGGAATGGCAACTATGTTAATGAGTCAGATTAAAATAAAGAATGAGCTTGAAAAATCAGTGAAGTACTCTGAAAAACCGGAGTGAGTTCAGTAATGACAATGGCAAAAATGTGTCATTAGATCAAATAATGAGTCGTGAAACTGTGAAACAGAGAATGCTAAAATAGGTATTGATTTAGAATTAATGGATGACCTGTGTTAAGCTTGTGCTCTACTGCATCATGATATTTAAACAAGACATTTTGGGTTACATAGGCTGGTATTTTGCCTGAGAAACACAGAATTATCTTTTGCTCTGATTAGGGCAGGTAGGGTATCAGCTGCAGCTGTCCAGCTTTTGGGGTGTGGATGAATAGGGAGGATTCAGAGCAGTGAGATAATTGGGTCTGGAAGACATGGACCATAAGAAAAACTGAAATAAATGTGGACTTCCTGAAGAAGAAGATAATGAAAAGTGCCAGAGTTGTTTATAAGTATATGCAAATAGTGCTGCAGAAGGGAAAGAAATGGACTGTGATCTAGTTTGAGTATAGGTTAGAAACAAAAGGCTTACATTCATGTGAGGAAAAACCTGAATGTTTTCCGATGCATAAGGTAAAAACTATAAGGCAATGAAGTGTTAAAGTACATGCAAGGAGGATACAGAACTTGTATCATTAGCTAACATTTTTGTTCAAAGCTTCCATATTTCTTTGAGAACTGATACAGGAATAAACAGATCTGGCTTTAGGTACATAATCAGAGTCCATCCAGCCCGATTCTTTTAGGATGTTATAACAGAATACTCTTAATGGGAAAATTAATTGCAAATCTGGTTTGTTTTAGATGCCTAACCATTACGATAATGATTGTCCTACTGCCCCAGTACCATGTTTTTATAGTGCCTTTGGGTGTCCTGAAAAGGTAAGCCTTTTATCATAATCATGAGTTGCAGACATTCTGCATGTTTCTTTTTTTAATGTCTTTTTCTGTTCTCATCTCATCTGCCTGTCTAAATCTTCAGTGATTTGTGGAGTGTTTTTTTTTTTTGTTCTGAAGTATTTTAATTATAAAGCAATATGTGCTGATGCAGTGCCTTTCAGAAGTCCTTCTCAAATTTAGAAAAGTGAATTATTTGCTTGATGGACATACTTTTATTAATCCATGAGTGTATTCTCAGCTTTCATACCAATAAAGTAGCTTCTTCTAACATTTCTTGCAAAGTTGTGACCAAATACAATTATGGCTTTTAGAGTTTGGTAGAGAAAAATTGAGAACGTTCTAAATTTGATTAAGTACAAAAAGTATTTAATCTAGATACTCTCATTTTTAGTTGTGCAATAACTAAAAATCTATCTTTTCATCTTTCCCCACTGGTTTTCATATATCATTATCTGGTACTGTGGAGCCATTTCAACAAATCAATGAAGGAAATACAGTGCTGACTTAGCACACAGAAAAATACCTGTTTATCACTAACACTTTTACACCATGTCAATTTTGAGTTGAACAGTATTTGCCCACTGGCATCTGAACATATTTTTTCATTTGACATAAGTGATCTTAAATTTGAAGCCCTCCATTGGTAGTGCTCCTTCGTCACATCACCTTTCTTTGATTTACATTCCAGTTTTTCTCACGTAACAGAAGCAGCTTGTTTGATTTTCTTCAGAGCCACATTTAGGATGTGATTAGAGATGATGTGTGATATATTTTTAATGCTACGTCTCTTAAATTCTAGATGCAGAGGAATGAACTGGCACGACATATGCAGGAGTTCACTCAAGTTCACATGAGAATGATGGCTCAGAGTTTTCAAAATATCAGTGTTACTGCTACAAATCCTGTACCCTTTATCAATGGACTGCCATTTGAGCCTGCCCTCTTCTCCCACGTGTCACATGCCCCATATAATTGTAACCCAGAAGTTGAAAACTTCAAAGAAACTATTCAGCAGTTGGAAGGTCGGCTGGTGAGACAAGATCACCAGATCAGAGAACTCATTGCTAAAATGGAGACGCAGAACGTCCACATGGCAGAACTCAAACGCACTATTCGAAATTTGGAGGGAAAAATCACTGAAATGGAGGCACAGCAATGCAATGGTATTTATATATGGAAGATTGAAAACTTCAGTGGACTTCAGAAAGCACAGAAAGAAGAGAGACCTGTTGTGATGCACAGTCCTGGCTTCTATACTGGAAAACCTGGCTACAAGCTGTGTTTGCGCTTGCATATCCAGTTACCAAATGCTCAGCGCTGTGCTAATTTTATCTCTCTGTTTGTCCACACTATGCAAGGAGAATACGACAGCCATCTGCCTTGGCCTTTCCAAGGCACTATACGACTTTCTATTTTGGATCAATCAGAAGGCCCTGAACGGCAGAATCATGAAGAAGTAATGGAAGCCAAGCCGGAGTTGCTGGCCTTCCAGAGACCAACAATTCACCGCAATCCTAAAGGCTTTGGTTACGTGACTTTCATGCACCTGCAGAACTTGGAGCAAAGAACCTTCGTAAAAGATGACACCCTTCTGGTGCGCTGTGAAGTTCTAACGCGGCTAGATTTGAACAGCCTTCGCAGAGAAGGATTTCAAGCTCGCAGTACTGATGGTGCTGCGTAACCTGTCAGTCTTAACCAGAGGAACGGAGCCACTGGTCAGGCTCTTCCACCACAGATTACACGCGTGCTCCGTTGTCCAATAGGCTGAATGTGTAAAAAAAAGATCATAGCTGCGACATAGTTGATCTTCACCTGAATTGAACTCTGTTATTGCTACACTTTCTTTTTTCCTATGAGGTAATGCGTTCAAATACTACTTAATTGTTCTCTATTAAAGTAATAAGCGAGTTCTGTAGCAAGCTAACTAAATGAAGTGTGGTTAATCAAAACTTAACTGCCTACAAGAAAATCCTACTGAAGTACCTAGACATTTGTATTTATTTGGCCAAGCGTACGTCATATCAGAAAAGACCGGTAAATCTCTGAGCCACAGTGCCTTGGAATAGATACTGTAGCAGGGAAAGTGCCTAATTAATAAAGAGGAGGGTTAGATTGTTCTGTTGTTTTTTTTTTTATTATTATTTATATAGAGCGTGGGGAAGCTTTGTTTTGGAGTTCAGACAGTTTCTCTATTGGCTTACCTAGAATTTTGAATTGGCTACGCTTCTCTTGAAAGTCAGGTTATGGCTTTGCTGACATCACCTGCAGGGAGACGCTTTGACCCTTCTCTGCTGAGAAGTTCCAACTTGCTGAAGATAGCTTCAGGAAGTTGCATGTTGATAAAAAGTTGATAATAGAATTGCTGAAACGTGTGTGGTAGCGTTGTGAAGAAGGTTAAATGACTATGAGTCGAGCTCACTGAAGAAATGTCTGAAAGTGCCCCCTGAATTCTCTATTTTGACCAATCTTTATAAATGTGTGAGCCAAGCCCAGAATGTGGATCACTGTCAGCAGAGAGGTACAAGCATGGCATTAGATTGAGATACCTTTGTGCTGATAGGGTCTCCTGATAGCAGTGGATGTTTTTCAGGCTGTGGGTGGAGGATATATGAGCAAAGGTGTATAGTAGCTAATTGGCGTCTTCCAGAATTTGTTTAACTGTCATTGAAACCTGAATTTATACCAAGTTTAACTTTTGATCTGCATCTGTTTGAGTGATGCCGTGATGTTCTGGGTGATGTATGTCGTCATTTCCTCTTAATTCTCAGTGGACAGCCAGCCATATCAACGTCCAGCTGTTGTGGCCATTTCCTGTCCTTTAGACAATAGGAACTGGGCCACCCTCAGCACTTCAGAAAGGAAGAAAAGTCTATTAATTAGTTTGAGGAAAACTGCAATCCCATTTGCTCCCTGGAAAAAAAAAAATCTGGCTTCTTTGCATCTCTTTAACCAAACACTAAATTCAATATTTCAAGGATTCATGAGCTTCCTCGTGCTGCACGTATTAGTTTCCCATACTGCTTGTTTGTACGCCATACAAATGTTAGTTTTGACCAATCAAAGCTGAGTAGGTAAGCTCACTGGTGCTAGTAATTTACCATGGTGCTGATAAGGTTCTGCATCTTCTCCTTTCAAAAGGGGGAAGAAGAAAATTTTGTTCACCCTATAACTTAAGTACACAGTCTGATACAAAAGAAAGAACTAAGCCATATATAAAAGTCCAATGAAACAATACTGTAGGATATTGATGTGGGGTAATTCTCTGCCTACCAGCATGAGCATAACATTTCCAGGACCCAACTTTACCAATTGTTGATCGTATCCAGCTGAACAGAATTTAATTTTCAGGTAGAGCCTACTGATTGAAGAGGGATTGTGTTCAGCCAAGCACTGTCACTACTGAACGTCCTGGCTCATGGAAAGTGTGACAGTCAGGATTGACTTGGTGCGTTCTGCGAGTTCAGAGGACAGGTGAACATGTATTACTCGAAAACAGGAAAGGATCTGTGATTTAAAACTTTTAAACCTCTTAAGTAGTTTTAATACTGAATAGCCTCATCCTGTTAGCTGAATTGTTTTGGAGTGTCTCCAATTAGAGCAGCGTTAGTAGTTAAACCATTCTTAATGAAGATCTTTTCATACACCTAACAGTGCCCAGACGCGCTGCATACAGATGACAGTTCCTAATGCTGCATGTTAGTTCTCCAGTCATTTTCAGGCTGTTTGGTATCCATCCTTTTTCCAAGGTGCTCAGAGATGGCCATTATCCTTTTTTTGTGTGTGTGTTAGGGGAGAAAAGCAGAAGAAGGGCTTGCAATTTGAGAGCTTCTTCCTGGCACAGTTCCCTTCTCAGCCCTAGTGTTGTTAACAAAACCGACCTCAGTCTGTGTGCTGTTTATAACCAGGACCCACTAAGTGCATTAATACTTCCTGTACTTTTGAAGCTTTGTATTATGAACCTTCAAGTACAACACGCTGAATTTTTGCTTTGAGCCTTATCTGCTACATCTGATGCAGTTCTGCTTTGGGAAGAAACTCAGCTTGGTGGCAGGTTCAGGAGTTGAAATGATTCAAGTTAGTATTGTACAATAGCACAACCCAATAGTGAATAGAAAGCTAGTGCATGTGTAATTCTGTATCGACCACAGTAATATGAATGCTTTAGTCACTGCTGCTATTCTACTGGTTTTGTATTTTAATATCACCAAGTAGAACTCTGAGTGATGTCAAATTACTGTAATGCCAGAGTTTTACATGAGAAACTTTGAGAGCTAACTTGCTAAATATGAATTTACTTTAAATATTTGTGTCACATAAATGTCAATGAAGTGTTTATTCTTATATTTGTTCCAGTTTCCTCATTCTTTGCCCATCTTCCAAACTGCTGTTCACTTCAACTGCAGTTCCCAGGGCTTTCTCTTCCAAGTAAGAATCTCACCTTCAGCTAATGGAAGAACTTACGAGTCCGGATTGGTACCATCTCAGTGTATGGTCTTCACGACTATTATCCTTAATACAAACTTTTCTAAGCAATTCAGTTTCTATGTGAAAATAGGTTTGTGTGAAACAGCATCTTGCCCCTTCTTACCGATTTTTTTTTTTTTTGAGAAATCATTATACCATGGTGGATTGAGGTATAATTAGAACTCCTTAAATGGAAGCAGAATGGTATGCAGGCTTGATAGTTGTCTCTAAAACAAACATGAAGAAATACAAGGATTTAATCAGTTTCCTGTATAATTTCTTCTGGAATGGTGTTCTCTAGGTCTGTCACTCATGATGCTTTGCAGCATTGTTAGATCTCAAGATGTTTTAGTAAGTGGCTTAGCTTCTTTTATCTTCCAAATTTCTGTTGTCTTGAATGTGTTAAAAGTCAGATACTCTTAGTATATGTATTTGCACAGCTGCTATGGCACATATTTTCCAATTATAATATATTGCAAATGTGTTTTCTTTTTGCCTTTGAATGTCTTCCCCTGCAGGGCAGGGAAAATTATTTTACTAAAAATGTTGGTATGTAATGTATATGTGGGAGCTCAGATAATGTGAGATATACAGACTTGTTTTTTAACTGGTCTCATGATATGCCTGGTCATGTTTGCTGTCAAGGGATTAAGAGTTGCTAATGAAATAAAATCAGGGTGGCCTTTCTGTTCTTATTTAGAGACACTTTCTTATCAGCTATATGATGATGGATGGAAAAGATTATTCTGGGGTCAGTGTTAAAGGTTTGCATTTGAACAGAATGAAAGTACTCCTGTTCCCTTCGAAGTATCAATAGATTGTTTAATATATTTTGTAATTAATGCACAGCTATATTTCTGACAGGATTTTAAAAAAATAAAGTAATTAAACTGTGCAGTGTATCTTGCATTTTTATTCAGGTGGAGGGCTGCTTAGAAGGATGAACTGATAAAGGATTTGCGTGGTAGTCTCTGTCTTGTGGATTTCAGAGTTGGCTGGTTTAAAATTGAGGGTGATTGTGTATCAGAGCGGTCAAACACTAAAACTGAAAAGAGTGTGTTTCAAGATTAAAAGATTTCTGTAATTTATATAGGGTAGCGATAGCTTTAGTCACTACTAGAAGATACAGCTAGTGCAAGTCATTACTAGAAGATAGAGATCGTGTAATTGATAATAAACGGTTTGTGTGATCATCCTGTAATTTAAGATGCAGCTCTGAAAAGTAATTAACATTATCACCTGCGTGGCCACATCCTGCATGCTTGTTACATTAGTAGCAAAGACAATGATTTGAAGCTTTGGTGCAAGATGCTCAGAAGTCAAAGGGAGTTTCTCTGTCAGTAAGAGAAATAAATGCTTGTTTTGTGACAATCTGCTAATTTATTTCACCTGCAGCATTCTTCTGGACTTTTTAACAGCAGCTGCAGGTAGGAGAAACTTGATCTCTGATTCCATGCCCTTCAGAGTGTATAATTTTCAAGACTCAAATTCCTGTGAGGAAACTTTGTGGTATTTACTAGAGATAATGTCTAACACAGCGCAGTTAAGTATGATTTATATTTCAGTCTGGATGAAATAAGGATGATGGCTGGTGAGTTATGCCTCTTGCACCTCTTGGCTCAAAAGAGAAAGAAGAGGGAGAGAAAGAAGAGGGAGAGAAAGAGGGGGAGAGGGAGAAAACCACACTCCTACCACTGAAAGAGGAAATAGCTAGCAGGAAGAATGACCGTGACCAAAGGAAACACTGCGCTGTCACCACCCCAGTCTCACCCTCTTAGTTTTCCCACCACTGAGCCTTTGTCAGTTCCACCTGGAAGGACTAAGTCAGTCTGTCCTGGACAGAGTGGGTTCTGGTGCCACCGCCCCCATTACACCATTTGAGTCTTTGTGACCTGAAACACAAAACTCCAGGATCTGTGGTCATGTATTTTTTTCTTCACTGGCTTTAATATTAAAAAAAAATTACATATTAAACCTCACTTACCTGGTAAAAATACGTTCCTGTGAAACAGGTAACTATTTGACAGTTCCTATAAGCTTGTCAGGTCTCAGAATGTGTGAAGTTTTGCCTACTGCTGTCTCTTCCAGTTCACAAGTAACAATAAAAATAAAAAACTGTCTCTCCTTTTTTTCTTTTCCCCTTGTCTGCAAGGAAACAGAAGGGGATTCTAGTATAGTAATCATTGCCTGAGTCCACCCTAACTAATGGTTATTCCAAGCAGAATCATTATTACCATGGCTTCTCATTCCCTCTAGAAGCCTGCACTTTTTCTCCATTTGTGAAAAATACACAGTACTGCCTAAATGAATTTACCTTCTTGCTCTGTGATGGAGGGGGTGGGAGGAACAGATCAAGACAGCAGATAATACAGCCCTGTGAAGCTGTTGCTGAAAACCTGGAGCCCTGCTCCCCTATCTTAGTTTTTTGGGGCTTCTGACTGAACCCATTTGTTCCATTCAAAGAAGCACTTGGGATTTGCAACTCTAAAAGGTTTAGGTTGTCAGGTGTCCCCCCTGTCTCAGATGGAATGGGGAAATTTCTCAAACTGTGAGAGGAGGAGGCAGTCAGTGAAAGAGGAAAGTCATTTCCCTGGTAGCTTTAGACTAACCTCCAACGCATGAGCTACCTTTTCCTTTCAGTTTGTGCTCTGACTCATCTGAGCCAATGCAGCCCAGGAAGGTTCCTGAGATCAGTGGTTTTGTTTTAGTGGAGGAGGACAGCTGGAGCTGCTGCTTTCCTGCTCTTTTGTCACGACCAGATCTTAACTGCAGCTGAAAGTGAGCTGCTCGCTAATGTGACCGTGAATAATTATTTAGGTTGGCACACGGCCCTCTCCTCAGCCATTCTTCAAGAGCTGCAGCACAGGAAGGCCCTGGTCTACTCAAATTCCTAAAGATCCTTGAGACTGGTTGATAGTTTTTCTCTGAGCTACCAGCTGGTTTGACTGAGCTCAGCCAGATGCAGGCCTGTAATTAAATGAATTAATAGGCCATACGTATATCTTCTAGTGGCCTTTTTTGAGAGCCTTACTTAAAAATGAAAGGTCAAAGGCTCCAGGAGGGCAATGTTTAATGGGAGCAGTGTTTTGGCAGTTGGGAGGTGACAATTTCGGAAAAAAAATCCCACATTCTCTCACCTTATTAAAAGTAGAAGTGCTAGCTCGCTAAATACCTTGTGATGAACTGTCCAACATTTTTTCTTTCCTTATCCCTCCATACAGAAACCGGTTTCCACACAACTTACTTGCTATTTAATATGCTTTAAAAAAAATAAAGCAGCAAGAGAAACCTTACCTTATCTCAGTTGATTTGCAGAGAAGTGTGTCTTTTGCAGAGTTCTGGCAGTTCTGCTGCAGACTCTGCCTTCAGAAGAAAACATCCCTTTCTGGGACTGCCAGCACCAGCTCCGTAGCAGTAGGCGTGAGGGCACCAGGGTGCCTACAGTTTGTTCTGTTCCTAAACGTGAAGTCAGTGAGTGTGACTTGTCAAGCCCTAGAACAGTGTGCTATAGCTTAGACCTGTAATTTCCATGTTGGTATTCAGTCATGCGTTCACTGTATTGTTTCATCCAAGATTTACCTTTGTTTCTGTTGATGCTTTTAAGAAAGGGGTAGTACCAGCTCCATGAATCGTGACTCTGCTAGCACTGCATCGAGGAACCAAGCTACTGCTAAGGAATAGTGGCACACGCAAGTTCTCCCAGTTTCCATATTACACCAGGTGTGATAAACTTTACATAAGGTGAAGTTCAGACTTACTTCAGTAAGTGCCTCCGGTATGATTCACCTCCTAGAAACAGCTCCTTGGGCTAAAGCTGTGGATTCTTCATGCCAATACTCTTTGCATAGGCGCATATGCCTGTCCTCATGCATCCTTCCAGTTTTAAAAAAGAAAAAAAAGTGAATTGATATTTAAAATTTAACTCAAGACAGTACAAGAAAATGGTGCCTTTGACAGGGAAGATTTAGCTGCTCTTAAATGGGTTTTAAAAATAAAACTGAGTTCTGTCTTTCCTCACAGATGAGCTGATATGGGGCAGAAAGACCAGAACCTTTTCAGACTATGACAGAAGCGAGCATGTGAATGCAAAGAAACCATACCATAACTTCTGCCTGTTTCTGATGCTAACAATATTCTCAGTCCAGCCGTAGGCACAGATCGTTCCCAGGTCTGTTCCTCTGAGCCAGATCTGTGTGTCCCACACCATCACACATCCCTACCTGAATCAGAGAAGGTAAAACAGGGCTAAGTCCTCTTGATTCTTTTCCAGCACCTGCAGTGAAGTGCTTCACTGGAATTACGGAGTCAGACTGCTGGAGGGTATCAAAATGTATTTCAAAGATCCTGTGCCTAAATTTTCTCTTAATTTTAATCATTGTCACTGGACAAGGCTTGTTGCTCCTTGAAAAGATAGCTGGATAAAGCATCACCAGGCCGCATGAAGTGAGGATGATGCCAATTACAGAGGCCACCTCAAAGAATGGAGCAATGAACAGGGTGCACAGACCTTACCCTCTCTCTCAGTTACTCCTGAAAAGTTTTTGTCAATTTACTACTACCTTTGCACCTATTTTGGCCTATGATTCCTACTGCAAAATTAATTTCAACTCCTGAAAGTCTGTGAATGCTAACAAAGAGTCAAAGTAATGAGGCCTTTTCAGAAAGGAGGTGTGCTGGCCTGCAAAGTTCACTGCCAAAACACTTGTCCCAGGACAGAGAATCCCAGCTCACAAACAATTTTCTCCAGGATCTGGCAGGATGTAGCCTGCAAAACCATAAGCAGGTATCCTACACCCATCCCGCTGTCCCTGCAGACAGCATGGCAGACAAGTTCTAACAAATTCAGAGCGGAGGGTCTTCCAGCACACCAAAACATCAACAGATCCAGCTGATGCTGAGTAGAAAACACATGTTACCAGTGAAGTATCCTGCCCTTGGTGCGTCTTGACCACCATCATTCACACTGAATATCTGTCTCTTCAGAAGACTGCTTAAGCAGGCCTAATTTAAAAACACCTAAAACTTCCCTGACAAAAGAGATCATTTTCTCGGAAGTCATTTCCAGAATAGAAAGGGCTTGGTCATCGTCTAATTTGTCACAATTTCTCTAAATAGCCCAGAAAGATGGTATGACTCGATTTCCCCTCTCATTTAGGCCTCAAGGTCTGAGATGTGGAGTATTTTAGTTTGGTCTCAGCTGCAACAGCTTTTTGCAGCCTGGGGCCCATCACGCCAAATCTTTCTCATCAGCTGGGAGCTGTTAATTTAATTTAGCCCTGAAGATACAACTGCCAGCCCTTTCAGCCTGCTTCAGCTCATGGTGCTGATCGGCTTGAGCTGGCACTACAAGGCCGCGTGCCCGGCGTGCCACCACAGCACTGCCGGCCTGCCCCGCAGGCCCGCCGGCCGCCATCACACCCCATCTCCTGACAGGACAAGCTGGCGCCCAGCAGGGAGATTTTTACTTTTGCTTGGGCAGAATGTCTTTACTGAGTTGAGTTTTTCCACAGACAAAATCACCCTGATGTTTTTTTAATCCTCATCTCCTCCAACAAGAAGTATCTCTTTGGGCTGTGGAAAAAAAATAAAGAAAGAAAAAAAAGCCAGGAGGCCAGGCCCCTTTCCTGTGCTGTTTGATCCAGCAGCAGCGAGCTGCAGGCACCAGCACACCTCCGCTGCCACCAACATCTGCAAAACCCATCCCCAGCCCCGGATCTCCTGCACGGCTGGAGCCTGGGGCTGTGGGGGAGTGTTCGTTCTCCCAGATTTTCAGTGGATGAATTTCCTAACCCATTTCCTTCTCTAATTTCCCAGATGCTCTTTCTCTGAGCAGGCCCCAAGGCCACGGCTCATCCCTGAGCTGTGGTGGGAGGCACAGGAAGGGGACAGCTCTGGATGACCGGTTCTGACACGAAGCGAGGCAGGAGCAGGGGTTTCCCCTCTGTTGTGTGCAGAGCTACCTGTGCCTGCTGCCGAGCTCCACCAGGTGCCCTTCAGCCAATCTGTTACAGCCAGTTTACCCCTCCATTTGCTTCTTCCCTTCAAGGCCATGAGGTATCCTTGTGTACCCTGCACGCTGAATCCCTGAGGGGGCCAATGGATAATTTCCTCTCACAACAGCATCCCCCCGCTGTCCAGGGACCTAAATAATAGGCCTCTCCCATCCAAGCCTTTCATAGTACACTTCTCACTGGCAGCTTTCTAACAGCATTGCGGGTTTTGCTATCAATTACCCGTGTCCGAAGCAAACCCGAGATGCCAGCATTAGTGGCAGGACCAGGAAGATAGGGGACAGGAGGCGATTTGTAAGGACGCACTGACTATGGGCACGGCTGTGGCTAACCCAAAAACGTCATCTCCTGCAAATCACCTCCATTTTGCCTCAGAGACTGCCTGTGGCATTGAGCACTGGGAGGCTTGGCCTGTGGGTGCTCTCCTCCCCCAAAACAGCCACCTCCACAGCCACAGCAGACAGGAGTGCCTGCTGCTGCACACACCCTCACACCTCTTGAACATGGAGCTGAGTCCTCATCACCACCGCCAAGCCGGAGGTGTGGGCAGAGACCTGCTGCTGCCCGCTGAAGGCATCACTCTCTGCAGGTGAGCCAGCTGATGACAACTGATTGGGAAAAAAAAAGGAGAGACAAGAGGGAGCAGATCTTAACCAATTTCCGCTCCACATTGTACATCAGGAGCAAACGAGGATGGCAGTAATGATGCGGGCAGCCAGTGGGTTAGCTTAAGCACCATGGAAAGATAAAGGAATAAGCTTTTGAAGACGGGCTCTTCTTTTTCTCTGAGGGCCTTGTTCAGGCCAGCTTGTGCACTTCAATAAGCTAGGAGGGGACAAACGGGAAGGCAAGAGGCTGGATGCTGCAGGGGATGAGATTTTGGGTAACAGCAAAGTTTGGGGTGGGGAGGAATCAGGCAGCAGCACTGTGTGACCCACTGTCACCCTGGCGCATTGCTGCCTCTGGGGAAG
This sequence comes from Anas acuta, assembly GCF_963932015.1. Lineage (NCBI taxonomy): Eukaryota > Metazoa > Chordata > Aves > Anseriformes > Anatidae > Anas > Anas acuta. The sequence goes on along the minus strand of NC_088983.1, from coordinate 49,607,471 downwards.
CTTACCAAGCCACAACATAATTATTTATCGCGATACAGCCGCAAAACCTCACGCCTGTGTTTGCACAACCCCTGCAGCCTGCCACAAGCAGAGCTGCTGGGGACCTTACCTCCTTTTGTCACAGCCCCAGCAGCCCTGGCCAGCAGCTCCGACTGGTCTGTGCTCAGGACCTGGGCATCCATCTCTGCCTCTCCAGCCTGCCGCCAGGTCTCAGGGAGAAAGACATCTCACATTTAAGGCCCTCAGGAAAGACTGATAGCCAGCACCAGGCTGGACAGCATGGAGGAGCTCCATCTCCTATGAGCTATCAAAACATGTGTTGCTCAGCATGCGATAGCTGCCTGCCCTGCTATCTTCTGAAAAGAAACAGAGGACAGGGGAAAATCACAAGAAATCCCCCTCCTCTCTCGTCTCCCCAGCACTCACGCAAGTTTGTAAAGGAAAGTCATTCTGAATCCCCACGATTAAAAGTCCCAGATGCTCATCTGAGCTCCCATCTCCACCAAGGCAAAAAACAGGATTAGAGCAGGGTATTTCTCATAAACACAATGCATATACATGTACCAGCTAAGGTGGACTTTTTGCACACACTTACTCCTTTTTTCCCCTCTGTCTTCATTCGTGACCTGGACCTTCCTCATTCAACCTGGTGACACCCCAGGTGTACTCAGACACAAATCTGAGTATGTGGGAGCTTTCCAGATACATGTGCCATCAGTTCCCTCCTTCAGAACAGCCTCTCCTGCCTTTTCATTTGGAACCACACAGCAGATAAACGATAATTCATTGAGCTGAGATGAACCTGAAGAAAGGCAGCAGATAGTTCTTGTAATAGTGAAACTGCCCCTTTGAGACACACAAGAGTGAAGAGAGGACTTCTCCAAGAACCATCAATATAGGTTAGTCAATAGCTGTTCAGTGTGAAGTGGATTAAAAATCCACAGTGGAAGAGGGCTTGCTTACCAATAACGGTTATAAATCATCCTAAGAGTCATACAGCGAAGAGGATGTATGGCACCGATCTTGCGGTTTCTCACTGACATTTAATATACATAAACTCCATTACTTTCCAGCTAGTCCTGCTGCATCACTGACTTTAAGCCTGAGCATCTCATAACCAGCCTGTCTGCTCTTTGAAGAGCCCAAGCAATCCTCACAGAACTCATGTTCTCAGGTTTAAAGAAAAAAAAAAAAGAAAAAAAAAAAAAAGATTTTTCTTTCCAGTGATAATAGCAACTGCAGCAAACTTCTGGGTGTGAGCCAATGCAGCTGTCTTCATAAATATTTAGCTCAGAAAGAATGATTTGGTGACTCCAAGCAATTTGCCAATGTAACAGAGGTTGTTGCTATACAGTCCATAATAATTATTCCACAAGAATTATGAACTGGCTCTTGGCATAAATGGGAGTTAGCTCTGAAGCCTAATAACAGACGATTTAAAGAGCAGCTCCCTGAATATTGCTACAATTTACAGCTACTGCAAAGCTGCTCTGTACTGCGGTGTGAGTTCAGGGTAGATGAGACCCTTAAGCCATTGTTTTGTTTTGTTTTGGGCTTTTTAAAAGGTTTAATTTGCTTTTGCTGATTGAAAAGTCTGATGACCCAACAGTAATTAGGCTTCTACGTCACCTTCTGCTATGTCAGTTCTCTGTGAAAAATTAATCTAGCACTCTATTTTTTCTACCTGCATGTATTTCTTCTTCCTTGCCCTCTCCCAATACATCCTCCCATATGTGGAGGTGTCTCCTGCACACATGCACCCATATTCATGGCCCAGAGAGGGTGTTGGCCATCTAGGAACTATCAATTGACAACAACTGATTTTCAATTCACTTATTTCCTCACTGTAATCGTTATTTCTTTTTATCATTTGGACTTGACAAACACAGCCCAAACTAGTCATACACCCTGAGCTACCACTCCTTCTGTGCTTGGAACAGCTCTCACCAGACCTGAAGAAGAGCTTGGGGCAGGCTGCATCCCCTGGAGGGGTCTAACTTACATCCCAGGGAGGAGTAACCTGACACAACAATTGTACAGCACACTTTCTTAGCTGGGAACAGCGACTGGATGTAGCTCACACAGGTGCTCAAGGTATCTTTGGGTATATTCTACAGGCAAGGAAGGACCGGCAGCCACTTTAAATGAAGAGCACAATTCACAACGACATTGCTATGGAGGTTGGTGTTTGTGAGAGGGAAGGCAGCTGGCTGTGGGTGAGCCCCCAGCCTTGGTACAAGGCGCACAGCTCTCTCACAACAGGGTGGTTTGCCACAAAGGGCAGGCTCATGGGAACGTGTACGTTCCCATCTCCCTGCAAACATTGTTGAAACAGGCTGCTCACCAAAACACATGGAGGATTCACGAGTCTGTGGGGAAGGGGCTGGCTCGTGGCTCACCTGCTTTGCTGTTCCCAGCCCTAGGTGGACACTGGGGCTTGTTTGTAAAGGAAATGGCAGCCTGTGGCTCAGACATTGCTGCCCAGCCAGCTGGGGGCTGAAGAAGCTCTGCTTGATGGCCATAAATCATGCTGCTTGCATGTCAGGCAGGGGGAGAGGCTGGTTATACTGGGAACAGCCTTCTGCTGAGGTCCTCTCAGTAAGTGACAGAGTCTCATGGACATAGAGAATGAATCACTTACCTTAGGAAGAGAAGGCAGCAGGGGCTCACACTGACAGAAGGAAGATTCAGTGAGATAGGAAGTAACTTAATCTAGATACGTGTCTAATTAGAAAATAACACACAGGCGTTTGGAAGTGGTGAGAGAAATCCCTTCTTCCCATCCTGACAGCTTATTCAGGAAGTTTCCTAAAGTGGATGAACACAGGACAGCAGAGATCTGCCCTGCACCCTGGCCGTGAGTTGAGAGGAGGTGCAATGCCAGAGCAGATAACTGTGTGCAAAATTGTCCTGGTTTCAGTTAGCACAGAATTAATTTTCTTCCTAGTAGCTGGTGGAATGCTGTGTTTTGGCTTGGGATGAGAAGAGTGCTGATAACACCCCGATGCTTTAATTGTTGCAGAGCAGTGCTTATACTAAGCCAAGGACATCTCAGCCTTTTGCTCTGTCCTGCCAGCGGGCAGGCTGGGGGTGCAGTAAGAGCTGGGAGGGGACAGACCCAGGACAGGTGACCCAAACTAGCCAAAGGGGTATTCCATACCATCTGACGTCATGCTAAACAATATATAGGGGTGGCTAGCCGGGGGGAGGGGGCCGGACTGCTCGGGGTTAGGCTGGGCATCGGTCAGCGAGTGGTGAGCAATTGCATTGTGCATCACTTGTTTGTACATACTATTATTACTTTCCTATTATCACCATTGTATTATTATTGTTATTATTTTATTATTATTTTGTTATTATTATTTTCCTGTCTTATTAAACTGTCTTTATCTCAACTCACGGGCTTCACTTTCCATTTCTCTCCCCCGTCCCAGAGAGGGAGGGGGGAGGGTGAGCGAACGGCTGCGTGGTGTTTAGCTGCCGGCCGGGTTAAACCACGACAGTCTTTTTGGCGCCCAACGTGGGGCCCGAAAGGTTGAGATAACAGCAGATCTGATCAGAGTGTGTTAAACTAAAATTGGTGTAAGGATTAGACCTGCTTAATAGTCACTTGTCATAATGCTGATTGCTTTAATCTCAACTCTGCTGCGCCTGTTTTCCAAATTGAGTATTATAGTACATTATTTTCCGTATTTGCTCTCTGTCGTGTTGTTTATTCTCTCCGGGCCCTGGTTTCAGATCATTATGGTGCTGTGTGTTGTAGCAATGGCTTATGAGACGATGAAATATGTGATCATGGACTGGCCAGAAGGCAAATACTTTGGGATATCATCAGAGGAGGAGGTGGGTCGTGCTGAAGAAGCCCCACGTTGGGCGCCAAAAAGACTGTCGTGGTTTAACCCGGCCGGCAGCTAAACACCACGCAGCCGTTCGCTCACCCTCCCCCCTCCCTCTCTGGGACGGGGGAGAGAAATGGAAAGTGAAGCCCGTGAGTTGAGATAAAGACAGTTTAATAAGACAGGAAAATAATAATAACAAAATAATAATAAAATAATAACAATAATAATACAATGGTGATAATAGGAAAGTAATAATAGTATGTACAAACAAGTGATGCACAATGCAATTGCTCACCACTCGCTGACCGATGCCCAGCCTAACCCCGAGCAGTCCGGCCCCCTCCCCCCGGCTAGCCACCCCTATATATTGTTTAGCATGACGTCAGATGGTATGGAATACCCCTTTGGCTAGTTTGGGTCACCTGTCCTGGGTCTGTCCCCTCCCAGCTCTTACTGCACCCCCAGCCTGCCCGCTGGCAGGACAGAGCAAAAGGCTGAGATGTCCTTGGCTTAGTATAAGCACTGCTCTGCAACAATTAAAGCATCGGGGTGTTATCAGCACTCTTCTCATCCCAAGCCAAAACACAGCATTCCACCAGCTACTAGGAAGAAAATTAATTCTGTGCTAACTGAAACCAGGACAAAAATGAAAGTTTTTCTCGTGCTGCACTCACCCAGGGGCAGGCTCTGCTTTTGGCTTCCAGGGGCTTGGCCTCAGCAGGCTGCGATCATCCTCAGCAGAGCGCAGGGCGCCGAGCTGCCCCTTGGTCTTCCCCAGTGGTCCTTCGGTGCCAGCCTCCTGCCACCATCACGGAGCCTTTCCAAAGGCTTCCAGGTGCACCCAGTCTGCTGGTAACAGGTAGGTGCTGGCAAAGGCTTGTGCCTCCCACGTGCCTGTAGAAGCAGTGCTCAGGACCAGACCCTCAGCGTTGTTTACAGAACAAGTTTCGTTTACTTCAGTTTACAAAGGAAAGCCACCAGCTTTAATTTTCCCTAAAAATCAAAACAACTGGGGAAGTGCATGATTCAGAGTGGCTCGGTGCAAATCTTTGCAAAACAACAGGTACAAAATCAAAATAACTCAAATTACACATACATGTACAATAAAAGAAATTCAAGTTAAAACCAGGACTGGATTCCTATTAGCCTTAGAGATGACCCAAGAGTATGGCAGGAAATAAATAAATCATTCTTATTTTCATCATAAAAGAGGGCGCTGCTCACTTATCCGAACGGTTTGGGTATTTACAGAAGGGGAAGGAGAGGAGAAGCAAAGAGAAGACAAGCATTTGTAGGAATGAACTGAAATGCTGCGAGGATACCACTTCCCCACGTGGCCCCCCACAGCTAAGAGACAACATCAAATAAGTCGGCCTGATCAGTCCAGTTCAGAAATAGGAAGTTGCACCTAGAATCCCCCTAAAGGAAAGGCTGCTTACAGCCACGTCTTCCTGCTCCCCAAAAATGTGTGCACTCGTCCTAGGAGGCAGGCAGCTCGGCTGAATCTCTGTCCTTCAGCATGTCGGCACAGCTGGCGGTCAGAGCGCTGCATCTCCACAGAGGCCAGTAGCGAGGGTGCCGTAGGTGACTGCAGGAAAACGCAGGCCCAGGCAAGTATCTCAAGGCTTGCAAACCACAGGAAGCAAAGCAACACCTTTATTTATCAGCGCGAGCTGATCTCAGCGATGCTTTGCTATTTCAGATGCTTTGTTACAAAATAATCACCTGCTTGTGTTTTGCTGCATGTGCTCCTGAGGCCAGTTCCTGACGGGTCTGAGCTGTGCTTTCAGTGTAGCAAAGGTGCTTAGTGCCCACCAGCAGCAGGGCAAACTCTAACTGATGGCATAGCGTGCGAAAAAGAAACGTCCTGAAGGCTCTCCGCCTAACCTTCTGTTTCCTTGTCAGGATAGATTTATGCGCAGTCAGTAGCACAGGGACTGGTTTCTAGTGGCACTGGTGTTATATCCATATTTTTTAATGGGATTTGACGTTTAAGGCAGCATTTCAGTTCACCTCTAAGCCCGTAATTACACTTGCAGATCTGCTTAGCAAGACATCAGCAGAGCATCCCGGGGGACTGCTCGAACAGATCGGGTCTGTTCCCACAGAAGCAGCATGTGAGCGCCAAGTGGGGCTACACAGCAGGCACTGCGGGCTGCAGCGCCTGGCACACGCAGACACTGCCAAGCTGGACCCACTCCTGATCCTCAGAACAAAACCAGAAACAAAGGCTGCAAACAGCCCTCGCTTTACCTTCAGAGACAGGCTGCACTGAGCCAGACACCACTGGAGGTCAGAAGCACTTCACGAATGGCCTACAGAGACGGGCTCCTCTCTGCACCCCACTGGTTGTCTTCGGTCTCACCAAATCTGCACGTGGCGGGAGCAGCAGTGCAGCAAAGGATGAAATCCTGCACGTCACCTTCTGGGCTGGAACGGGGACAGCCCAGCCTGGAGAGCCTTCAGTTCTCTCCCACACCAGGAGTGCAGACACTGCCGAGCACTGCCTTTCTGAAGGGATCCGTTCAGGTTTTTCCTTTCATTGCAGCCCTACCACTGCCAAAATTTGGAGAGAAAATTAATGCCGAGTGCCAGGATGCTCAGGACTGTATTTTGTCCGTAATTTACACCTCCCTTCTTTGCATCCAATTTACACCAGCACCCCCCAAAGACATTACTGGAACTAAAAGTATATTTGAAGTGCTCGTCTGAGGTGCCATGTATATTCACTTCTGTTCAGGTACGGGGGGAAAAAATCTGGTTTCTTCAGATTTGGACTTGAAACCCATGCCCATGGAGGCAAGCAAAGGATCTCCTTCTCTCACAAGCCGTCTGAGCAGACCTTACTGCAAGACACAAGTGGTTTCACCCCTGAGATCAACTTAAAAAAAAATGCAGTCCTCAGCCATTCCCACTCCAGTGCCAGAAGCAGCCAGAGCATTCAGCACGGGGCTTTCTACTGCAGGAGCAAAGAGCAAACAGGTAGCATGAAACCAGGAAAGACAGAGAAAAGCAGAAAGGGACTAATTTATATCATACCAGGGAAACAGAAGGAAACCTGAGCTCAGGAGGTTTGGGCTAGTACAGAACAAAAGCTTATATAAAGTAGGCTGCAACGCTCAGCTTTGCAGCCCTCAGTGCTCGTTCGGGAGCAAGCTGGTACCTCTGTCAACAATGATCACAGACAGGAAAGAAAAACAAATCGAGCATTCCCAAACAGACATTAGGTCCCACGAGGCCATTTCAATGACAGGAGCAAACACGAGTTTTCCTCTTTCCCCAGCAGGGACAAGACAGTTTGTCCAGCTTAGTGCACGCAGTCCTCCTCTCCTCAGCCAGACTTCTAGCTGACCGAGGTGCAGTTCAGCTCTGCAGAGTCCTGCCTCCCTGGGGCCATGACTGCCTCAGGCCCGTCAGCAATACTGGGCTCGCTGGAGCACTGCCTGTGGCTGAAGCTGGGCTGCAGGAGGAGGCATTTGTCGCTGCTGTCTGACTCCTCGATCACCATCCCCGTGTGCATCATGGAGGCCATCGCCAGGAGCTGAATATCCGAGTGAGCGTTGGCGACGGTGTGGCGCCGGATGCTGCCGCATTTCTCCAGGTAAGCCTCCCCCTCCTGCTCTGTCAGCGGCGTCAGGGCCATCTCGCTGGGCTGCCGACTCGTCACCAGGTGAGACGAATAGCTCAGCGCGCCAGCCTTGGGACGGGACCTGGAGTAGCGCCGCTCTGGAAGAGAAGAAGGAAGCAGGAACCATCAGCAGGGCTCGGGCAAAGCCTTGTCTGAGCTGCGGGGCTGGCCGCAGGGAACGGAGAGCACTCAGCTTGCAGCCACGCTGAGTTTGCCATCCTGGTGCCACTGCTCAGATGCTCTGCAGGTCATCCTGCCAGGGGGCTGGGAAGGAGGGCTGCCTCTCCTGCAGTAAGGAAACACCCCCCACTGCAATTAAAAGAAAAAAAAATTGCTGCAGATCCCACTGCATTTTTTAAAGATCACACAAGGAAAAGAACATTTCATCCACTTCTGAAACATTTGGGGCTAGGCACTAAAAACACCTGACAGCACACAGCACAACAGCCTGGGGGGGGACAGACCATTCAGGGGGACAAATGAGTCTCTTGGTTTAAAACTTGAGCCCCAGGCATGGTCCCCAGCCCCGCTTCATGAGCGCTGTTTCAGTTCTGACACTGAAAATTTTAAGAAAAACTGGCATCTGGGTTTTTGCCTTGGGTCCCCTGCCAGGTTTAATCAGACAGCATCACTTCTCACCTCCTGTCTGCCACCGCCACGCAGCATCGCCGTGTGGTGTTGAACACCCCGTGACCTGCCCCCAGGGCAGCTGACAAAGCTATTCCCAGCCTGCGTGTGCATCTCACCAACTTCCTTGAAGCACAGGGTCTCGTTTCCTGAAGTCAGAAGCCTTGCAGACTACGTACAATACTTCCTCCAAGACCGCAAAGCGTAAGAGACAGTAACAAAATTCAAAGCAGAGCACTCATCGCAGAAGGTTATGAAACAGTTTTGGAAGCTTGCATCAGTGAGAAAGGCAGAAAACAAACTTGGGATTGTTACAGGGAGGAGTGGCTGAGCAGCCAAAACCCCACCACTGGCAGCAGCCAGGCGATGACAAAGCTTCACCCTGCTGCTCTCAGCCGTGCTCATTAGGATGGTTTGGTTCATGCTGCACTTCAGAGAATGAACAGACGAGGTTTTGAGCACCGGCACTGCCAAACCCAGACCTGCTCAGCTCTGGGGCTGAGAGGCTAAAGGGAGGCCAGTAGCTTCCTAAAGTTGTGTTCATCACAATGCCCCATTCCACAAATGAACATTTCCATTCTGCCTGTCCTGCCTTGCCTTCAGCTGCGCAGAAGTTTCTTGGCTAGCGAGAGAGGCCTGAGGAGATTCAGCTGAACTGAGCCATGCACCAAGCTGCCCGTTCTCCGGACTCCATCACTGAAGGTTTTGCAGGCAAAGGCAAAATCTTTGCTCTTCTCTGTTCCTAAACAGCACATTTTAAAATTAAAACATGCTTCATTTAAACAGAGACAGCTTGCAGCACTTCCCCACAAAGCTGGGATACACAGGGAAAAGAAAAATCATGGCCATGGCCTGATGTTCACCTAATAAATAAAAATATTCCCGTGAGAAAAAAAATGCCAGCTTGTGTGTAAACTTTTAGTGCTGCTGAAACAGCCGAGCCCGATGACCTGAGAGATTAAAGTCCACTAAGAGCGAGCACAGAGAAGGAAGCAATAACATTTAATTACTCCTGCCTAGCCTGGCTACCCTGTGGGCACGTACACTGGAAAATTGGTCCTGACATCCTCTGCTGCTACATCCCTGGCTGCTGTGGCAAAATGGTCAACAAGTGTCCCTTGCTCCATCACCTACTGCAGCAGTTTGTATTCTTCCCCCCAGACCTATAGCAGCATGGGAACAGGCGCGCTGTGCTGCCTGCTGTGTGCAAAATAAAGCAAAGGCCCTGAGCTCCGTGAGGCTGAAGTAACCACCGTAACCCAGATACACCGCAAGGGCAGAGGAGGCACACTGCAGCTGAGCTTGCAAAACCACCCATGAATCAGGGTGAACATGCATCCACGTGTGGTATTTTCTCCCCACAACAGCAAAGGCATTAAGCAATGCCTTTCACCGGTGATTTTTGTGCAACAAAGGTAAAATCCTTTATGATGAGAGCCAGATAAAAATTAAGCTAAGCTCTGAATATACATTTACTGCTTTACTTTCCCCCCTTTAATTGCTTGATAGAGCAATCACAGTTCCCTGTAAAATTTCAAATAGCCTGCAGCTCTTGCACAACCTCCAGCTACGAACCGATGGCCGAGAAGCATCAGACTGTGCGACACCTTCCAGCTTTGTTTTCTGCGAGCCACCTGTCCTTTCTCTCTCTCTTATCTCATTACGCAGTGGGGCACTGCCTCACCTCTGTAACGCTATGTATGCATCGTACCAAGTCACCACAAGAGCTGTAAGGCACAGAACTCCATCCAGGTAGACAAAGTCTGAAAGGAAAAGCAGCACAAAGCAGCTGAGTGCTGACATAACGCACTCTGATCTTGTCCTAGGAGCTTTCTCATTCAAAATCGTCCTCAGAGTAGTCCTCTGGAGAGAAAAGCATCTCAGGTTAACGTACCCAAACCTCACTGCCCAGAGCTATGCTCCGGGACTGAAGTTCAGCCACAACCACATCGTGGTGCAGAAGGCAAAGGAGCTGGCAGAAAACTCAAACATTAATTCTCGGGTTCCCATGGGCTTCTAGAGGAAAGGAAGTCATCTCACCTCTCAGGGACCGCTGTGCACCTTGCCAACAGCCACAGAAGATGCTCTCCTAAGGGAACTGTCATGCAGTTTTTCAGGAATTTTTGCAGGCAACCTCAAATCAGCAATAATATTATGTTTAATATGTGGGGGAAATAGGGTGAACGTTTTATCTTCTTCCCCATTTGTACTTTAGACATTGTTTCTCAGACAACTGGATCCACCCGGCATACATCCTTACAACGCAGGTTGTGGCTCATTTACATGGCAGAAGCAAGAAGGGTGGGTAACAGGAGAGCACCACAGCACAGCAAAAGGAACACAAACCAACTGAATCAGCTGCACCCTGATGCTCCTGCCAATGCAGGGGTAACAAGAGAGCTCAGAGGTAAAAGTGGGCAGAGTGCAGCCTGCCTTTGGTATCTGGGTTGGGTTTGGGGATACAGCATTCTTCTCCACGCCCCATCTTGACTTTGTAATTTGTGACTTTGCTGAGGGAGGCTGCCTTCCTCGAATCCCCTCTGCGAGCTGCTCTGCTCCCTTGCACACGTATTCCTGCTGCACTCCTCTCTTGGTTTATATCAAGTTTAACATACTGCAGCCTTGAAGGCCGAAGCTTTGTGTCTGTTTGCAGCCACGACAAGATACCTCCTTCAGTCACATTTCCCAATACCCGTGCATCTTGAAGGCTGCAGTCCTGATGGCAGTTTGGACTCCAGTGAGAGAACACAAGCACACCTGAGGCCCAACTGCGTGTTTCACAAGAGCTGCTACAGAGCCACTGTATGGCAAGGAGCCTAATGTGATTCCCATCACTACTGACTGCCCAGCGGGAGAATAAACTCGTTCTGAGAAAGCACAAAGGTGACAGAAAGAGAGAAAGAGGAAAAGAAAGAAATTTGATGAGAAATGGCAGTTGCTAAAAGAAACGACCACCACAGGAGCACTTTGAAAGCGACACGATTATCTGCAGAAAGGTGCTGCTCTTTGTCAATGCTCTGTAATGCAAGCACAAGTTATTTCTTTCCTTCTGCTCAGCACAGGGTGGAGCAAGGGCAAAAGGCCACCCTGGGAATATACACAAATAAATCAGAGCTAAAATCAAAGCAAGCACAATGATTTTGAGGCACATAAACTTTACAAGGCCAGTTCTTGTGGATTTTTGTTTCATGACACTAGTGCTTTGTGCAGCTGGCAGGAACCCAGGATGGCTAGGAACTTCAGCACGAGCCAGGCAGCTACACCTCACACTATCCCGGCAGCATGCAGGCATCCATAAACAGCCGAACAAATTTGCTCAACATTTATGGGGGTTTGTGGTCTAGATCTAGCCTCAGATGAGGTCTGCAACTCAATGCTGAAGAATCTAACCATGTTAACTTGTATAAAAGATATCTTATTTATTTGCCCAACAGCTACAAAAGCTGACACAGATCATCCGAGTCCTGAAAAGTCCTTCTGCCATGAGACCATCCTTCACCCTGTGCTACTAAGGCATAATACAAGACAGGCTGCATGTCTTCAGCTAACTTAGGGCTGCCATGGGTGTATCCAAGTAAAGGCTGCAGCTTATAAAGTGCCACAGAACAGGAGGGGGACTGGAACTTTCTTCACTTGCTCCATTTAAATCTTCATGGTTACCAAACCAGTATTGCCAGAACTATTCCTTAGCTGGTCGATCCTTTCTTGCTCAGCATAATTGTGAGCAGAGCTCCTGGATCACGTCTAAAGTTTTCCACAGTAAGCACGCCCTATCTGAAGTGCAGTGCCAGTTCTCTCTCCTAGCCCCATCTATCCACAATTTAAATACAGATTTTCTTTTTAAAGAGTCCTCAGATTGAAGAAAGACTCCGTGAAATTAAAAAAAAAAAAAAAAAAAAAAAAACACAAGTGTAATCTCTCAGGATAAGTAAAAATTTAGCTGGCTGGAAGGGTGGTGGATGCAGCAGTGAGTGCAGAAGTTGAGGCAGTCAGTGCAGGTTAGCAAGCAGGAACAGAGAGCAGGCAGACAAGAAACAGGTGCAATCTCTCACCAGCAAGAGAGGGTGAGGGCAGCACATCAGGCATGGACCAGAGAGAGCAGCTTTAAAATCCCAACGGCCTTGAGAAAGAGGCATGTGCGGACAGTGGCGGGGCCTTTATAGTTCACTCAGTGAGGGAAAATAAAAACCACACCATTCAGAAACATATTAATCAGGACCTTCTTGGTAGTGCTTTAACCTTTGCTTTCTCTCACGTAGTCATGCACTGTCTCCTTTTCTAGCACCTTTCTAGACCTCTTCTACACGTTAGCTGACATATGTACCCCAGTAAGAGTGTTTGAAAGAGCTTGTGCATGGTGCACACATCTTACCAAGCAAGCAGGTACCACCAGAGAAGCTGTGGTCCTCGCACAAACCCAAGTACGGCGACACCACCTGCTTCACCAGTTCTTCCAGCTGGAGGTAGCCCTCACTAGGGCCAGTGGGCTCGTGGACACTCTGGAATTCAAACACGAAAAGCCAACGTTACCCTTACATGACTTGGAGTAGGACTCACCGGGTCATTACAAAGCTGACAAACCAAGGGAACTGGGTCACAAAGAGGCATTCAAAGCTGGTAGATGACAATGTGGAAATAAGAGTTGTGAGGCTGTTCCTAGCTGGGGAGACAAGGCACCAAGGAAAATGCAAACACCAAAGAGCAGAATCTGTCCCTCTCACGGAAATATCCTTACCCATTTCCACGAAAGTTCAGGGCATTAACTATTCAAATTTAGCTCTCATTTCTATGTTCACCATTTCCAAATAAGAACACAATTTACCCTTCATTACACCCTCTGACTTCCACATTCTCCTTTTGAAGATTTGTTTCAGCTAGGTAAGGACAAGAATCACTACTGGAGTCAGATGAAGCAAACAAGAGGCTCCCCACCTGCAGAATTAACAGCATCTGGACAATGGAAGCTGGGAGCTTCGTCTGGACCAGAGGAAGAATTTCTTCCAACTTCACTTTTAGCAACACCAAATCGCGGAAGCCAAGAAGAGCGATCTGACGAATAGTCAACTCCTGACCCTGAAAAACACAGGAGGCAAAAACCCAAGAGTTAGTAAAGGGCCATGGGAGCACCACGCTGATAAATACATGCATACAGACAGAAAAGGACTATCCTGCCCATTGCTGCTGTGGTGAAGCCCCCCAGCTGCTCGGTGTGAGGACTTTTGGCACTTTTTGGTAGCTTCCCGCTCAGCCTCTGTCCCACATAAATTCTGAAAGGAGTAACACCTCATCTGAGGTGCCACGAGGTTTGGAGTGAAGCCAAAAAGGGACCTGTATTTCACCAAAAGACTGCGTATTCATGAAACCCAACTGACAGCAAATCTGGTCACAAACATCTGAAGACAGCTGCAGCTGGTGCATTTGACACTTGGAGCTGAGAAACCGCAAAAGATTTGGTAGAGGAAGATGTTGGTACAGAATATTCCTTGACCAAGCCTACCTCTGGTCTGTGTTGGATCCTCTTTCTGTTCAACATCTGCACTTTAGACCTTGCTGATAACACAATAATCCAGAATGCAGTCCACTGCAGATGTTAGGATTTAGGCTAGAACAACGCTAATTTGATTGCTTGTACTAACAAAATTTAAAATAATAAAAAAAGAAAATGAACAGAAAATGGAAGCAACCAACTTAATTTCCACCACAAGATGTTCTTTGGCCTTTACCATCAACAACACAAGTGAGCAGGGCTAACAGATGAAGACGTTGTAGTTTTTCTTAGCACACTTAGACACTGTTGGACTCCATTGGGCATTCTGGTGTTTGTCTTTCCTTCTGTAAGGCTTCACCTACGTATGACTTCCTCTTGCCCCACTTAACACAGAAATTTTCCTCCCAGCCCTGCCCAGCACTTTCCAGCCTGAAGAGTTTTCCTAGTTCTCTCCAGCCTGTTAATCTCTGCCCTGTGCTCCTTTTTGGAGCCATTTTATAGTCTCCATAACACAACCACCGAGGCAAATATTTAGCTGGAAGGAATTAACACCAGTTAATCATTAATTCATAATGGGTTTAATGTCATAATTAACAGCTTCATCAATATGTAAATATGACCTAAAGCAAGTGGTCTGGCAGGCAGCTTGGCCACAGTGAAAGCACTCTGCTGTTTAAACCATCGCTGCATGTTTGGAATCATCAAGGTGTAGAAAAGACTGGATTCATATCTCTGAACTGTATTTCAGCTTTATTTATATCACGCAGTTTAGTCCCATTAAGTTCATATCCCATTTCAGAATGCAAACACCTTGCTGTGCCAAACAAAACAAGGCTTGCTATTCTTTTTCCACACCAGGTAGTTACATCAACAGCTGAAACTATATAAAAGTCAGTGACCTGTTTACACAGTTTCCCTCTGCACAGCAATTTAACCAACTTGGCTGCTTAAAGGTCATATTTCTGCAACAGCTCTGAGCCTCAGGTTTAAACTTAGCTGAGATAGGAAGTTACTTCTAGTTACTACATTTGGTAACAGACTCACAAGTTTGGCTGACTTACTTTCATTCTGAATGGAGAGTTGCTGGGATCACAGAAGGCACAACAAAACACTGACATTGGCGTTGGCATTTACAGCAGGGGAGTCACAGGTGATGGGGAACCGACAACGCAAAGGCCTCCTCGGCTACCAGAGTAGCTCATGGAGAACTGCAGCTTGGTGAAAGGGATTTGCCAGATGACCTCTTTTTACACTTGGTGATGCACCAGATAAATAGGCACATACAGTTTCTTAATTGTAGGAAAAGGCCAACCTTGTTATCAGGGCACTGCTCTGGAATAAGAGCAATCATGATTCGGTTTCTCGTGGCACCAGCAGTTCCCTTTGTTGTAGCCTAAGGCAGCTTACTTTGAGTCAGATTCTTAGACATATTTATTTAGGGTGTTTAAGTCATTTGTGTAGGACTTAGATACTTGCAAAGCTTTAAATATGTGGTCTGTAACCTTTCAGTTCCTCATTTAGAAAATAACAATACGTCCTTAACATCACAGCTTCTATAAAATTGTTTGGACACGGATTTTTTGACGACTTTCTTACTGCATCTGTGTTAAGACTTCAAAGAATCTCAGCATCCCATACGCACGGCTTCATCACCACCACCACCAAGCTACTTCCAAAAGCTGCACCAACCGTGCAGTAGTTTTTGTTCAGTTTCTCATTAGAGACATTTAATAGCACCAGAGGAGATTTTCTGATAAGTGGAAGAATTATTAGCATCTGCAGACATCACACACAGTTAGCTCAGCTGTTTCTACAGTGCACGGATAGCTGCAGTGCAGACAAACCCCTACATAAATAGATTAGGTCACTCTATGACTGGGAGTTAGTTGCAAAAGGAGAAGAAAAAAAGGGAGGATGTTATAATTGTGCAGTCTGAGCTGCCAAGCACCTACCTTTAAGCATCTGCAGCAAGGAAAGAATAAAAATAAACACAGTAAAAAGGTTAGTGTCTGTCTTTACAGAAGTCCTTTGCTCTTTTAGGAAATGCCAGCTTTAATAGGATTAGAGAAAAAGGGCAACCTTTGAGCTTTACATGCTGCCTTTCAAACAATACAAGGGGAAAATAATATCATAAATAAATTTTTAAAAAGGCTCCAGAAAGCACATCTCATGGAACAGGTAAAAGTCAGGAGAAGGCAGCTAGCATTTCCCAGAATGTCTACTCATGAAGTACGTTTTTGCTTCTCCTTTGATGGGACAGAAGATCAAAATAGACTGGGAAGGTACTCAGACTGCTTGTATGGAAACCCTGACCAAAACTACAGGAAAAACTGACACAGCTCAACAACTCCAATGGAATAATCAGCTGTAAAATATCCAATATAAATGGGTCTTACATAAAGTTGTTCATTCGTCCTCTACCCAGAAGCTTACTTGCCCCTATATGAAGAGGCTTTTCCAAAGGCACAACTTGGATATAAGCCCTCCAAAAGTAGTTTGGACAAGTCAGACACATTGGTTTCTGTTCTAGTATTCAGAGGAACAAATCTGAAGACAAATTGTCAGTGTTGTCATGCAGAGCTCCAGAGATTTAACAATGGAAGAACTTACAACTGCAAATGGTCCAGAGCTTCAGTCTAGACAAAGTACAGCCCGATAATTTCGGTGTACAAGCTTAGCTAAGAACAGAGAATGGACAGACAAATGGGAATAAACTCAGCTCAAAAGGCCTGGTCGATTTTAGCAGTCCTTCTCAGATAACTACTGTTGACTTGTGCAAACTCTGCTTCCTCCCAGATGTAGTTTAAAGGTTTTGAGACCTGTATAGCCACCAGACAAACAGTACTGCTGAAACAGAAGCTTTGGTGCACTGTTAGGAGACATCGTAGTTACATTGCTTCACCTGAAGACTGAATTTTAATGGAGATTACCTGGACAGGGTAGAATATTGCCTGGAGCGTTGGAAGAGTCTCTGTAAAGTAGTGATCCCAAATTTCAGACAGGATCTCAATGCGATCCTCACCTACACAAACAGAGATTGGGAGAAAGAAAGAGCTTTAGCAACAAGGAAACTAAAATCAGGTTGAATTTTCCCACTGCCCTCTGTGTCCCCAGGTAAGAGATACAAACCCACCCTTCATGTTCCCAGTTTCCTCCCAGAAAGGGGACAAAACCCAAACTTTGCCTTAGCTGACAGGGACACAAGGGTGTAACCACGCATTGCTCCGTCACTTACTGCAGAGAGGACAGCTCCGAGCAAAACGTGAGACCAGCTCCAACAGAAGTGGGAAGAATGACTTCAAGAGGAGGCATTACCTCCCCAGCAAAGGACTGGGTAATCTCGCTGTTCTAAATTACCAAATTAGCTAATGACTAAACTAGCAGGGCTGCATGCTAACAGTGCATAAAGCCAGCATTAGCTGTCCTGCAGCAACCGAGTTGGACCATTTATTAAAGCCAACCCCTCTCCAGCATCCCAGCAGCCTCAAGCACAGCCACAGAAGTCGTGAACTCCTGCAGGCTGTTCCCCCACTGCTCTGACAAGCCACAAAGCCACCGTGCTCCTCTCAGGGCTTCTCCCCTCAAACGTGGCAATTTGGAAGGCTCCCAAGTGAAATCCACTTGTGGTTACCCCTCCTGTGAATCCGCCTCCAACAAACATCCCCAAATGTAAGTGGATATTTAAGATGAAGGCAGACTACGTTATGCAACTCATGACTCCCATAATAAGAATACAACTGTGGTCAAAAGCCTATTATTAACAAAAAATGCTTTACTGAACATAATAGTTTGTATAGACATTTTAAATTATTCTCTTAGGCTTGCGTTACAGAGCTGTATGTTTCTCAGCATTTAGGCCCAAAAAAACCCCTGAGCTTTTTAGGGGATTTTTCCAACCCCAAAGGCCAAAGTTTTGCAACGTTTTTTCAAGTTTTCAATAAAACCCTCAGAAATTTCAGGTGCAAATACAGACCCATGTTTAATAACATCAGTTTTCTGGCAAAATCATTTTCCAGGACACCTTTCACAGAGCCTCAGACGGGGCTCCCAAGCAGTCAAGACTCAAGGAGCAGCAAGGGAAGCAGCTGCTCAAGGCAGGTCTGGAGCCTCAGCCTCAAGCTTACATGAGGAACTGGAGCACACACAAAACTGCAACTGGAGGGAGCCTTATTGCTGTGTGCTGAAGTGTTTTCCCCATCTGGAGACTTCCATGCAGGCTTTCAGTGTGCTTGGCAATGGGTCATGTCGTGTACAACACAGCCGGAGGGCAGAGGCAGCAGGACCAGCTTCTGCAGATGTTTCCTTTCCAGCAGAGACCTCACTGACTGCAGGAGGGCTGAGAGGGAAGCATCTCTCAGATATGACACCAGCTTCACAACTGGAGCTCCAGGCACACACGCAGCTACCCAACACCCCCGTAACAACCAACCGTAAATGAAAAAGACAACAGGAAACAGATGAATTGAATTCTTAACCTTCTCCCTCTTCTGTCTCCTCCCCACGACTGTAATGCTTTGGTATGTGGGGCTAGAAATGAAGTGGCATAGACTCCTTTTCCTTCTGAAGGGGAATGGTTTGTTCCTTCAAGAAATCCTAATCCTACAGGCACTGAGATTCTGACAGGCTGTATCAAGAAAAATTGTATTAAATAAGAGGATGAGATTTGAAAAACAGACACAGTGAAACACTGCCATGCCCTGCAGCAGGAACATGATTCCATCACTGAGTGCTGGGACGGGAGAAATTTTCCAGGAAGACAGCACAAGCTGAGAAGCGCGTGCGAATTCTTGCTGCTGAGACCACAAGGCCTGGAACAAGCCTACATGTTGTGAAAGAAAGGTGACAAGAGTCACCTCCTGCAGAGATGCCAGCTTGCACAGGTAAAGTGGCTCCGGTGTTACTTTAAACTGGGGACAAAAACGAGGCACAGGAAGGGGGTTTTGCTGTCTGCCTGGGAAATCTTATCCTGACCAATCTATCTGAGCAGCTGCAAACTACTCCTTGGCTGCTCTCAGCTTATTGCAGGCTGGAACTCGATCTTCTTCATGCTAAAGCAGAAATCAGAACAATTTTATATGAATACACATAAAACAAAACCTACGATAAGCTGCATGGTGCCTTTTCTGAGGAGCTGGCAGCAGCAGAACAGGCACCCATGTCCATGAAAATGCACAATTCTGCTTTTCTTCCCTGCATTACAGAGCCTGTGCCAAGAAGCACACACCAAGCAGGAGGCTGGCAACCGCACAGCTCCATCAAGGTCCCACAGCGTGCTGGCCAAACGGAGAGCTCCCTCGATGAAGAACAGCGTGGAGGAACCCAGCGCCAATAATGACACGAAATTATAAGCATCGATTGGCATTTAATGACCCAGATACAGCAGGGTGACGATTAGCAAGGGATCTTCCCTACAGGCTACAAAACTGGGTCAAATCAGACGGCAGCCTGGTTTTGAATAAAGCCGTGCTCTGAGCAGCACTCTCTGCTTGAGGAAGGCATTCAGGGCATGACTAACTCCCCCCACAGCCACCCCCGGGAGTCACTGCTCCAAGCTGGCCTTGGTCCATGGGCTCTGTGGTAGCAAGCGTCTGTGCCCCAGTGGTTTGGGCAGAACTTCATCTGTGGTTGGCTTCTTTACTGAAGGACCTCGTTCCCATCCCAGTGCCCGTTTTTTCTTTACGTTTACACAAGGCCTGTTGGTTCAGCTCTCTAAAGCATAATGACACAGTGTTGCTGTAACCCAAATCATGCTTCCACGAGTGCAAACTGCCAGACTGCAGAGCTGCGAATCACATTGGGAAATACCAGGTAGAAGGCTCTCAGCACAGTTTCGCAGCAGGATACGTGTCCAGCCTAGAACTGATTTGAGCTCAGGGTCAAATGTCACTCAGGACACACACTGCTGCTCTTGTGGTGAAGCCATGGCTGATGTGGCTTCAGCCACACGGGTATTCAAACAGCCCACCATCCATAAACAGCACAGACTGAGTGCAGCCTGGCCCCCAAGAGGTTGTGTGACCCTCTCAGACGGTACCAGACAGGGCTGCAGGCATTTCAGCCATGCAAATCATCTCCTCTGGCCAAACATCAAAGTGTGATTCGAAAGGGCGCTCCAAGAGCCCACTCCAAAACGGGTTTCTTTCTGTACTTGCCTTCACACAGCTTAACCTTCTCCTCTATAAACAGCAAGCCTTTCGCAAGGAGCTGGTTCTGCCAAGAGAGAAGAGAGAGACACGCATTTGCCTTTTCCAAGATTTAAAATAAACATGGAAGAATATGTGTTTTTTTCAGATGTTACCCTCTTCACATGCAGTTATCCAACGATTACTCATGCCACAGCTCTAACTCCCAGCACCACCACCAGACCTGGTCTCACTGTGAGCTTTGCACACTGTTTGCCAAAAAGACCCTGTCCCGGGTCATGGGGAGGGAGTCAAGAAAATAAAATGGTTCTTAACCTAGAGTGCAGCCCCATTAGCTACACCTCAGCCATATGACAGAGGTGATCAAAAGGCCAAATGCTACCATAAAGTCCCACTTCCTTCTTCACTAGCTCACTGCTTGCCCGCACAGTAAGCCGATTCAGCTCCCACATCTTTCTGTCTTTCCCTACCTACTCCCTTTCTATGAGGCTTTTTTCTTTTTTCTTTTTTCTTTTTTTTTTTCCTATATTGAGCAGTTGAATCATCTCAGTGTGCCGTGTCAAGCTGCAGAAGAAAGAGGCAGGAGCTACAGTCTTTGTAGATGGTCTTAACTATCACGGATCAGACAGAACGAGATATTAATTAATTAATATCTGTAATTCTAAATATCTGATAGGTATTCAGGTCTCCTTTCCCCAAATGTAAAATTGATGCAAAAAATGATACCCACCTTTTTGTTCTCCCAAAAGCATGAGGAAAATCAGTTATTCTGAAATGCTCTGAGAATCCTAGAGGAAGGAGCTGCAGAAGGGTAACATGCTATTACTGCATCCCCAAAGGTTCAGTCCCACCACAGAGATCATACTGATAGAAAATAAAGCCTTTGAAAGGACTCAATACCAGGGTAGCACACAATATCCAGAGGTCTCTTGCTCTCTCATGTTCATCCTCTGGCTTTTATTGTTAATGGCTAACCTGGTCAAAGTTGCACCTCTCAGCCCCCTTATCAGCCTAGAAGCAAGGCACATCTGTTCTCAGCCCCCATGGACATTGCCTTTACAATATTCTGCCACAGTGCTGCGGCCTCCTGACAGCTGCCATATCACAAACCTGCCCTTGTGCTGCTGCTCTGGGCATCAGAGCTGCTTCCCATTGTAACCATGCACCAGCCTGGTCATGATACACACAAGCAGGTCACAGCCCCAGCAAAGAGAGCAGCAC
This sequence comes from Anas acuta, assembly GCF_963932015.1. Taxonomy (NCBI): domain Eukaryota; kingdom Metazoa; phylum Chordata; class Aves; order Anseriformes; family Anatidae; genus Anas; species Anas acuta. Next base: position 49,586,525 of record NC_088983.1, on the reverse strand, counting down.
GCCTCCGCATCCCCCCTACAACAAGAAACTACACTGAACTGAGATACTGCTGAAGGGGGGAAAAGTAATTAAAAAAAAAAAAAAAAGAAACATTGCTCTGTGATATTCTCTGCTTGCACTTCACTTTCCAGAACAAGCAAAAAACTTTCCAATTACAAGTCCTACTTGTTAGCATCAGGTATCATTGAAATGTGTAGAAAAGGAAGGGCTCTTCTTTAAGTAACGTTTCTAATCAAAAGTTTTTTGCAAGTAGATTGAGGCTAATGGACCGAAGAGACACCCCCATATGTCCTACCAGTAAGGAAACATCTCGGGATGCACTGTACTGGTCGGGAATCCCCTTATGTGATTCCAGACTTCAGTCATGACACAGGGAGGACTGCCCACCCGTTGTACCAGTGGTGAACTCCGTGAGTAGCAGTGATGGTTAAATACCATACTGTGCATCCAAGAGGGAAGCAGTCAATGGTCATGCTTGGTTTAAGCTAATTTAGTCCTGCTAGCAGGAGCCCTCTCTTTTTTGGAATTTGAAACCAAAAATATTTAGAACATTTTAGACGTAGAATGTAGGTTCCTTTTAAATAAGTTACACAACAAAACCAGAGCACTTTAGGGTCATCACACAGGATGAAGCCGTATTTGAATTGCCCATCCAAGTCACAAGACTTTGACCTTCCCTATTGCTGGCACAAGTGCAAAAGCAATCCTATCCGTGCAGGGCAGTCAAACTACTAAAAATTTCCAGTCTCCCATCCACCAACACCAGCGATTCCAGCACAGGAATCAGAGCTGACCTGAACAGTCCTGTCTGGCACGGGAACACGCTGAAATTGCCATTCTGCACACAGGCGACTACAGGGAGACAGGAGCCCGAAGGACTTTTGCATGCGACCTTCTGAACCTGCTCACGAATAGTGTACAAATGACTCTCATTAACCGTGGTTAAAACGCAGCGCCTGCCAACACAGCGCTCTGGTAATGCTACGGACAGCAGAGCAGCTGCTTGCAAGTCCTAGGTCACGCGTGGTTTCCAGCTGAGGAGGGCGGGCTCTGGTCTCTGCTGCCACGTCCACGCAGAGGTGCCCACCTGCCCAGCAGAAACTTCTGAAAATAAATAAATAAAAGCCCACTTGTCCGGACTTTCGATATCCGCAGATTGAAACTCTTTTTGTGTTTTTTTCTTTTTTTCCCTGCAGATGCCGATTTTCTGATTTAGTCATCATCACCGAGGTGACAACAGGCTGCCAAAGGAAACTGCGGGGAGCAAGGGGAACTTGTCGGTGAGAAACATTTCATCTGGGCAGCGCCTGGGAGCCTTGACTAAGGCTGGGGTCAGGGTTGAGAGAAAGGGAAAGCCCGAGTTCCCACCAGAGCAGGGAGCAGGGGGCTGCCAAAGGATGGGGCAAGCTGCAGAGAGAAGGCGGCTGGGAGCAGCTTGGCTCCTGGGCAGGGACACCAGCAGCGGTGGGATGAAGATGTTGATGCAGTGAAAACAATTGCAGTGCTTCCAAACATTGTGCCAGCTAAAGGAAGGTAACTATTTTGCAACTTTTCTCTAGCAGAAATAAAGGTTTTGGAAAGAGAGGTGAAAATTGTTGGGCTCTCCATTCAGATTTTAGATGGCAGAAATAATTGACTATGTGTGTCGGGCTCTGGACACACACACACACACACACACACACACAAAAAAAGCCTTAGAAAACTTTCCAGGAAAAAAAAAGAAAAAAAGTGTGAAAAAGGAGGGAGGAAGAAATCTGGAATGAAAAAAAAAAATATGGGGAAAAAAAGAAAAAATGAGAGCCGCTTACACTGTAAATGTTTTTCTGCCTGATCAATAGGGTAATGCTTGCAGTGATATTGCGTTTTAATTCTCCCAACTGCTTTCTGTTTATTAGTAAAATATGTCAAGCCTTTATTTTCCAACCTATAGCTCGAGGTAATTACAGATCTTATATACTGCAGGGAAAATTTACAGTTAGTCTTTAATAATGTGGCATTTTAAACTATTACATGATAAAAAGGTATATATAAATATATATGAGGATGTCACGCTTATTTTCCTGTGTGCGTCTCCAGAAATATGAATGCCTTCTCTGTTTGCACCAGAACATTAGGTTTCAATTTACGTACTCTTCCTGAGCACTGTAGACACAATTTTCCAGCTACTTTGGTTGTAAGTTTGCGTTACTGATGCTTTCTACTTTCAGAGTCATTTTTGTGTTTTACAGCTCTGCCAGCAGATACATCTGCACACCTTCAGGGGCAGCACTGTTTTATCAATTAAAAATAGCTATATTCATCATTAGCCGGATACAAAGAATTTATGATGGTTTTAATGAAACATCTCTCATTTTTTCCATGTGCTAAACGGGTCGCATAATCTCATTCTTAGGGCTTCTAAGAAAAGGCTGAGTTCCCCAGCACACAGTTACTGCAGATGGTTCAATCATCCCCTCTAATTTTCCTTTTTCCTATGGAACAGAGAATTAGTTTTTTTAATGACATCAACGACCAAAAAAAAAAAAAAAAATCATTTCCCTTCTCCCCATCTTAAAATTTTCTGGAAATTTTATTTCTTTGTCTTTTCTACTGAAGTCACGGGCTTAATAATGGCTTCAGTCCAAACATTACCCCCTCAGATCACGCAAGACAGGCTTTTTCATGAAGCAATCCTACACGGCTTGCTAAGTAATCAATACAATTCAATAAATGCAGCCCCAGTGGAGGCCTGCACCAGACCTTGTCTAGGTTACGTGTCTCATTACTGCTTTATTCCTGAGGCAATAGAGGGGCACAGAGCTGAGAGGGAAAATAAATGTTACATTTACAAGCAGGACCAGGTTAAGACTTGCACCAAGCAAGCCTGAAGGATGCATTTATCTGAAAAAGTTCAGCTGCCACCTCCCAGCTCCGTGCAATAATCACAGGCCAACTGGAAGCAGTTATTCCCTCCCTTCCCAAAGCAGCTTTCCTCGGCTCCCCACCACGAAGCTCTGGCCCCACTGTGTGCTCTCTCGCGCCTGCCCTGCAAAGCACAGCCCCGAGCTGACCTCCCAGGGAAGCGCAGCTGCTGGTGCATTGGGAGAGAGGTGCTTTGCAGCTGGTAAAAGCAAACTGGTGAAATCCTACAGGTTGAAAGCCGCCTGTTTTCACAAAGCGCAGAAAACCACAAGAGCTGTTTCGGGTCCACCGCTCGTAAATGTGGCTAGAGCAAAACCTTCATGCAGAGCCAGCAGGAGCTGCTCCGGGCTGCAGCCCTGCCGCTAGCGGGCCTTGCTCGGCTGTACTCGAGCACAAGGTGGGCAACAGCAGCCAGGTGGGTTTTGACAAAGCTCCACAGAAAACATCGAGGAAGAATATCGAGAAAACATCTCTTGTCCCAGGAGATGGCACATCTTGTCTGAGCAGCAGGACTAGCAACCTCAGCAAGGCAAAACAGGATTCTCCCAAACCAACCAAATATTACTATTTCCCAATAAGCCACCATGCTTGGGGAAAAAAGTTTACTTGAACGTCCATTTAATTACAGAGAAATTTTAGTTTCCTTTCAGCTCTCCAGGCTGAACACAGCCAGTATGACTTTTAAAAGCCACATTAATATTAACAAGTCGATACTAATTCATTAATCAGAAACAAAAGCTTAGAACAGAAGTAAGCTGGTCCAGAGCAAACTTGAAATAATTGACCTGATCTTGCTGGATGGAAAAAGAAAAGAAAAGAAAACAAAACAAAACACAAGCTTATCATCTAAACATTTCACCATTTCTGAAATGCAAACTCCCCCTTTGAACCAACTGGGGCTAAGTAATTCAGTGTTAAGCTACACTTCTAGAGGCTCTACAGGCATACTGCCACTCTTTCTTGGATGCTCTGACATTAATTTGAGAAAAAAGCATCATCCAAACTTATTTGCCTGGTATTTTCTAACCAGTTATTGCCAGTAGCACACAAGCACATACCAAGTTTTTTCCAGTGTTTAAGAGAAGCAAATTGCTGTGAGCTGCAGAATTTCATACCTGGAGCATGTCCCCATTTTGTTCTTTCTAGAAAGAGGTGAAAATGATGATAGAAGTAGGGAGGTCATTTTGATCCTACATAGAGAATAAATTGCAGGAGACAAATGACATAATGTCCTAAAAAAGACTCTAGAGATAGCTGTGCTCAAAACACAGATTAAAAGAGAAACCCCACACAAAAAGAGAAAGTGAAGCAGGGGGAGTAAGAAGGAGAGCAGACCAGGCAGACGAGTGGGCAGCACTGCTGCAACCTAGACCACAATGTCCCCGCTCTGGCAGCGGCTACAGGAAAATCCCATGCCTGTGCCCACGCAGTGGGGTGCTGTGAGCACGGCTCCGCACGGAGCCCCGCTGCGGGACAGCCCTGGGTGCAGCCCCGCAGGAAGTTTCGTGTGGTAACACCCAGTGAATCATGCACGTCCACGGAGCAGAGGTGCACGGGGCCTGAAGGCAGGTGCATCTCCTGCCAGTGCCACCCAGGATCGGGTCCTCTGCTGGGCTCACGGTAAGGGGGCGAGCTGCCTCCCCTCACGCTGACGAAGCTGGGAGTCGCTGCGGAGCCTCTGGAGCTGCTCCGTGTGAGTTCTGTCCTAGAAAGCGCCAGGAGAAGCAGAAGCAATGAGCAGGCCTGCCTGACCAGGGGAGCCCAGCCAGAGAGCAGAGAGAGACAACAGCAGCAAGCAGCCTGAGCCAACAGCCCCTTGCAGGCTGAAGGTCCCTCCTGCCTTCGTGCAGGGGCTCCAGCTGCCGGTGCTCTCTGAACAAGCACCAAGCAGCCACGGTCATCTCAAAACCCGCACAACTTTCCTCACCTTACGGTGAAAAGGGCACAAATTGGAGCCTGGCACCAGGAAGAGAAATGTCACGCACGACAGCTTTCTGTTTGACTGGGCGAGACAGAGGGACACACGATGTTTGCTGCTGCTGGCACGACTTTAAAAAGCAGGCTTTCAAGGGAGAAAAAGCATCAAGAGACACCGGCCAGGCTAGAGTCCTGGGAAGGGATGCAGCAGGGGTTTAGGAAGGGGCCACCTGGCAGAGGAGCTCCTTGCTGGCTGCCCGTGAAGCCCTTCCAGCCGTGCTTCTAATGATGCTAAGGGGGGACAGAAAATCGATTTTGACTTGGGTCAGGGCTTGTGCTGTGGCTGTTGCCACTTGCTTTCGCAGTTATCCACTCTGATCTTGTTGTTCTGACTTTGACACCCCAGTGACATGAGTCTTGTACACTGTGGTTAATATGGTTTTGCATGTAAACAGAAAGCCAGGCCTAGCTCTGAGTCAAGATTTCTTGCCTCCTGGGGCCCTCCACTGCAACTGGCTGGAAATTATGTAATAGCCTCACTTCTGTGTCTGAGATGCCAAAGCTCTCATCGAAGGAACTGAGCAAACACATCCAACTCGCCTCCTTCAGCTGCCCACTCAGGCAATGGCTCGGTGGGCTCCTGGCCCACACGCGCAGCCCCCAGCAGGGATGGGGTACCTCTGCTTTAGGAGGAGACAGCTTGGAGTTAACATGAGCAAAGCAGGCAGTTCTGCTACAGCAGTTAACTGAAATGGCTAACATTTCCATTTTCCTCTGTGAGTTTCAAGATTAACAAGCCCCAGAGAGTGAAAAGAAACAGTTGATCCTCACCAAAGGTGCTGGTTCAGGCTGCGTGCAGCATCAGGAAGAGAACGCATCAATTTACCAATGCTTGCTAATTTTATATGTCAGAAACCTTCTTCATAACCACAAGGGTGAGACAGGAGGAAAATGAAGGGAACCTACCTGAAAAATCTTACAGTTGCCCCAGATGCCCCAGTCCCCAGTACACCACGTTCCTCCAAACCCCAGCCACCTACCAGGGGACTCCTCCCTGCTGCGGCTCAGCTCGCTGCCCGCCAGCTGCTGGGTCACTGAGCAGGGCAGAGAGAGGAGAGGATGCAGAGTGCCCCTCGGCAGCAGCAGGAAACCTCTGACAGCATCAGGTCATGGGCAAAATCAGCACTGGAAAGCCTGGAGCGTGGGAGCACTGCGTTAAGGCAGATCTGCAGCAAATACCGAGTGTGCTGAGCCCCAGCTCTCTGGCATTCACACTCAGACTCTGATCCAAGGATACGGCTTGTATATCTAATGGGGTTGCTAAAGCAGCAGATTTATAAACACACGTCTCCTTCAGAAGGAAACATCTGAGTTTCCACCAGAACCCTTGTAGGAATTACATTTCTCTTTCAAATACAAACCAGACTCTGGTATGATGAAGGTTTGGTCACAGAGAACAACTTCTTAAACCTCATCAGATTCCTAAGCTTGCCTTTAGCAATTTCATGAGCTAAAAATTGGTAATTTCCACAAGCACTGGTGAAAATGGCTTGTGAGCAATCAGTTCAAATTGATCCCCAAAGCAGCTTTGTCTCACTAAAAAAAGCTCTGTTCCATTTTAGTCTTAGATATCAATGGTTATAAAAAAAAAAAAAGTGTTTGTATGGGTATAAAATATACATTATGTAAGAGCCAGGACTCTAAAACAATGGAAAATGTGTTCTACAAAAATGAGCTTAGTGGCTTCCATTACAAGTGCTGTGGCATAAGAAATGGAAAATATTTAGTCATTTTGTCATGTCCAAGTATTACATGATCCAATCAGATGTTTGAATTGCTGCTAGAGTATTTAAAACTGCCTGGTTACACGTGAGAGCAGATCTTTCAGTGTTCATTTCAGCCTAAAAGAAGAGTAAATTTGGATCTCAGGACAGTTTCTTGACAGGCTTTAAGAGATGAAGGAGGAAGTTCCTGCCAAAAGATGTGCTTCCACTCCTCTCCCCACCCTGGTCGCCTGCTCCCATCACCTCCCTTCTGTCAGAGGGAGCCCAAATGAGGTAGCTGACCCAACAGAAAAAATATATATTTCTTTTTTTTCCCCCCCTTTTTCCTTTGTTTTCAGCCAAATAAACAGGCTGATTGCTCATTTGGTGCAGCAATATATCTTTAAATCAGCTGGCATCAACAGTGAAACAGAATCCACAGACAAATGAAATAGTTTTGTCAGCTCTTCTTTGGCACACGAATAGCCTTGCTCCATTCCGCAGCCCTAGGATTTTTACTAATACGTTCAGGAGGGAATGGTAACTTCCACCATTGGCACATGCTGTCAGTGTAGAATCAGAAATATTCCTGCCTCTTAGCTCAGAGCGGGGAGAAAAGCTCATTTCCTACAATAGCCTTTATCTTATATTGTTTGTCTCATGTCTTGCCAGTACTGAGAGTTTTGCTTCAGGCTAAGTCAGCTGGATGCCAAGTTACTTCTTTTAAAGTAGAGTTAAAAAAATCCCCCCCAAAATAAATTTTAGTCCCAGTGACTTCAGTGGGAGAACAGCAGCTGCAGCTGAACTGCTCCATATAGGCTGAGGTATTTGCACAAGTGTGAGCAGACAGACTGACAGAAAAACAAATTCAGAACAGACTGCAGCCAAATCCCTTCACTGCAAGCTCTCTAAGGCAAAGGCCACTGCAACAGCACAGTGCTGAGTATATGCATGGTGATTGCGGCCTTCCAGTGAAGTAATACAGCCCTGCCATTGGGGTGAAAGAGCACTTTTTTACTCCTGCTTTTGCAGGAAACAGTGCTGGTGATAAGCTCCCTCTCCCAGGACAAGCTCAGGTGCCTCCTGCTTGCTAGCAGCAACACAAAGCAGGTCCAGCAGCGTGGCCCCCAGCAGCAAGCACTCTCTTCAGTCCTTAGCTCTACAACTACCAGATCTAAGGAGCATCAGCTAACACCACTGGCTCTGGCATGATCAAAAAAGGCTGGAGGAAGAGAACAAAAAAGCATCCAAACCCCAGCACTCAGAGCCGTCCGGTCCCCAGGCCACGCTGGACCTGTCCTGCACAGCAACACAATGCAGCTGCATCTGGTCAGTGCTGGAAGCCACCCAGGCCTTCTCCAGTACGCACTGAATCTTGAAAACCAGATAACAGTCGTGCGTCAGCACCTTGCATCCCTCAGGAACACGCACGGCCCCGTGCTCTGCTCAGTCCTCAAGACGCACAAAGCTGTCTCTGGAAATTTTCTGCTTATTCCAGACCTCCACGCCTTGCCTAACACCGCAGTAGCTCAGTGCCTGATGAAGCATTTTCAGATTTCAAGTTGCCACGTATATATTTAGCTGCAAAATTTCAACTGTACTCAAGCTTGCTGGAGCAGCAGCAGCTTTCCACTTCAGCCTACTGTACTACAGGCTTGTACCACGGGCTCACCACCTCTCTGCTGTGCTCCCATTCTAGGAAATGTCCCACCAGAAGCTGCCTCTTTCCAGTAAATGACTTGTGCAGATAGGGCCTAAAGAAGTGAAACGTAACTACCCCCAGCGCAGGAGTTTGCTTCTCACTTGACAGCAGAAGTGTGGGGGGATTTTTTTAAATCAAGTAATCTAATACTGATAGGAAACAACACAAGTCTTTTTTTTCCCCTTTTTAAACTATTGGCACGCTACACAGCGGTGTCAGCCACTTCAGAAAGTACTGAAATTCTCTCTTTCTTACTCAAAGGGAATAAAACTGACACAAAAATCCCACTTGTTTTCAGAAGCCTCCTTCTTCTTTTTTTTTTTTTTTTTTTTTTTAATCAACAGAACGACTTGCAATATTGAAAGCCATCAGCATTCTCGCAAAATCATCTTACACGGGCTTTGATGTGGTTGCACGTGAACTTCTGTCTATCTGGACAGTATCAGGAAAAGGCAATAACAGATTTGTGATTGATTAGGTCTTCCCTCATCCTTCATCTTTTGCTTTTTCATAGATTGCATTTATATTTATAGGACTAAAAGGCAAACAGTAACCAGGTTGATTTCCTGCTGATAGGGACTTCCTTCCCTGCCCCCTCCAAAACAGAAAGCCGTTATCTTTTCTCTTCCCCTTTGCTGGCCCCTGTTTCAGAGAACCTACTCCAGAATTCTCTATACTACAGAAATAGAGTGAAAGAAACTAGGAATAGGCACCCCATCCTTAAAAAAAAAATAAGCGAATTCCTTCTTGACCGTGGCAGGCTGTTAGCAGCCTTTCTTTAGTGCAAAGGAAGATCATTCCTAATTTAGCATATGCACCCATACAGTTACCCTCATGGCTATATGGTCCATGTTAAAAAAAAAATCAGGATCTCCAGGACCTTCTGTGCAAAAACAGAAATGAAACTTGTAGGCTACGTGCTTGTAATAAGGAGTTCTGTATGCTACAAAGCTGAAGAGACCAAATCTTAAAGTAAGCAAGTAAATTGTGTAACACTACCTGAAAGTAATCAGTGATGAAGGATCCCAGTTCACTCTTCAGCAGCCGTCTGTAGACAGAAGGAACACATCCATGAAGCAGCAGCCATTGCTGGTCATTTCTAACAGGCATATCCCCGCTTTACTACCAGTCACGCCAAAGATACATGAATATATGTGAATGTGTCATTGTAGCCACATTTAGATTTCTTTTACATCTAAGTATACTTTTTACTAATGCTTACAAAAGCTATTGTAAAATTATGAAGGAATGAAATCGTGTCCCTGAACTCTTCTATTTATAAGCCATGCACTTAGAACAAGAAAAAAAAAACAGCACTGACACCCCCAAATCCACAAAAAGCTGGGATGATAACTTCAAGTTTTCATTTAGTTTGAAATTCATCGTTTCTTCTGATTTTTCTTTAAACAAAGCAACCTTTCGTTTCATTGAAAATAGCACATCTCTCCAACGTAATACTTCCTTTTCTCTTGGAAGTAGAAGGTGGGTGGATAAGGAGAGGAGCAACAAAGTAAACAATGCAAGCAGAAACTGCAGTTTCCCCATGACAACTGCATTAAAAAATAGTTTTTTAAAAAGGCACAGTTTTCAAGAAAAGAGTTCTAGGAATTTAACAAAAACTGTTTTACGTACATGCGAGCAGAAGGCACTCCTAACAAGTATTTTTAATTAAAAACTGTTGGATCTTAAATCAGACTATGATAAAGGTTTTTAATCCCTATATATATTTTATAGTTCAAAATTCTGCTATGAGAAACAAGTTTGTTTTAAATCAGAAGAAGCATTAAAAAAAAAAACTCACAAAGTTCAGAGCATGTCAACTTTCAGCTTTCAGTAACTGTGATGGTAAATTTCGCAGCAGTAAATTCTGCCTAAAATGTAAGAGGTGCTCAACACTTCCCTCTGCAAAACATTGCATTTTCTGCTGCTTTAGGAGTTTCACTTTTCACCAAAGTGAAGCATTACCAAGAGTGCTTGAGTCAGGGACCATCCTGATCTCAGGCTGGGATCTTACCAACAAGCTACAGCTCTTTTTTCTAACCTTCTGTGAAAGCAGCTCCTGACACTGAGCTTCGCCCTCAAACATTTTGCAAAACTTCTTTATTATTCAGATGTAAACACACCTCTACTCTTTCTCTCTCAGATCAGTGATATTCACCCCACCCACCCCAAAGCACATTTCTATGTCTATGAGATGGATGAACCAGATAAATCTTTGAGGGCCTGTTTGTGAGACTCTCTTCTACTGGCTTCAGCAGACTCCTGAGGGCTTTTGATCAGCTAATTCACAGCCCCTGGCAGGACTTTGGCTCCCTCAGTTGGATCATCTGCACCTGCAACCAGAGGCTTGTGTTCCAGAGAGAACCTGGGGCAGTCTCCCCCTAACCATGGCAAGGTCACCCCTTCGTTCCTGAAAGCCCACGTCCTGATGGCATTGCTGACATTTCCTCTTGCTGTCACAACCAGCTTTCAGAGCAGTGGAGAAAAAAAAAAAAAAAAAAGTATCCAGTGAGATGATATCAAATCACAGCAAGATAAAAACTTTGTGGCAGCGATCCAGAGCAAAATGTTACCACCTGCTCGTCTCTGGGCCTGTCATTATGACTTTAAAACTCTCCTGTGCTCCACTGTCAAGCAATTAAGCACTGTGCAGAGTCTGTGACTACTAAAGTACCGCATTTGCGAACTCCCACTAATGATCTGAGTAGAGGAATACAAAGGAGGAAAACGCAGCAGCTCAATCTAATGGCACAAAAGAGCAGGCTGACAGCTTTGGCTCCTTGCCCAGCGTCAGGCCAGCAGCTCACCTCGCGCGCCCAGTACTGACACTTTGTTGGGAGCTCCGTCAGGATCCGCAGGTGCGCAGCTGCAGATGTGTGCACAAACACACGTGCAGATGCACGTCCTCTGCTCCCTAGTGTGGGGCTAACAAGCTGCTCGGATGCTTATGCAGCCTATTTAGAGAGAGACATTTTGAGACGTAAGCAGTGCTCAGAGCACCTGTAGGAACATCAATCATGGATTTCAAGGTGAGTGCTTCCAAGTGCTGCCTGTGAGTGGAAAGCCCAACTTCCCATCCCACCACCAGAAGTGCTTGCAAAGCACACGCGTCTCACAAAGAACTTCCTGCTCTTCGCCCAGCTCTTGACAGTGCAGCCTGACTTCAGTGATCAGCACAGACACAGCAAGGTCCAACCACGGGGACCAAGCCCAGCCAGCGAGCTGTTTCTCTCCGGCATACCTCTTCCCCTCGAGGCTGGGAAGGAAGGAAGGCACCTGGGTGCACTGGGGTGGGAAAGCAGGCTGCAGCCACCCCAGCGGGCAGCAGCCTGGGAGACGAGCCACAAAACCCAAAGCCAGTCCCCATGTCTGCCAGTGGGCTGTGGGTTAGGGTGTTTCCAAAGCCTTATGACATTTGGTTTTCCTTTCACATACAGAAATCTTCATCCCATGGAGGATTTAGACTGCTGCCAAGTACTTAAACCTAACTTGATGACTTCTGCTTTGAACATACTTAAATACTGTTAAGTAAGGGCACAAGACACTGCCCTTACTCAGCTGTCAAAAGGGATTTTATGAAGCTTTCACCTTTGGGACCAGGTCAAGTAGGACAGAGTCTCATGTCCTGCAAGCTGCATTTATGTTGAAAGTAGGGAAAGGGGTAGTTTGCTGCTGAGTAAGTGCTTGGCCCTAATAGACACTTTAACTTGGCACACAGCTAAAATGCAATAGGGAGAGGGCAAGCACACAAACGTGGAAGTTGAGACCCATATGACAACATTCATGATGGATGAGTATGGATGGAGTTGGAAAGAGACAGCAAGGATGGACTACACTCATGACCTCTGCCAATATTCCTCTGAGCACCACTTGGAACCAGCACAAGAATAGATTGCTCTTTATCTGCTCTATAATCCTGTCTATTGCTAACTAAAGTTTCCAAATAATCAGAATGAAACCACAGATAACCACGAGAGCTGCCTAAAATAAAAAAACGATACTTTTATTATCAGTGCTAGAAACTGTTTGTTAGAATTCTAGTTTTTTAATCTTCAGGGTTTGTATTTTCAGGTCTTGCTCTGCAATCATCATATGAAGATTAAGCTTTTATATGAAATGCTGTGTTTAACTTTCTTTTTAAATGCTCTGTGGTTCTGAGAAATTCAGCTTTAGAGAAGAAAAAAAAAAAGAAAAAAAAGAAAAAAAGAAATAATAAAAGAGAAAGGAAAAAAAAAAAGAAATAAAAGAGCTGGAACAGGAAAACTCCCTAGGAAGGGGCAAGACCCTTCAAATCCAAGTCAATACATGTCCTCTACTTGTCAAAGCTACACATCCACATAAGCTGGAGAAACATCACGCAGAAGCCCCATGCTGTTCGCTCCACCCAATGGCAAAAAAGAGGGCAGATAGCTCAAAACTCTCAAGAGTTTTTTGCTCCCACCCCTCTTCCTCCCAGCAATGTCCTCTAACTACAGTTCTGTAAGGAAACAAAACCGAGCAAATACTGAACAAGCAGCAACAAAAATCAATTTTTCCACACATTTTAGCAACCTACCTGATATTTTCATTGAGGGTGTAAAGTTCATTGTTCTGCAAGCCTCCCCCTTTGAACACATTTATCACTGCTGTTTGAACGCTGCCAAAAAAGAAACGAGACAGTACAACATCCATAAATAACAGCCGCCAGTATGATTTAACACAGAGAGCAACGTGAGCTAGCCAGCAAAAGCTGAGTGGTTATAACGGGGTGGAGAGGTTAATTGCACTTAAATACTTCCACTTTTTCTCCCCTGGAAATCATCACTCTTATTTACCTACATCTCTCACAGGAGACAGAGCAGAACCAACCTTAAACTGTGCCTAGAGTAAGCAAGGGAAAGTCATCATAGGGACACCAATATATCTTTAAAAGATCATTTAGGGGATCTCTGCTAGGTGCTGCAGGCTAGTGGCTATGAGAAGACACAGATTTTTGGCAATATCTGCCAAACACATCACATTGCATTATCCAGTAATGCTGGCAGGACTATCTGAGCCACCCAGCCTGCAGCATTTGGCAGGATCCTGCCTGTGCTGGAGCACATTCTGCAGCCAGTATCACTTCAGTCAGACACAACTTTAAGCCCTGCTAATGCTTGTAAGGTGTGGTAACAGCTGTTGGAGGATCTTCTAACTAATACTTCTCGGATCGGTGTAGAGGAAATGATGAAGTGACAGTATACAGGACGGTTTGCCAGGTCCAAAAGCTTGCCACACCCAACAAGAGGAGGTGTCATTCCCTTGACAGGCATTCCCTTTTGTGAGCAGGTCATGGCACTTGTACACTTCACTGACCTCAGGTCACTATCCTGGCACAAAACTGGATTTTGCTGGGCTGCTTCTGTGCAACATCATTAAGCTGAGTTAGGTCAGCAAGAGAAAGGGCAGAGCACAGAGCTGCTGCAAAGTAGCAGAGGGAAAGGTGAGAACACCCAACTTTGGTAACAGCAGGCCATTAGATCAGCTCAGGACACCTCACACTTCACCCTACACATCATTTTTCCAGTGGCCATTGCTGCGTGACATGCACTGCAGGCAGGATTGGACTGTCGGTATGAGGTGCTGGTAGAAGTAGAAGCCACACGCTTAGTACCTGCCCGGAAGAACTGGACCGTAATAAAAGCTTCATAATATGCAAGTAAATGCCTGCTTTGCATTAAGAAACTGACCTCTGTTACATTAATAACAATGTGTTCGTCTAAAAGGTAATGAAGAAAAAGGAACTGTTAACACAGAGCAATTCTGTTTTGCTTCAAAACAATATCTCCAAAAAATACTGGCCAAAACCAAGGCTGGCTAAAAGCTCCTAGGTCTAACTGGTCACCTCCAAAGAGGTTTTAAATGCTGTTAAAGCTTGGGCATGCCAGAAGCTCATGCGTGCTTATAAACAAATAAGCTTGGCCATAAATGTTGTGAAGTACAAAGACCAGCCAGGCACAGTCCCTGCGGAGGGGCTGCTGCACAGGGAGGGCTTGCCCTGAGCGGGTGCTGCTCACCTGTTCCACGCCGAGTTGGAGCTGAGCTGCAGGGCCTGCCGGGCGGCCTGGAAACGTGGCAGGTCACTGAGGACAGGGGAGCTCATGAAGCGAGGTCGTGGCCTTCTGAACGAACCCATCTTGTGGAACTGGACAGCAAAGGATGGAGCTATGGTGAACCCCCCAGTCATAGGGTCAGGCGGAGTGGAGCAGGGCTGTCAGAAAGTCTCTCCTCTTGAAGGTCCACGTGTGAATCTCACTGGCATCAACAAGTCGTCAAATCCAAGGACTCAGCCTGCAACTAAAGCAAAGAATCAGCCTCAGCTAGCAGTTCTCCACGTCAGCTGGTGACATGAACTTGCACTGCAAGAACTGAAGCAGTCCTGCAAAGTGAAGAGAAAGGAAAAGAGTAAGACAGAAAAAGGAGGAGTGAAAATATCCTAACCCCACCAGCAGCCAACTTGGGCAAATCTTCAGGAGCTCTTCAACAGCAGCTCCCTTTCCCATCTTGCCCCTTAAAGAACAACCTGAAACAGCCAGCCAGAAAAACAAGCGTGGTCTCTCTTCCCACTTCTATTAGCAGAGGTGCCTAAACTCTTCAGCCAGAGGCACTTTACAAATAGTTTTTAAACACAATCAGCCATTCAGCCAGTATAAAACCAGAGAAACTGGAGAGAAAGAAATCTATGGCATCAGAAAGAAGAAAGGGACAAAATATGAACAACAGAAGTAAAGATGAAAAGACCAACACTATGGTTTTTGAGAAGGGTTGTGCAAGGGAGTAAAACTCACTCGTTATCAGTCCTTTACCAAAAGATACAGCAAGGAGCTTCTGTGAAAGAGGTCTGACAAGCAGATATTTTGAGAGTAAGCAGGACTGTTTTCTTTGTTTAGTTCTCTATAAAACGAGAAGTAGTTGCTGGCCAAATACGAAATACCCGTACTTTCCCCTCTGATCATCATCTCCATATAGATGAATACGTAGCCCCAAGTAAACCACAGAAACAGAATAAGTTAGAATGAACTTGGATAAAAACCACACAAAAACTCTGGCAAAGCTTCTGCACTTCAAAATCTTCCCACTTCAGACGAATACAAGCAGTAGATGCAGCCGGCAGTTAGAAGAATGAAGATGTGGGAGAAAAGAGAGAGACAGAAAAAGAAAAACAGTTGTGTGACTGAACTGCACATGGAAGATGTAAAGCAAAACCTTCTCTTTTCCACTACATCTTCAGCACAGTGGGGGAAAGAGATACGATCAGCTGAAGGCATGTTGTGTATCTGCACAGTGCTTCTAATTTAGCTCCTGCTCAGCTTCAGGACATTATTTTGCACTCCACAAACTGTAATTAACCGTTTTACATCTAAAAGAACAGCTTTCTTCCCACGTGGCCAGCCCAGCCCCATGTTGTGCTGAGCTCACCTCAGCTCCCCTGCCTCCACATCGCCTCCTCGGTTCTGCTCACCCGCTGTGAAGCCGAGCAAAGCCCTCAGCCCGGCCACGGCCACCACAGGCCCCGCCGCCGGGGATGTTACACAAGAAAACAGAGCAAACACCTCACTTATTAGGCACGTGAGGTGCTGTCATTCGTGCTGCTATTCAAGAAATAGACACACTTGTTATCCCCACAAGCTGAGTACGGTTTGGGTAGACCTTTAGTCAACTCTTCGCTGTCTCACGAGATGACAAAGCCCAGACAGACTTTCATGAAGCACACGGAGCCCTGACAGGTGTTGCTTGAAAGGGCAGCAAGCTGCCGACCTGGTGGCTGCTCTCTTCCAATTAGAAAAACAAACAACAACAGCAACAACAAACCCACCACAACGCTTACAAACTAAGAACAATTATAAAATAACACAACCGAATCAGCCCTGTTTGTGTGCATTTTGCAACAATATTCAGTTCACTGCACGTTGCCCACACATTTTCAATCCACCAGCAATGTCTCGCCTGGCAATTCTAACCACATCAGAAATTGTCAGAGGAAAAAAGCTACAGCACCTTGGAGAGCTGAGGGCAGACGTCTCTCATAACACACCAAGAGGTGTCTGGGAGGCAGAGTCAGTGTAATGGCTGCTTCTGCTGCAAAACAAGTGATCGTGCCAGTATTTGTCATCTTGAAGTCCCAAAGCTGACAGCATGAGGAGCTGAAAGAGTGGCAGCTGACTTCTGCCAGCAGTGCAGTAAAGTTTCTATTTCAATCATTTTTTATACAGGGAAAACAGCGTATGTATTTTCAGAGCTATATAATAAGGTATTTGTTACTTTAGAGAAGGCATAGAAACTTAACAGGGCTAGAAAGCAGTGGTCAAGATGCCTGTGTTAGCCCTCAAACCTCCTCTCCCTGCTCCAGAGGCTGTAACTGCATACAAGTACCCTTATCCCCAGCAAAGAAAGCGTTTTATAAAGCTGCATTTCTATTAATTTCAGTTAGACTGAGCTGCAAGGGGACAGTTTAAATTCAGAAGTGTAAATCAGGAGAGCAGACCTCGTGCCTCTACACAGAGAGATTCAAACTCCGTGCAGGAAATTCTTGGGCGCGCTCTGTGCGGAGGTGAAGCAATGCCATCACGAAGGTCCCTCCTGAGCTCGGCTACGGATTTACGAGACTGATTCCACATCAGCAGAACGCGGGGCCCCCCGGCAAATTTCCTGAATACTTCTTACCAAGGGAACGTGCTTGCCTCCGCTCGCGGAAACATACACGTTGTTTTCCTTAACCTCTGCTAAAGTCACCCGGACAGATAATAACAAGCTCCTGTCTGTGAGGAGCAGATAAGACGTCTCTCTTCCCCATTTTTCTCCCAGCCTCGCAGTCTGCAATCCCGTGTTACTGTCAAGTCAGCTTTATTTCAGTTTCTCATCAGGAATTTCAGAAAAAAATCTTCAGCATTAGGCCAGATCCAAAGTCTGAATTTAATTTCTACAGGATTCAAAGATACAAATCTCTCCCGTCTTACCTAAAATGGCACTGTCAGATAGCAGGCATAGCAAACTGTTCCTCTGGATGCCAGCTAGCCAAATGGTATCCAAATATAACTGACAGTCCTGTTACCAGAACCGAAATGCCAAGGTCTGTGAGAAGAAGTGTCCTCTCCCCATGCCCACAGCCTGCTTGGACTATTTTCAGAACTTCCTAAAGAGGTAAGAGAGTGTTTACTGGAAAACAGCCTTTTGGCACAACATGTTTGCATTTTGCAGATCCCAGGCACCTGCACCTACAACAAAGCCCCCGAACCAGACCCTGACCTGATGTAGTTTCTCGGCAGTCGCTGCAGAAGCACTCTGTCGCCCACACTCCCATCAGACCAGATCTTCCTTTCACAGCAACTTGTTTCCACTCAAAGTTTTCCCAAGAACGAGGCACCCTTGTAAATGCTGCTCCATTTTTGCAGGGACGTTCCATTAGCAGTTTGCTGGTAACGTCCGTGCTGTGCATTCAATAGTTTGTTGGGTTTTTTTCTTCCTTTTTGCTGAGAGAAAACTTGCCTTGTGGCAAGTGAAGCATTAATTCAGGTTAGTAAGAAGCTCTTGTGGTATTTGGGCTATTTCATCTAGTGGGAATGAACGCTATTAGGCAAAGTGCTAAGTACATCAAGGAAAAATTCTCCTCTCCAGTTTGCCCTGAAAACTCTCAAAGAATTATGCAAAACTATTCAGAAATGGTTATTGTTCTCCTAGAGGCCTTCAGTCCAACCTCCGTCACATCTCCTCTTCCCAAGATTAAAGTGGTTTAGAAGATCATAAAACAAAACCTGCATCTAATAATCACGGTCCTACTATTTATCTACCACAGAACTAGAAAAAGCTTTAGAGATACAGTTACTAAAAGAGAAAAAGAGAGAAGGGAGACACCAGGATCACTTCCACAGAGAGAAGGGAGATACCAGGATGCCAGTTGTTGTAGCCACCGGGCAGCACTGCCTCTCACCACTTATTACAAAGGGCACAAAAACCTTTGGCAAGGAGTTTATTGTAAGTCAGAGGACGATGTACTGCTCTTCCTTCTCTTCCAGCTGTCCTACCCCGGTCTCTTTTTCACTTATCTGTGATTGTCAGCTCAAAACTCGGCTATCAAAACCTGCTAAATCCCTAACAAGGCAGATGTCAACTGTGTAAAACCAAGGTCTTGGCGTGAGCAAATGATTCAGAGCTGGATGTCAGTGTTCAAAACTGAGGGAGAGAGCAGGACTATGAGGCAATCTGACAACAATGTAATTTTATCCACTTTTAATTCATCACATCTGAGTAAACACTTTGAGAATTAATTTGAATCTTTCAATAGAGGAATCAAACAAGGAGACAAATCTTTTTCCAACACACACACTCACACAGATAGATACAGACATATATAAAAACATTAGTCATCAAACTAGGAATTTTTGTAATTTGTTTCCTGTTAGCCATGAAAACAAACAGAGAATCCATTATGAAATGATTTAATGAAAAGACTTTTTCCTTCCAACAGACCAAAACACCAGTGTCTGTCTGGAGGAAAAGCAAGATCAGGTAGTTCTGTCACCTCGTTCTGTCTCTAACCAAAAAAAGTATAACCCAAAGAATAGGTTGGCAGCATTTCCTCCAAATTACGAATCTTCTTGGTAATCCTGGGCCAAGGACCCAAAAGCCCCCACACTGCAATTGTGACATTGATGGCCTACAAGTCTGGATACTGCAACGTGTGCCAGAATTGTTTGTAATGACTTTGGGCATGGAAGAAGCATAATCTTAAGAAAAATCAGACCGTACATCTGACAAACCTACAGATCCATCATGAGCAGTTTCACCCCACCTCAGACACAAAAGTACACAGAGGACTATCTAGATTCTTACTAGCTGCTTCTCCCTCCAGCCTGGTAAACCTTTAACAAACTACGTGATTGGCAAAACCCTTTTTTCAGTTCAGCTAGCAAATTCTCAAGCCAACACTATTTCTGACAAAAATCCCTCATTTATTTGTTACACAGCCGTACTGAGAAGTGGAAAAACAGGGCACAACCTGTAACTTAAAGGCTTTTAATTCATCACAACTACACACACACATGAACTTAGAAACTAAGAACTAAGAAAGCAGACAGCATTTGCTACCGTTAAATTTGCAACACATTTGGTTCCTCTTATAGCTCCCAGTTGCTCCGATTCTTAATAACAATAATTAAAAAAAAAAGTCTTGCTTTTCAGAGAGAGAGAAGATGAGCAAATTGAGATTCACCCCATAACTAATAAATTTCCTTCTGGACAGTACTGATCAGAAGATGTGTCTTATATATGTCAGAGGTTACTGGGAGTCTAAAAATGTATTTGAAGGCAGGCTGGATCCCAGTCTCAAGGCACGGTCTTTCCTACATCCTCATCATGCCATTACGCCTTTGGAAATCTGATTCATGAAAATTTTAGTGCTTAACCCGCAGCCCATCAAAAGCAATAAGAATCTGAATATTGGCGTTTGTGTTTTGGATCAAACCCCAGAACAACAAGGCAGAGCGTGGACAATTTGTCATATTAGCAGCCCCTCAGATACGTAGCAATGTATCTTGGGTTGTGCTCATGCCAGCAGTGGGGGCACAGCCCCTGCTAAGAGACATTCCCAGTTCAGAGAGGAAAATGGAAGGTGCAAGGGCAGCCTTCAGGTCTGGCAGTCTTGTCAGCAGGACTGACTCGAGTTACGACCTTTAGAAGACAGCTTTTTCCACCCGTATGTTAATGCTGCCTCTTTCTGAGATCCCGGTGCCAAGCCCAGCTCAGAACTTCAGCAAGCACAAACTGGCGTTAAGCTGCGATCGAGAACCACAGCCCCAGCATCTCACCGGACTGTGCCCGAGCTGCTATCCCGCAGGGAACCCGGTCGGTTCCTCAAACTCTCGGAGCACACTCCAGCTGGCAAAGGCAGGACCTCAGCCAGCCAAAGCGCACTCCCTGCAGCCCCAGCACACACCTCCCGGCCTCGCAGCCCCGGCTGGCCCCAGTGCACGCAGTGCCAAGCGCCGTGGGGATGCCTGCCCGCCCCACGCCGCGCCATGGGAAAGCCCCGAGGCAGCGCAGGCAGGCTGAGCCCCGGGTGGAAGGGCCACTCAGCCCTGCAAAACGCTCCTTTCATCGAGAGCTCTAGGAGGATTATTAATAAGGAGAGTAAAAATCATTATCTCCATTTTCTGGCTGAGGAAACGAAGCTGCAAAGCCAGTGAAATGACTCACCCAGGTCTTCCACGTCCCAAGCCAGGATCCTATTCACCAGAGAAACACATACCTCTAAGCTCCTTTAATGAAACTTTTCAAAGGATTCCACACTGTTGTAAGGAGCGAGGAATCACCTGATCTACCTCTTCTTTCCGCAGCTGGCTCAGTACCAAAAGGTGTCAATTTTTAATTTATTTTTTCTTCTGCTGGGCCACCCACCATGAAGGCAGCAACTTGGTGCCCTATAAAGAGTCTGGAGGTGTTCTACTGTGCTCACCTATCCTTAATTAAACCTGATAGATTTTAAGTATGGAGATTAAGTACATTAAAAAAAAAAAAAAGTGGCAACTGCAAAATATGGGAATACACCCCTTCCAGTAGTGTATTTGACCCTCTGCTATGTGCCCATATAGCCATAATTTTGTTGCTACTCTTTAACAACCCAAAACAAGATCTCATTTTCCCTATCCTCCCATTACTCACCCACCTCTCACAAATGAGCCCAGGGTCCCTGCTTCCTTCTGCATATTTCCTTCCTCCAACTGGAGCCACATCATGTCATTTTTCATTATGCATCCCAAACAAATTACCCAACAGAAAGACCTCTCTAACTTGGCTTTGGTACCAGAGCCATGTAGCATTCGAAAAGAAACTCCGTGGTTTCCACTTAGTTGTGCTTTGAGTCCTTGAGGTTAAAGCAAACCTGAAACTCAAAGTGAAACTCTGGTTAGAGTGAGAGGAAATATCTGAGAAGAGGAGGGGGAATAACCTTTGCTTAGAGCCCACCACAGTCTGAAAAGCTTCTCTGTAATTTGGAGACCATTGCAGCCCCTTTGGAGTTGACAGCCTGTTAGAAGTAAGACAAATTCAAATCTATACAAATGATTGTACAATTTCTTACAAACATATATATATGAAAACAGGACTGGCACAGAACAAGCCAGTATAATGTGGACTAAAGAGATCAAGTCATAGGAAAGAACATACAGAAAAAGAAGCATCTTATAACATAGGAGTAGCATCTAAGACAACAAAGTTACTTAGTTCTCTATCACAGGTTTTCTGTATTATCTTAGACACCATACTTAATTCTTTGAACTCACATTCGGAAATGGAGAAAATTGTTAAAGCTGTTAAAAGGCTCCACACATTCATAAAACGCTTTGAAATGCTTGGGTGGAAAATAGAAGAGAACACCTCGTAAGAATCACTGAGCTGATCAGTGTGAAGTTAGATACCAATTTGAATGAGATGCATGAACAAGTGACTTAACCTGGTTGAAGACTATTGTGCTCCCCATGGAAGTAACAACCACACCAAAAACCTAGTTAGGGGAGGCAAGAAGCAGAAACGTAGCAGTTTCAGAATGATAAAACTGATGGACTGAATTGGGACTGAAAAAATACACTCATGTCTTTGGTTAAATAAGAACCACATCCACAGGAGAGGAGGAAGGGATAAGAGGGAACAAATGGAGAGGTATCACCGTTTCCTGATCAACTGAAAGCCTATCTGCATCCCTCTACGGAGCTTCACCCATAACGATGCAGCCAGCTTCCAACAGAAAAGTTAAAGTCACCATTGTTTTTTCTCCAGTTCTATACTATATATTGCTCATGTGATTACCCCCTAAAAACCATAACCGATGTAATAAGAAAATAGTACTCCAAGTTGCTCAGTCCTCAAAGCTGCCTGCAAGTTCAATGGGCTATTTTATTCCTAGGCCTAGAAGCCTTAAACTCTGCTGATCACCAGAATGACTTTGAATGAGCCCAGCTACACTGGAACAAGCAACAGCATGAAAACATTTATACCAGGAAAAAAGGATGACACACACATAAATAGTTATTTCCTTCCACTGTCGGGAATAGCATTTGGTAGATGCACTAAGTGTATCCCTCCTGCAGCACAGCAGGCCAGGAATGTATCACTTGAATGACAACAGTGTGAGCAAGCTATCAGGCTTTCTGCTGTAGCAAAGGCTTTAAGATTGAATTGACAAATGTGTTTTCAAACCTAAAAATTAACTTGTAGCAGCTTCAACCTGTTTCCAATAACTCCCCAGTAGCATCTGCTGCAAAAATCAGGAAATACTTGTATTAACTATTTCAAAACAAATTATAAAGTACATTGGCAGTCTGTAGAGACCATAGCAGTTTTGCTCGCCATATGGAGAAGCTTTGGGCTGTTGTGGGAATGAAAAATGTAGCTGTTCAACAAATAAACTGTTCATATTCACCAGTTACATGAGCAGCAGAACTAAACCAGGCCTGATCTCCCACATCACGCTCCCTCCTGGGTTTCACATGTGCAGGAGGGGATAACCTTCCCCAGAGCCCTTCCTTCAGCAGAGGCACTAAAAACGCTTTCACAAAGCTCAGAGAAACATTATCCTTTTAGACTTTTCCTTCTTTGGTCAAATGCAGTGAAATTCACTAATTCATAAAGTTACTAGAGGGGAACAGACAAAGGAGAGCCACGGCAATGCTTTCCTAAAGGCACCAGGCAGGAGGTCACTCATTTTGAAAAGATGAGGCGGAGGGGAGAACACAGGTCCTCGGGGGAAGCAAAAAGTTGTCTCAGTCTAAATGCAATGACATGTTTAATTTTCTAGGAATGTTAATCAGGAAGCTGGCAAGATACACCTCTTTAAGACCAAACAAAACATCAGCAACTGCAATTACTTTAGGAACTGTCTATGCTGCAAGTAGAATGACAATCTATCTTCCCCGTGCTTTCTTGCACTTCATACTTTTTCCTTTTGTTTTCATTTTTGTTTGTTTGTTTGTTTTCAAAGTTCCTACTGTTGTTGTTAGAAACAGAAGTACACCCCATATTTTTAACCCTAGGACTACAAAACACAGTAGTTAAGTAGCCTGATTTTACATTACAGCCCACCCTCAGCCAGGTCTTGTATCACACAGCTTTTGCTAAAATCTTCAGCACAATCTTCTTTCCCCTGAGTTACACTTAGCCCTATCTCACGGGGTAAGAATGGGTTGCTACACCCTACTGAATAAGCCCTGGAACCCAGAACATACTTAGTCAATGTATATTTATGCTTGAATTCACATCAGCAGAAACAGTGGATACAAAAGGCCATACATTACAGAAAGAGAGAGAGAGAGAGAAACGGAGGGAAAGGAAGAACACAAAAACTACAGATGCCCAGAAAATGAGTTTTAAAAGATACCCTTCTAGAGCATATTTGCCTGCTATATCTAAGCCTTTGATGATCTATTCAACTCCCATCCCTCCACTCTTTCCAGAAGAAAGGAAGCTACATCTATTCATTTCTCAAATAAAATGTTAACTATCTGTCTCACCTACTCTGTGTCTTTCATTGCTGGAAATTTAGGGTGTTCAAATTCTTCCAGAAGGAGTAATGGAGTCAGTTGATGCTACCTGTGCTCCAGCTGAGCTTTAAAAGTGAACCTTGGAAGTGTTATCAGAGTCTGAGCTGACATTAAACAGTACATAAACATACTGCATGAAAATAATTACAGAGAATTTTATCTTGAAGGCTGAAGACAAATGTGATACACAGCTAAATTGTCACCTTAAAGCTGCTGTAAAACTACCAGAAGGAAACACTACTAAACTGACATGAAAAAAAGAGATTTCACTACGGGCTTGTATGCTTGAACTCCCCTGTCCACCTTCGGCACTGCAGTCCCATCAGTGCAATGTACCCTACCTGACTGGACAGCTATTTCAATCAGAGATTCAGAACAGCCCCATTATAGGCAAACACAGAATAATCCACCTCTAGAAAAGTTTCTCCCAAGCTTTACCTGCTGCTTCACAAAAAGCAGCTGATTTTCGACCCAAGCCCAAGCGTTTTCCTCCCTCCACTATGTTATCAAAGTCCACGGCACTAAAATCTTAGCAACAATGCCATATGTTGACTATGAGCTGTGTATCGTGAGCATACCTTGTCTTAGATTACTGTGAAATTTTCATTTACATGGGCTGTTAAGTCTGCTTTTTTTGTGTGTTTTGGAACACAAAATAATTGTATTTACGTCCTTCAGTTTAGCACTTTGGTGGCACTTTTAAGATGATGAATCTCCTGCATGTTACAGCTGAATGAAAAGTCACAGACCTGCTGCGGGAATCCCTGAGCGCTCTGCACCCTGTGAGACAAGTCAATCAGTCACAGTGGTCTCTCCTGGCTGCGAGGCATATAAATAGCATGAATAAAAGAAATTGAATCTAAAGAGCAAAAAAAGAAAGCAAAGTGCTTTTGCATCGCAGTTCTCTACTTACCAGGACAGCAGTGGCATTAGATTTGGGTTACTGCCACAGATCGTATCCTCAAACCCAACATCTCTCACATGGCTGTAAAATAGCTGGCATATCTTACTGTACATATTTTCAGCTCTAGGTCATTTTTTGTTGCCAAAGCACTAACAAAGTTCTTCACAGGGGTCAGAGGACAGGACTTTACCCCTAGCTTGGTGGCTTTCGAGTTTAAGGAAAGCCAGTTCATCAGGACAGCGCAGCGCCTTGTCTCCCATGGTCTGTCTGTACCATTGGTGACTACTGCACAGTCGGACTGCAGCTTCTGTTTTAGAAAAACAAAACAAAACAAAACTACATAGCCTACACATCAGCTTCTGTATCTAGGACATGCTGCCTCACCGTGAAATAAGAGCTATGGGTGTATGCTTCAAATATGCATGCACACACAGCGCTGTATGAAAGATGTAAACAGCCCTTGCACTCTGATCCAGGTACCTTCGAGTTCTGCATAACTGAAACCTCTCATACCACAGAATTGCAGCATCGCCTATAAATACGTTCAGCACTTGTTGCTGACAAACAAAAAGTCCCTCTGCTCGAGACAGCCTGCTTACATGAACAAATCATCATATGACTGGAAAAGGCAGAAGAAAATAGCCCTGCTTTGGACTGTTCTTCCAGCACGGACAGCCAGGAGCGGCGTCGGCTGGGGTCACTGCTGGCAGGACCCTTGGCTGCAGCTGACATCCTGCAGCAAAGGGGACAGGGGACGGGTTTGACAGCCGAAGGAACAAACAGAAAGCAGATTTCGTCCACAAAAACGGATAGCTCTGGGCACAGAGGCTCCCAGCGCTTCTCAGGGAAACGCGGGTGGCATCGCCACCAGGGAGAGGCCCGAGGGAAGGGGGAAAAGGATGGAGCTATGCCTCACTTTTTTTAACAGGCAGCCCGCTGCTCACGGCTTTTGTCTTCCGCAGCGGCTGCGCGTTAATTCAATCTATTTAGAAAAAGAGGGGAGGGAAAAAATATCTTTCCCTTCACCCCCGGTTTCAGAATTATTGTGTCTCCCGGGGGGAAGGCTGCGACTGAGACATTCGGTTTGGAAATGACTCACTCGGCAGCACCGTGGAGCCGGAGGGGCTATTTTTAATATTTTTTTTAAATGGAGAACTTGCCCCGGCGGCACGGCTGGGCTCGGCCCGGCCGCCTCCCACGGGTCCCCCCGGGCACGACCCCTCCTTGGGGCCGCGCTGCCCCCGCTCCCCGCTCCGCAGGGACCCCGGGGGCGTCCCCCGCACTCACCCCGCCGCTCTGCGGGGCGGGCGGCAGCGAAGGGCGCTGATCCAGGCTGCTCCGGGCTGCTCTCCGGCTGCTCTCTGGCTTCTCCGGCTGCTCTCTGGCTGCTCCGTGCTGCTGCTCCCCGTGCTGCTGCTCCCCGTGCTGCTGCTCCCCGTGCTGCTGCTCCGCACCTCTCCGCTCCCCGCTCCGCGCCCGCCGCGGGCTGCAGGACGCGCTGCGATCTTCGCCGCGATCTGGCGAAATTTGCCACCAACCGGTCAGGATTTTTACACTTCCTGGCTCCCGGCCAGCCCTTCTTTTTTTTTTTTTTTTTTTTTTTTTTTTTTTACGATCTGCCTTCTGCTGGCTCCTCCCCGCCCAGACAAAAGGCGGCCGGGCCGGGGGGCCGAGCCGGGTCGGGCACCCCCGAGGGGTTGCGGCAGCGGCTCCCTCCCCATCCCCGGGCTCCCACCCCGCAGTTTGGATCCCTCAGCCCTCGAGGGAAAGAAATCGGGGAGGCTGGGGGGGCTGGGGGCCCGTGCCGGGTCGCACGAAGTGGCCGTGCCTTTGGGGCGTGCTGGGGTTCGCCTTACCTTTTGGGGTTCCTCCTGCAGCCCCGTGGCAGTGCGAGCTGCTCAGCCGTCGCCGTCTGCAGCAGGTATCGCTCAGGAAACTGCTGAAAAGTTCACGAGATTAAAGAAAAGACACGAGTAGGTGCAAGCAGCAAGCAGTTGCATCAAACGCATAACTCGGGCAGTCACAGTGACTTTTGGAGAGCAAACCCTTAGGTTAAGGTGCTGAGATTTGAAGTGCTTGAAGGAGGAAGACCGAATCAATAGGACAGTGTCGTTTGCTCCAAGTGTTTAAGAGGATTATGTGAATTAGTGCGCAGCGTTGCTGATGCCTGGCAACCCAATGCACTGTTTTTGCAGACAGTTTTATGTCTTCAAACCATGATTTTACAACAGGGCTGGGTCTGCTCTGAACATCAGAGAAGCTGGTGCTACTCTGGAAGCTCTGGGTTAACCCACCAGCCTGTGCTGGGATCCTCTGATGCTCTGAGTCGTTCTGGAAGCAGACGCAGGGAGCTCAGATGACACCACTCGCCACACGTCCTTGTAGGAGTGGTGTTCTCATGAGGCTGTCCCTCCTTTTCCATCTCCAGATGTGTAAAACAAAGAGTCACTGAGGCACTGCGAACCTTACGTACTGCCCACTGGTACTGCCAGAGCTGCACAAATCGGAGGTATTCTTATGAACATGAAAACCTGGAACTTGCCTTCTGACAAGCTATATGAGCACATACAGAAACGTGCTTCCAGTCCCAGGGCAGTGAGGCACATGATGACAGCCGGTGTCTATCCAGCACTTAAAGTTTTAGTGCTTCTGGTAATCCACCAGCAATCAAAAGCACAAATTGTCGTTCATTCTGCATCTGCTTTTCAAGCCAACAATCGCTAATTTTTCAGAGACAGCACTGCAGAAATGGAGTGTGAGTGGTGGTCTCCTATCGGTGGCTCGTGATAGGGCCGGGAAGTGACGGCTGCTCTGAGACTGGAGAGGCAAGGGTGTGGTTTATCACAGCTCAACTGTTCTCTGTGGGCCAGCAAAGATCCTAAAGAATTTAGACACGAAGCAAATGGTGACCTCACGTACCTGGTCAGCGGTGTGTTCCATCTGAGAGAAACGCTGCAAGAAAAAACAAGCAAGAGCTTTACGGCAGGAGTTACCTAACTTTAGAAGTTAGGTGTGAGAAATAAACGTTCAGGTAAAAGCAGTATAGACCCTGGGACAGATCTCAGATTCTGACATTATGTGAGCATAGTAAAATTGCTAGTTTTTTGTTGTTGTTTTGTTTTGTTTTTAAAAAGTGTACAAGCCAGCATCTTTCCCCAGGTTTAAACTCACATGGTTATGACTCACAACTTGAAAATACATTTCAGGTGTGGGACGAACACCTGAACATGCAGAGGTCTGAGACCCCACGTTTAGGAGGGGAAAGCCGTTTACCAGACCCCTGGGGCTCTAGCTTCAAGACTACCACCAGGAGACATCATTGCCACAACACAGACTTACTGTGAGCATCCTGTTGTATGGCTGGACTCCCGCTTGTGGGAGAAGATGGAGGAAAGAGACGAAAAGATCCCTGCCACCACAACAGGAAGAAGGTGGGAGCCACTTTAGTTTACTCTTTAGGAAGCAGCAAGGCCTCAGTGTCTGTGTAAAGGAGACAGCCCTTGTCACTTACGCAGGAGCGTATGTACTGGGTAGACTTTAATACACAGCAAGGACAGACAAGAAAGATCATTAGAAATGTTAGCACAGAAGAGAAAGATAAAAGACTTACACTGGGATTCATCTTACCCAACTTTATCTACCTAAGAGTACACAAAACCTCTTGTAATCTACTTGTCTGGGCCCCTTTAGTGGGGAAAGAGGCATGTCCAGAGGTAATTCACCTCACGTAGGTCAGACAGCTCTGTTAGGTTAGGAAGAACTGCCCTCTGGAAATGACTCTCTGCCTCAGCTGATTATGAAAGGTGCTGCCCAAAACAACCCACCTAACTTCTAGAGGTAGGTAACTCCTGCCCTAAAGCTTACCTGAGTGGGACGGAGTTGCAGTGGAAGGGATCTGATGAGAAAAGAGCTGTCTGCTAGATTGAGAGGTGAGGAAAACGACCTTCAGTAGCTCAATTTTCTCTTTAAGCTTTGGTGAGACCAAAAAGAAAATAATATGGTTTCTGAAGAAAGATCCTTGCTTTGCACAGATAAGTGATAATTTACAAATGTCTGCTGAAGCACTGGAGCCAAGAAGTGGTGTGAATGAACTGTTCTTCACTTTATGTGCAAGGAATTTTCTCTTCTTTGGCCTTGCTCAAGTCTACAGCATCATCCTGAAGAACTGAAAAGCAAGCAAACTGACAACATCAAAGATGTTGCTACTAACATTCAGATTGAACGGATATGTGAAAAATAGCTGCAGCCTTAATTTTGTTTTTTGACACTCTGCCCTGACACCACACATCCTCTCTGCAGCACGCTTGATAGCAAGACAGCCTCAAGCACACACACGTCCTGCTCTCACACAGTTTGGTGTTCAATAAGAGCCAAACCACAAAAGTTGTGACTAACAGATGTGACCTTTAATTGGCTTGTTTTATAATGCACTTGATGATGGGAAGAATCCACAGCATAGAGCCATGGCTTTGTGTGTGTGATCTGACAGGTCTTCAAGATGATCTGCTTCCCAGAAGTGAGTTCTGGGGAACAAAACACAGTGTGGTCTAGCAGGGCAATGAGGACAGCCATAACATCTGAAAAACATTCCTAATTCTGGCACTGATTTTCAAGGGTCTGAGGGCTGCAGCTGAACCAGGTTAAGTGGTTGCCATCACTCAGTTTGCTCTTATTCTAGCCACCAAAGGTCTCTTTCCCTTGCCATCTGCTGGGACAGCACGCATTTGCTCTAGCTGTCAAATGAGCAAGTGAGACAGAGAGCACGCAAGCAAGCAATAAAAAATTGCCTTCCACTGAAGTGGATGGTTTAGATAGAAGAGGGTTAGGGAGTGGCTATGCTTGAGGTTAACTTGCAGATTCTAGCAAGGAGTGTGGGGCAGATGGCTGGGGATGTGCTGCGAACAGCAACCTCCTATCCCAGCGCAGTCACTGTGAGGACAATGAGTGTAGCAGTGCTGGAGTGACACGGTGGAAATTGTCTAACAATTTGTTTCACCTTTCTCTTTGAGCAGCAGAGAGGAAACTCCATGTAGCAGTGATGCTATGAAGCTCAAAGAACTCATGCAAAAAGATCATATTTTTTTTCTTTAGTTCTTTGTTAATAGCAATTTTTATGGTTTCAAACTCGGAGAAGCAAAGGGAGGGAAACATCTCCAAGGCATGGGGTTGAGAGTACATTATTCTACTAATTTTACAATTCAAAGCTCTGGCACAAATGAGGTTCAGGAAACAATACCTAATTCCACAGAAATAAAAAAAATGCATCTCTATTATATCTGGAGAGAAATAATTCAAATCACAACTATTCATTGGGAAGGAGGATTCTCAGAAGCTGTAACACCGAAAGTGACCTAAACTAGCAGGACAGCAGACAGTAAATTAGACATGCCTGTAATATGAGATGATGGGTGGATTGGGGGTGAACAGAAATAGCAAAAAATCACAATGGGCAGTATGCTTCATAAACAGAAGCTGTAACAAAGGCCTGTGTTAGTGGTATTATAGTATAATCTCCTGGAATATTGCATTCAGTTCTGAACATCTCATCAGACGGGCATTTACAAATATAAAGGAACACATTTTTAGAAAGTAGGAGTGATAAGGACTGATTTACAGACATTGTCATATGAGCTGAAAGAGCTAAACACATCTGGTTGTGCTGTGCACGAGGTATAGGACACAATGCTACAAAAATCAGGAATGGGATAAGGCACCGTGGGAGTCTGCAGAAGTAAGAGCACTGTTATTGTGAAGAAGGAGAAAAGAGGATGAAATGAGACACCGAAGATTAGGATAAGTATTGTTACAATGACTTGGCTATAAGATGCACTACCTGGTGGAGCAGTTGTTCAGGAACACTTCTTCTTGTGGTATTTTAAATAAGCACAATGCTAGTGTTTATGCCTTGGCTTACCAAGCACAGTGGGCTAGTTGATCTTTTACAGAGGAATTTTCCATCTCCAATTTCTGTGTTTCTAAAGCTTACTCTTCCGTGGAGTGCTGTTTGTCACGTCAGTGGCAAACCTCCGATGGAGAAGACAAACAAACCAGCCCTCAGGGAGAGAAGATCTAAATGAAGAAAAGAACTGAAGCATGTTTGTGTGTGATGCTTTACAGTCATACCACGAATCACAGTCAGGCAAAAAGAGTGGCAACAAGCCTGCTTTATACTGACCTCTGTTAGAAATCATACTATAAATTTCCAAAGGGGATGAGCAAGCAGAACAAACCCTTCTTTCCATCCTCCTGCTTTAATTCTTCCCATCCCACCCCCGACTTTGTCTCTTTAGCATCTCCATCTCCCTGTGGCTTTTATCCCCAAAATTAGTAAACTAAATGTTTAAATTAATTACTTAGAATCCTACACATCCATCCTAAATCCTCTCAAAGCTGATTTCGATACTCTAGACCTGAGTGTTATGTAAAATTTTCAAAATGCCATGTTTCAGTCAATCCTCAGTTCAGCTCCCACCACCTCTGAAGTGTTTGTTGGCCATTTCTGAAACACACTGCTGCCCTCTTGTAAAATCCTTTTGTCCTGCATTTTGGAGCAATTACCTCCTTAATTGCTTCATCATTTTATCTTCCTGAAGGAGGGTCTTTTGTTTTGGTCACTTTTCCTTCATCTTGTCTCCAGGTAATAACACACCGAAAAAATTAATTACCAGTGCATGGCTGTACTCTATTCCAGTCCTAGCACTTCTTTTTCTAGTTTATAATATTATATATATATACATAAGATATGACCCTTCTGCTTCTTCATTTCAGACCTTTCCTCTCTAGATTCTCATATTTGAACAATGCCTACATTTTCCAGATACTTTGTGTGGTTTCTTTCAAATAATGTCCTTATTTATTCACAGAGCAATACATCTCAGCCTGACTTGCCACTTCGTATCAAAATTACTGTGATACCCCCTCCTTCAGCTATCAAAAATGATACGGGTCTTCACTCATACCCACGCAGAGTACTGCTACAAATATCATTGCCCTAGACTCTCACTTCGGGTGTGATACTTTTTACTTTCCATCCCTCTCTTGGACAGTTCTCTGCTTATCACCACAGCTCTCAGCCCTGCCAAAGAAAGTCCCTGCTGTTCTACTCGCTCTCTCCTTCCTCTGCCTTCTGACAAAACTGGCAAGGAGGAACCATGCTTGTAACAGTGTCTCTGCCTGCCTCACTGAGAACTGTTTGTGAAGGTCTCATACCTCACTTCTACCCACTCCAAATCAACTATTTTCTGTAAAATTAGTCAGAGCTGATGAGTGATACCAGCCTCAGAGCCCAGGATAGCTGAGATCCTCAGCGTGTGCCCTTAGAGCAAGGAAGACCCCAGCAAGCAGCGACACAAGTTCCTCTGCTGCTAGCACTGCCTGCTTGTGAGCCTGATTTATGGGGCCACTTTCAGGTCGTTCAGGACCTGCCAGTTGTGACAGCAGAGAGGTCACCGCAGCAAGTAATTTTGGCAAGGTGGCCAATGGCTCGGGTACCAGCTGCACAGAGTTCTGACATTTCATGTATCAGCTGTCTGCTGGCAGCAGCTTGGGGTTATATTCTCTTTCAGAGCTGCACACCCAAAAGAGTATGCACGTGGTATAAGGCATGTGGTATAAGGCATCTTTCTTATGGCAAAACAAGTGAATCACTAGGTGTTAGATGACTTACTGGTGAACAAACGCCAAATCACACAGTTCTAGTAACAAGAGGCTTCTAAGGTGCCTTCCTGTATTCATCCCTGCTTTGCTGTGATTCATCTGTTGGTTTTTGGTTTGTCTTTTTTTTACTTCCCACATCTTGCTCGCTGACCATGCTACGCTCTGTGGGTATAAAATGGCTGAGACAGAAGCATTCCGATGTGGTGAAAGCCACTTACTGTGGGTAGATCTCTCAGTCAGAAGTACAGATTTTCTCCCTTAAAATGTCTAAATGCATTCAGCACCACTGCTGTGCTTTTATGTAGCTCTGAGAGCCAGCTGAAGTCAATGATTCTGTGTGAACACAGCAGAAGGACACATTCACCTCCTGAGCTGACTGGCACAAGGAGCAGCTTAGTCAGAGGCCAAGAAGAAGTCATGTGTTGCATCAGAAGTGATCAGAGTGGCTCAGATGTGTGTATTTTAGCCTTCCCACAACCGGTGGGATGATGGGCAGACGTGCCTTTTCCACTCTGAGCAGGTTTCTCATCTGTTGTCACGTGGCATGTGCTGCTGAACTAGAACAGTCACTGACAAATCATCCCCACCTCCCAGGGATGCCTGGAACTTGCTTGATGATGGGAGGAACTACAACACCCAGCCAGGTGCCACAGTCTGAATTTACTGGTTTTTAGTTCAGTGCTTATTTTCTCTTCTACTCTTGACTCCTGCTACAAATGCCAGGTCCTTTCTTCCAGACTTAGCAGTACTACTCGAGCTAAACTGGACAACGCCTTTAGTAACTAAAGGATCCTAGTTTGTCTGTCCAGGAAAGGGGTCATGCTGTGGGAGAGCATATTGTGGTGAGGCACGGAAGGGAAGAAAACCCTCAGTGATTCAAAGAGAAAGGGACTATCAGAGTTAGTGTGTTGTAAACTCTGCAACTATACCCCTTTTTCTTGACCAGTTAAACTCTATGTATATAGATACTCTAGAGTGGCACAGAAGTGATGAGTGAGGCTATGTTTTAAGATTAAAGCAGAGAGGCTGAGAAGGCTCGGTGCACAAAGGGAGGGATTTGACTGACAGGCTGCATTTGAATACACGGAGTAAGATGCAAATCCCCAGAATATGCATGGCTTGTGAAAACTACAGGGATGGTCAAGTGAATGACAGCTCCAAGGAGTATTCCTCTCTGTTATCAGACACCTCTGATCCCAAATTATCTATTGTTATGAGATAGCTCTTTTGTAGCAAAAAGCTATAAACTACACCAGCATAGCTGAGATGGGTAGTATTTGTAGGGGAGAAAGGATATAACATGACAGAAGAGCTACTTCACTTAAATGAGGGTGCAGACTGAGCATCAATCTTCTGCGTATGAGAATTCTGTAAGCTAGTGGGGCCTGTGTGCTTGTGGAACCCAGCTTGTGACTGCGAGGATGAATGTATGGAACTAAAGAAGCCCATATGCGTGTATTCGTACTGCTTATGAGCAGTACTGCACGGTGGCCAAATGGCTGTGTGTACAGACATGCTCTCCTGCAGAGAGCTTACTTGGGTGTTTGAGTGCCAGCTGTGGAATTTGTCTAGGACTGTACATTTGTGTGGATGAGAGTCGTATCCTAACCGTGCCAGTAAGAAGCTGGGCAATGCGGTTTGTCACATCTCCAATTCTCAGAATTTTTCTCAGTCTCTCAGGTTTTTGATTTATTTTCAAAAACTCTCCACAGAGGCTGTTCTTTATGTGAAACTTACCCTTGTGCCAGGCAAGACTGGAATTTCAGCTATTCATAAAGGAAATCCAAGTCTGTGTGTGTGTGTGCAGTGCCAATTCACTAGAACAGACATAAGGCCAACACTCAGGCTTTGCAATCAAAAAAATACAACAAATAAAATGGCCTCCCTTCCCCACCATTTGCACACCTTGCTGAAATGTGTGAAATCCAAATGGCAAAACCAGTTCAATTAGACAGTAATTTATGCTGGATTATCACTCACCAGTGCCAAGCGTACTATGCCCTGAGCACATGCCCTCTCTCACATCCTCTTTCTGCAACACAAAGTGCACCTGCTGAGGTCACAGCTAAGGAAAGGCACAGTCCTGAACTGTGGAAAAAACACCTTTAACGAGACATCAGTAATGCAATGCTTGGGCTAGCACTACGTTACATCACAGGTCAGTAGCTCTATCAAGTAGGGCACATATGTAAATAGCAATAGACTGATGCTCACCTGTTCTCCTCGTGAAGAAATACTGTGTAAGGCTTTATCTAGTGCATGGGGTTGCTCCTTGAGAAAGAGGTGATGTTCAGGCCTACGCAGGATTTTTGAAGTGAAAGGCAAAAGTGAAAGGCAAAAGTGAAAGGTATGCAGTTACATGTCGTCAGACAGATCCGACTTTCACCATGAATGTCAACCTGTTTATAAATGAGTAGTTCTACCAGTGACAGAGATTCTTGGTTAGTCTAATTTTGCTGTCGTTACAAGCAACTGAAAACTGGCAACCTGTC
The DNA here is from genome assembly GCF_963932015.1 of Anas acuta. Classification (NCBI taxonomy): domain Eukaryota; kingdom Metazoa; phylum Chordata; class Aves; order Anseriformes; family Anatidae; genus Anas; species Anas acuta. The sequence continues at coordinate 49,551,642 of NC_088983.1, read as the reverse complement.
TAAGTGCGTAAATCTCAGCTCAGGCAGACTATCCAGGACCCCAGGTACCCTGTGTTTAGTTAGCAGGCAATGTACCATATTAATGGCCAGAAAGGATCTCCACCACCATTTTTACCTGTGTTAGCCAAATGAAAGCTAGCAAGGGATGTTCTTTGTTCTTCATTCACTCTGTCTTTACAATTGCAGACATATTTCTTTCCATGTCTGTGTTGTCCAAGTCTGTGAAGGGCAGATGTCTTGCTGAGGAAAATTCCATGGCACAATGATGGCACCTGATTCTGGGAGGAGGCAAAAGGAAATAACTGGGTTAAGATGAGATAAGCAATGTTGTCGCCAAACATGTAGTCACTGCCTCAACTGCAAAGATGGTGAAGCTGATTCTAACTGACCATAATCCAATTCCACATTGTCCCTTTCTATATAAATACAAATCATAAATTTAACCCCCCAAAATCTGCAATAAATACAGAAACTTGAGCAATGAATTCTTCTGTCACCTCCCTTACCCCTGAAAGAGATATTTTGCTGACAGAAAGGTATTTTTTTCATCTGATGAAAGTTCCAGCAGGCAGCAGTGCTCAGGGGAAAGAAAGTCTGTGCGCACAGGATACAGGCTGTATGCACGTACCTTCTTGTGTGAGCCTGGCAACAGGGAAGGGAGGGCAGAAGGAGCCCAGATGAGCAGCTGACCCTAGGAAGATATGGATGCTTATAGCTGCAACATGTTATTACCACTACAGTGAGCCTCCAGTGTTTACTGTACACATACAGAACAGTATGCAAGGCGGTGGGGCTGTTTGGATAAATAAACAGAAAAGGCCAGGGTCCCAGTCTGACTGAACAATAGACTGGGGAGAATGTGAGCCTCCTCTTTAACTGGACTTCCCTCCAGGAAACCTAACTTGTAATAAAATCCTCCTGTATCCTGTGCCCTAGGCTGGGGGTGACTCAGTTCCAGCTAATCATGTAGATTGTATTTGGAAGAGATGAATGCATGCTGCTGAATGCAAGTAAGAAAGTATTCTGGAAGAAATCTTCCTGCACTAGATGAGAGGAGAGTTGGCCTTAGCATTTGGGAGAGGTTCATCTTTTCCTCAAGCCCCCATAAATCCGACTGCTCCTTTAGTCAAGTCATGTACCAGACCTAAACAATTCAAACATCCACTCCTGCTCCTTTATCTTGAGAAATAGGAATGGTTTTACAAACATGGGAAATATCATGACTCCAAGGGAAGGAGAATGTTAGAATTTGAGGCTCAAGATGCTTGGGTTTTGAACTGCACAGTATTTGAGGCATACCTATTTGGATTAGAAATCTATCTGGTTCTGAAAATTAAGCTTCCCTTGGACATCTGAAAATCTAAGGCATCAGTTTTTCAAGCTATGGCTTTACGTAAGCTGGCCAAGAGAACAGAGAGAGTTGGGACAGGAAATTTCTAACTCAGAATCAATACTGGAGCCCAAACCTGGAGCGTAAGAAAAGCAGTTCTCAACCTTTTGTAATTAACAGCCCGACTAATTTTCTGGAAGAAAATAACAAAGGGGGACAGGAAATCTCTGGAACATTTTTTATGCTGCTGGTGTTTAGCAATCTGGAGATTAATAAATAATGTGTTTGACATCTATTTAATAAAATGCTATTATTTTAGAAAAAAATATATGTTGTAGTTACTTTAACTGGAGTACTGATAACGCAAACTGGCTTTCAGCAGGTGGAGGTCAGCAAGCATTCCACGGACTGTACTCAGATGTCTTACGGAGGGATGGTGGTCCAGGGTTCACAGACCACTGTTTGAGAGCATGTGACAGCAATCTTGAAAATCAGGATAGTTAGGATCTCTGTGTGCTTTAGTGTTTACTATGACACTTAAGAAAAAAAAAAGCAAATAAGCATATTTACAGCTGAAACGGATTAGGTCACTATACTTGACTTGTCAGAACTAATGTAGAATCCTTTTGGCAAAAAAAAGAGATATTTTCACCTCTTTCCATAGGATTTGGAAGTAGACTATTTCTATTTTCATATTTCCTGTTCCAGGAAGGAAAGAGGGCTTTTCTTTTTATTTTTTTTTAATTATTTTTTTTTTTTACTCCAGACTTTTCTTTCCTAGTTGAATCAAACTCAAAACAGCGGTGATACCAAAAGAGTTATGCTTCCTGTTTCCTTCTGCTTAATAAGAAAAAAAAAAAAGAATGAACTGCTGAAAATGCAGCATATTTAATAATATATTTAATAACTAATCAACATCCCACTTTCTTCACATGCTGTTTAATATGTACTTATTAATGTAAGTCCTTACATTAACTAGTATCTCAAATGATTATTTCTTTGTTTTTAGAATAGCAGACAGGAAAAATATCAAGGATTTTTGCTTACTGCCCCATTTTTTCTAGTTCTGACCCTTTCTTCAGTTTACTGAGTTAGATAATTTCCACACTGTATTTCCCAATTACACATAGCAGGGAGGATCCTGAGTACTCAAAAATTCACACTGACTTTTACTATAAAAGCAGAGGCCAATACTAGACTAAATCCAATTTGGGCTGCAATACGCTGATTTTACCTAGGAGGTAGGATTTCTTACGCAATTGCTTTTTTCTTCTCTCTTCCTACAAGTATAGTGCAATTTTGTGTGCCATAAATCACCTGACATGTTCCACTCCAGAAGTGGCTGCAACAACTGCAAGTGTTTACCAGTTATATATGTTGCAAAATATTTCTGGGGCTATAAAATACAAAGTGTGACACCTTTTCCTCACTGTTATCAGAATGTCTTCTACATTTACAGCAATGACACGGCATTTGCAGTGTACACACCACCTCACTGATGACTAAATGGAGGAACAGAAACTTCACTCAGTCCATTTCATACATGGGTGAGATAAACAAAAAAATTAGAAGCCTGATTTTCAGAGGCCAGCTGCAGGCTCTCACACCTCCTGCTGAAAATCACATGAGGTTACATCTGCATTGTAAAGTTCAGTAGACCAACAATCTGCAGAGCTACAGAGTTGATGCTGAGGATCTGACATCCACATTATAGTTACTGAAGATTTTTTTTAATTCAAACCATCTTCATTTGGGTCTCCTGGGCTGAGTACCTATTGAGGTCAGAGCACATTAAGTACACTTCTTGAGAACACTTTCCAGTTTAGTTTCACTGCAACATAATCTATTCCATGCACTCCAAAATCAGCCCGAGAAGCAAAACAAAACAAAACAAAACAGGAAATGGAGCTGACCAGGAGACATGAGATCTCTCACACCAATGAGGACGCATCATAAGTAGTTCTGGCAGGACTGCTGCAACAGGGTTTCTGATATTCTGTCCCACATTTACCTTAATTCTCTACAGGTTACAACCACAATGTAGAGAAAAGGCATAAATGACTGACACATGCTTAGTTCTGCTGTTTTCAGATTGGTTTTAAGCTCTTGCCTCTGGGCACAGCTCCTGAAGGACTAAGTAACTGTACTTGTCTAAACTGTAATGGTTTGTATCCCAGGGTACAAGAATTCACTCTGCATCACTTCCAGACACGCTGATTCAGAATAGCTGGTGTCGCTAATTTGACTTAATACCAAAAACCTGGGCTTGTGTTGATTTAAGTATCATGTTTCCCGGTGGAAGGAATTTTTCTTGGAAGCACTGCTACAGCTCCACGGTATTTGTGCTACTGCATAATGAAGTTGCACAACATTACATCACTCTGTATTGGCAAAGTATCGTGACAACATGAGGATTCAGGCAGTAGTGCTCCCATGTAGCACTGGCGTGAAGAGTTACAGGCAGAACTGGAGAGTCTGTTAAGACCTCGTTTGCTCTACTATATTTATATTGCCTGGTGTAATCACAGCTTTCTATACAGACACACTGAAACTATAAATGTCAGCTACCAATGTACAGCCTTTCTGTTGTATGAATAAATCCTCTTTCTGAGCTGACACAAATCCTCAGCAAACATGTAGTTGCCAGAGAAAAACTCTACCAATGAAGCCATGTCTGCAGCTGTCTTCTCTGAACTCCTGCTCCCAGGTAGCGGGTGCTCTGCCAACACAATCCTTCACAGTGAAGGTACGTGGCTTGGGTAAAAGCAACCAAGTACCCAATGACAGGGCAACACCAGTAGCTATAAGCCAAGGAATGACTTCCTAGAGATGATATTAGGCTCACAGGCACTGGGTTTACCTATCAACTAAGGTAGTTTTATAAACTTGTAAGAAGCAGATGTTTTTTTAGAGAAATATTGGGGAGTTTGGTTTAAACAACAGGCATTAAAAAAAATAAAGGATTAACAAAACAATAACAACAAAATTCTAGGTTCAGCTGCACCATTCTTAAGGCTGCGACACTCATCAGCACCCCTTCAGTGCAACCTCTGGTACCACGAGGCATGAATCCCATTGTTGATGCTGATTTGTGGCCTCATTCAAGTGCACAGTGCTGTCATTGTGGGGAAAAGGAATGAAGTCAGCTTGTTTGCCGGATGTACCATCTCGCAGGAAACAAAACAACAAGCACACCAATACTTAGGTGCTCCGCTTGGCATGGCAAAAGATCCAGGCTATCACATCAACCTACCTAGCTGAGGGGTCAGGACTACATATAGCATGTCCCAACAGAATGGGTTTTTTTGCAAGCTCCATTCTGCATGGTCCTTTTGCTGAAACACCACAGATAGCCACATCCATAACACATTTTGAATAAAAATAAATAAATAAACCAACAATTAAATAACATTAAGTCAGTGAGAAACAATGGGGCTTAGTAACCAAAGCAAGAATTTTGTGCTTTCAAAAAATAATCGGTCAATGACAGCTCCCATCTCCACCAGCTTGCTCTCTCCCCCTTAGCCAGCACGGTGTGTGCAGCCAGGACAGCGCTGCCTGAAGCATCATGAAAGAACACATGGGAAACAGTTTTATTTGTTTTCAGCTCCAAGAGCACTAATCATTCTCATTACTCGGTGCCTGTAGCCATTGTAGAGCCAGCGTCCCCCAGTTCAGAAAATGCACATTGGTTTTTATCTTAATGTACCTGGTTCTTCCCAGTCTGCTCCTTTTCTTAAGCAGGACAGAACTTGTACTGGTTCCTGCAGAGGAAAGGCAAAATGGACATCAAAAGCTGTCAGAGACTGAAGTGAAATGAAATACTTTACATTTGGGGCAAATCTAGCTTTTGTGTTTGCTTAGTAAAAGTGTAGTCCCTGTGGGGCCAGGAAAAAAAAATCTAATATTATTTTTCTGTCTGCTACCAGGTTTCTCCATGACCCAGGCAAAGTCAACAGGGCAATTTCTGCCTCAGCTCCCCAAGGCGTGGTACAGCAGCCCCGTGTTACATTGCCAAGGGCAGCTCACACACAGAAGCTCTCCTCCACCAACCACACTGTGCTCTCCAGGGCAGAGCTCACGCCCTGCTGGCCCTGGGGGCACTTGTGCTGGTATTTTAGCTGTCTGTTGGCTGTTCTGCTTGGCGTTTCCTGTTGCAGAACGCTCGCCAAAAAACTCCAGCCTGTTTTCGACTAAAACAGTCCCAATGCAGGCATAATGCTGGCAAAAGAAATGCAAGTTTGAGGGCTCCCGTGCTTTCAAACATAGCTCATTATGTTTCCATCCAAACCACATTTTTGGCAATGAGGACTGTGAGGTACAACGAACGCATACACAATGGTAACAGGTACTTCTTCTGGTGAAAGTTGGCACTAATTTCTGTTAAACATGCTTCATTTACTGTGTAGTACATGTTGTGGGCTGGGGGTGAAGACTCTTTCCATGTACCTCACATGCCCCACTCGAAGAGCTTTCCTTAAAAGAAAGATAATTATTTTGTACTATTTCATATTTCTTATCCCATTGGTAAGAGGCCAGCAGAGAGCTACAGGAATTCAATTTGTTTGTGGCATAATGTTTGGCATTAACATAATCTGAAGTCTTAAACTAATTAGATAATTTCTGCTGTTCTGAGGTGACCAGAAATATAAGCACAAAATTATAGAGCTATCACAGCAAACAATGTGCTCTTAATTTATGGTCGGTACCAAGTAAGGAAATGGAATTATTTCTTCTTTTGACTACATAAAACCATTTTGTTTCGTACTGCCCCGGTCCTTATCCAGCCTTTATTCCCAGTATATGTGTGCAAACAGCCATAAACACCAAGGCTGTAGACACAACTGGCCAGCCATGGCAGGTTCAAGAGGCTCAAAGTCAGCTCTTGCCCCAGGATAACTTGAGCTAGGAGTTTCCATGACAGAGTGGACATAGCATTCACCACAGCATTAGTGACAACATGGTCACAAATAGATATTTTAGAAAAACGTATAAAAATTGGCAGAAGACAGTAACAAATAGATTGCCTACAGGAAGCATCTTTTTGTAGTCTCATCTGCTAGAGGCTGGCTCATGTCCTGAAATTGTAGGTGCACAAACACCACTACATTTCTGCTATTTCTAAAAGGCCAGAGGCGAAATATCTGATATATCTAGGATATATGAAACACTCCCTCTGGGGATTCACTACCCACACTTAAGCAATAGCAGATAAATAATGAAAAATCAATTATGTTTTAAAGTGCCCTTTAATTTTAATAGTCCATGGCGATGTTAATAACAGAGGGAAGGGCATTTTTACAGCATTTACCTTGACATTTACCCTTATGATGCCTTAGCAATTTAAGAATGTGGTTGTGATGAGGTAGAGCAGAAGAAAGAAGGATATCATTTATATTCTGGTTTCTTAGTATTTACAGTACTTCTTGTCTGTTTTGAGGCATTTCTACAGAGATTTTTCTGAGTGTATGGGGTGTACCTCATCTTGTCTGGGTTTTAAGCCACCCAAAGCAATTAGAGAAAGAAACTTCTTTTTGATTGTTTTCTTTTTTGTTGTTGTTTCATATGTGTGATGACGGTATTGTTGAAATAAATTGAGGTTTTATGATTTTCTTGATTATTATTTCTTATTGCTTAAACTTGGACTTCTTTGAACTGGTCAGTATACATGTATTAACACAGAACAAAAAGACAATTCCAACCCGTAAGGCAGAAATAAGCCCTATGTAATCACAATTTCAAACCAATAAAAAGCAGGAATTGCAACCATAGGGGCCTGACTGACTCCTTGATAATGGGATACGAATCCTTTTCCTTACTAAGATGCAATTTAAAGAAGTGACTCTTCTGTTACCTGCTCTGACACAAAATGAGCTGATGGGGTTCTTGTTGCAGCCAAGATCTCAACTTTCCAGCTGCCATTACCTCACAGCTCTGCAGGCAGCCTAAGCCACAAGACCAGCCAGTTTCTTGAAGCTTATGAGTGTGTGAGGCCAGCTCTCTCTGCCACTGCCCACAGCACACCTAACAGCCTGCGTTTATCACAAGCACAAACTGAGCACAACCACATCTAGGTGAAGTGCTTGAACACTGGCCTCTTCCTTGGAGCATTTTGTACAGTGCCCTGCAAATTTACAAGCAATTCACATTACAAAATGAGTAGTTCTGTGCTCTCTACACCCTACATCTCGCTTTGAAGAACACTGCACTGGTGTATTCACAAGCCTTTGCTTACCTGCAGGCAGCATTCCCATCCCAGGAGGATGAGTTAGAGCATGAGAGGCTCCCTGCTGGGAGGCCCCCCGGCACCCAGTGGTTAAGGCAGGCAATGCAGGAGACGGTGATCAAGTGGGGTTTTGACTGGAAAAGTGGAAGGAAAGCAAGAAACTTGAGCAGAATAAAAATGGTTAAGCAGAGTTACAGGTTGCATTACCATAACCTTGGCTTGTGCCTGCAGCTGACTCCAAAGGGCTGTGCTGTAGCAAGACTTGGTAATGAATACAGAATTTTAAACTGATGAAATATTTCTAGTCTGTTTGTTGATACTGGCATCACTGCATTCTCAGAGTCAGCCCTTGATGTTTCACTCAGTTTTGAGGCCTAAACTGGCCAGAGGTCACCAGAGTGGCTGGGACTGTCTACACAGAAACTACTCTCCTGCTAGTAATGTTTTCCAGTGACAGAACCTACTAACCACTTGCCTGCTGGAGGTAAGTGCCTCTATTGGAAGAAAGAAACCATGCAACTGAACAGCACGTTTATGTTTTGCTGTTTTACATATCAGCCTTGAAGGAGCCCTTTCTGGCAGCTGCAGCTAACCAATGAACTCTGACAGGTTCGAGCCTTTCCCTTTCTGCCTTCTCCCCCATACTGTGACCGGCAGGGTGGGGCAGGAGCCACATTAAAGGGGGAGGCCGGGAGCCCAAACTGGTGTTGGCCTTTGCTTCACCGCCCAACCTCAGCATGGCCAAGTCACGCTGAGCGACAGCAACAGGCTAATGTATTTAAAAGGAGAGAAATGTCCCCTTCCATGAATTTTAAACTTTGTATTTATCCTTTGCCAGCTCTGTGGTTTGTTTGCTTCTTTGTTTTTACAAGAGAGATTAAATGTCTCACTTTTGTCCCTGGTGGTTTGCCCTTCTGTCTTGCCAGTACTGACTCTGCTACACTGTCGGGGTTGCGAACACCTCGGGGAAAATGTTTCAAAGAATGCTTTAATTAGCTTTAAAAAAGCAAATGAAGCTCCACTGCTGTAAGATACGTTGCATGAAGTTTTCTCCCAGGAGTTTTGTGAGCATTAATGCATAGTTGTTAAGTCTGGATGAGATCTTGGATAAGGAAAGTTGTAAAGGCTCGGTATTATGCTTGGCCAAATGCTTTCTGCTGCAAAATGTTCAGCTTCCTTTAGCTCTTATGATACTTTGCTGTTTGAACACATTCATAAGCGCAAGAACTGACACAGTCTGACCGGTCTATCAAATTTTATAGGGACAATATTGCAGCAGGGGGGAGAAAACACCTTAGATGAGCGACTAATGTGCAGTGGCTTCTTCACAAGAGTGCTAAGCTGCTCACTTTCCAGTTTTAATACACACAAGTGTCCACACACACAGCACATGGAGAGTATCTGTTAGCACAGAGCTTTACAGATTGCATCTGTCAGCAGTGGTCTCATCCTCTAATTAGCAGTCCCGTCTGAAGAGTCTCAAGTATCAGCAGTTGAAGCTGGGAAGGCGCTGGCTGCTTCAGCACAGAGGGCAGGGAAGAAGGAATACTGTCATCTGGGAAAGCTGATTGAGAACTGACGCTGAGCAGTACAAACCTGAGTAATAACCATGTGGTTTTAGTCCATCCCTAAAAAATTCATAAGAACATTCAAAATCTGTCAGGATGACAGCTACCTAGTGAGCAGAGCTGGAGCCAAATGCCACATCAGTGCGACCAGGAAAGATCTCAGTTCTACACTGCTTGGACCTCTGTTAGCCACTGGAACAAATGACAGACTGACAATGCACAGGGCACAAAGCCATGCAGAGTCAGGCCAACACTGCTGATGCCAGCAACGTGCTTCCAACGGTTCTACCCTACTCTTATGCTCCCAAAATCTGGATTCACCAACAGACATAAATAGTGGAAATTTCAAGAGGAAAAGAGTCGAACGTAGACAAGTCCTTAAGGCAAGGATTATCTGTCAGGTGCAGTGATCAATACAGATTTTTTCCTGAATCATGCAGACCAATCAATGTCTCTGAACTTCAGTACAAGATCCCTGGTTTTGTGCCTGCAAAGGTTTTTAAATCAATGCACATTCAAAGGTTGCTGTCAAGTAGCATTATTTGCATAACTTTTCAATATTTTAATTGCTTTGTTTCAAAAAGACAGCCATACTTAGTACTCGCCTGATGTTTTCTATCTTTAAATCTCAAAATTTTTCACAGAAGCAGATACAAGTAGTTTTGTGGATCTTCTACCTAGGAGAAATCTAAGAACTTTGTCAGGCAAGTTGTAACAAATCTTGCTGTAGTGTCCTGAGAAATCATAGCTCCAAGCCTCTCACCCTCTATAGGATACAGCTGTTAGAGAAGCACTGCCAGCAGGGAAGGTATGCCTGATGCACAAATACCCCCATGCAGTATCTCCTATCCAACTGCAGAATCACAGATCATCCCAAGTTGGAAGGGGCACACAAGAATCATTGAGTCCAACTCCTTGTTCTACACAGGACCACCCAAAAATCAGACCATGTGTCTGAGAGCATTGTCCAAAGGTTTCTTGAACTCCAGCAGGCTTGGTGCTGTTACAGCTTCTTTGGGGAGCCTGTCCCATTGCCCGACCACCCTCTTGGTGAAGAACCTTTTCCTGACACCCAGCCTGACCCTCCCTGTCCCAGCTCCAGGCCATTCCCTCAAGTCCTCTGGCTGGTGACAAAGGTGTCCTGAAGCTGTGTCAGCCTGCACTGCAGTGGATGCTGCACAAACAGGCATTTCTCCTGATGACTCCTCTGTGAGTGGGTAACTGCTGACAGGCAGATAGGTGGCCATCCTAAAATCCTGTGCCTTGAAATTCTGCAGGACTTACTTGCCATCTGGTTGGGGTACAGAGATTGTCTCTTGGTCACCATGTAGCCTACCTCCAGTTCAACTGACATATACACGATGCCATGCCTCTGCTGCATTAATTTAAAAGCTAGGACCTCTGTCTTCCAATTTAGAAAAGGACAAGCAATTTTATTACTAAGAATATGATTTTTCTTATAGGCATTAGGATGCTGTTGATGCTGTACCAGCTTCTTAGCTTGTGACACAAATGTAAATGAAAGAAAAAGGTACAGGCAAAGCCCATTTTTCCTTTTCCTTATTCTTTTCTCTTTTTTTTTTTTAATGCAAGACAATTTTTATTTTATTTTATTTTTAATCCATGTAGTCAGCCTGCGGGCTGATAACCCACGGGTAGAAGAAATGCCTCACACTGCACTGTTGGTCTCCCCTACAGAGCTCTGCCAACATGCCTAAAATAACATGGGTTTCATAATCGGAAGATTAAAGTCCTGGGTTTTAACCTTTCATGCCTGCTTATGTGTTGCAGTCTCTCTCTGCCCTTAGGCACAGGAGCTTAGGAGGACTGTTGTAGCTTCTGCTGACTGATGTTCATGTCGTGGGTTAGATGGACTAAACAGAGACCAAGTCTTCTGGAAAGCTCATTGCAACTGGAGCAAAAGAAGCGAAGATAAGAATGTGAAAGTTCGATTTGTGCTGGTAAATTAAACATGCTGCCAGTAAATTAAACATGCTCTGGAGTGGTTTCTGTTGCAAAGACCAACTGACATGGGACAGTTTTCATCAGTGTAGCTCTCAGCCTCTTTGGCTGGGTGGCCATACACATACCGCTCACTGGGGTTACTTCCTAGTCCCTGCTAACTCCTGACCCAAACCCTGGAGCTGCCTGGGAGAGTGACAGTCAGTACGAGGGGAAACAATGCCAAGAACAGCATGAGAAATTTAACAGCAATGGCCTTAGGAATGTTCTTTGTCACTGTTTAGTTCACTAGTACAGAAGTAACCAAACATCTAGGGGGAAATTTGCCCTACCAGAAAAAAACATCTAAGCATGATTCCCAGTAACAACAACAGTAAAAGAAATTTCTGTCCTAGCCCTGGCATGGAGAGGCTAACACATCCATCAGTACGTAAGATGGTATAAAGGGGACTTCAGAAAATTGGAGACATTTCAGGAAAGTCCTGTTTGGAGAATATGATGAGAAGCAGGCAGCTAGTAGTAGTAAACCCAAGTATGCATGCATGCTCTGTGAAAATTTCTTTCCTATTATTTGTTCATTTGTTGCTAAAGAAACACTGTTAAAAACACAAATAATGCAGAAGTAACTAAGGAAAAGATGTCTCTCACGCTTTATCTCACTTGCTCTGTAACCCAGAATCACCTACTATGGAGCTCTTTTTAGGCAAGGCAGGAGAACAGCTTCACTTTTCCTTGCAGCAGGGAAGCTGCACACACCCAGCAGGGTGCGGTTATACAGCACAGCCCTGCCTCGCAGCAGAAAGCCCACAAAGAAGAAACCATTGTTCTGCAGCAGATGCTCCAACGAATATAGGCTATAAATGCAGGGAAAAGTCTAACCGTTTTTCCCATCAGAACCTTATTATCCCAAGGATTTCTCTCTGAGGGAGCCTTGAACAGCCAAACTGAGCTAGAACTGTCAGCATCTTTTCCTGGAGCGTAAAAGGTTAAAGTTCTACAACCAAAAATTGTAAGGAAGCTAAATTTATTCCTTTCCTTTTTTACATCTTAAAGGAAAGAAAAAAAAAAAAAAGAGAGAGAGAGAGAAAAAGCTGGCAAAATGGGTTTTGTCAAGTTATTTGCTTGCTTTATTATGTCTATTTTTTACCTTGTTAGGAACAGCAAGACTGACTTTTTCCTCACAACACATTCCCTCTCAGCTACATTTATTTTGGGTGCTCACTCTAGTTGATGGACTGTAACAAAGATGACATTTTTGCAAAGTGTTTATCTGTCATTGGAGTTATATAGCTATGTCTAAAAATACAAGGCATGTTTTACACAGACTTACTGAAATTCTTCCATTCAGTTTTCCATCTCTTGATTTTGTCTTGCGGTTTCATGGAATTTATTCTGTCACCATAGCTGACTTCTGTAGAAGAGAAATACTTTGGATGTGAAATACACATAGTTCTTGCAGTGCTTCATACGTGAGATATACCCAGCTCTTCCCGTTAGCTCCCCCTCCTTTCTCTCTCTTTCTCTGAAAAACAGGTCAGCAGTTTCTCTCCATCAAGAAAAAAAAAAAAAAGGGCAGACAAGCAACTTCCCTATCTTTCCTCCCAGTATTTTCCAGGTAGGAATATTTAATTACCTCAGAGATATTTAAATACCTCAGAGACCAGTGGAGAGAGCTGCCTATGCTTCTGATAACAAGGCAATTCCCTGGGGCTGCTTCTTGCCCGTTGTAATTACCCATGTTCCCTTACAACCACACGAATTTGTGAGGACACAAAGACTCTCATGACCATGAAGCCTGCTAGCCAGGTAGCAGTAGATACAGAAAACAAAGATAATTTGCTATTTTAACTGAAAAGGCAAATGAATAACTATTCTCCTACTCCAAGCCCCAGGAAGTCTCCAATTCCCCCCAGAAACCTCCCAACTACCCTTCCAAATCCATCCCTTCCCACCTCACCTCCCTTCTCCCTACTCATTCAAGTCAATCCCAGCCAAGAAGGTCACCAATCCTCTCTCCCCATAAGAATTACAAGTTCTGAAATGTTTTTGTTGTTCCTTTTTGTAGATACCCAGGCTGGCTCAACCAAGAGAGCTCCAAATCACTACAGCCGCATCACCCAGGCCTAGGCAGAAGTGAATTTGCCCTACACAGAAGCAGAGCTTAGTTTTCCGGAGCTTAGTGACCGGACAAACAGCAGCCTGAGAGCCAAGCCAATTCCTGCAGAGTGCTGAGCAACAGCATCAGCAGGCTCAGAGCTCTCAGCTGGGTCCCACTGGGTGATGCAGATGTGAAATCATGGAAAAAAAGGGCTGTGAGAAGACCGAGGAAGGTCATCCACGCTGCCTCGCTGCTTTAACTGATTTTTTTTTCACACTCAGAGAGAATTGCCTCTGGCAGAGCAGATAACTGAGCTGGTGTTTCTCAAAAACTTCGTGATAAGCACACTGATCACAGGACCAGCTTCTCTTACATGATGCAACCTCACCCTTCACCCTCTGCTGCTTCAGGAAGTCTGACTTTGGAGGCCTGGTCCTTGCGGACAGCTACAGACAGTAGGAAAGGAAGGAAAAACGGTGACAAAACCAAACCAAACCGAAACAAAACTTTCCTCATCCTCAGATAAGGCATGTTAACTAAGCACTGCTGTTGGCTTCTGACCACCCATGTGCTACACAAGGAGCGCTTTGATTTCGATATGAAATCAAACCTGTCGTTATTTCCTCATAATTAGAAGGTCCCCACAGCGAGGAAATGACAACAATAGGAGGAGGACTGAAGAACAAATACAGCACGATGCCAGCAGTGCTTACTGGCAGGCAGTATCTTTGTTCTGAATATGTGACTCACGGGTAAATGTTCTCCCTTGCCTTGCCTATCCTTCTTCACAGCAGTAACAGTTATCTACTCCCTCTGCTCCCCGCCCCCAGCCGCCCTTTGCATCCCTCCACCTCTTTGTCTGACAAAGTTATTCTGTACAATTAAGTCCTTAACTAGGCATCAAAATCAATCTGACTTTTATGGAAGTGTTTTAAAGTGATTGCTTTAGAAGAGCCCTGCCAAAACTTGGTGACTGTCTTCCTCAGCAGGGGATGGCATTTCAGAAGCTTTAGCAGTTAGAAAAATTCTGCTTACCTCTGGTTGTAGAAAATGCTGGTTTTATGGGTTTGTAAACAAAACAAGCAGGAAGAATTTAAGAGATGAATGATACAATTACAAGATTAAGTGATATCCTGTATTCAGTTCTCTTGTTTCCCTTTAGGCTTATTTGTCCAGAGCTTGTAACACAGTGCTGCCTTTTTATACCACTTGCATCCAGTTTATGCTTTCACAACCTCTAATTTCACTGCTGATGTTAATAAATGCCCGCATTTGTTAATGCAGGGCTTCACATGACACAGAAGTTACGTTACCTTCCTGTCATTTGGGTGACAAAAACGAAGCTACCTGGCTTCATGTGAAAGCTGAAGCAGAATCAGAAAAACATGATTCCAGTTCCCTGGCTCTTAAATCCTGACCTCTAACCACTGCTACATTTTTTTCCTTTGCGATGCAATTGTGTAGATCGCTTACTTTGCATACAAAAACGAGGACCTCCTTCCTTTCACCTTCTGGTCTGTTCTAACATGTAGCTTGCAGATACTGCTGTATTTGTGTAGGTGGAAATGACAGCTGTGGCACCAGTGGAAGAGGGACCATCGTCAAATCTTTCAGGTTCTTCCTCTTGGGAAGGAACAGACAATGTCACAGTTCCTGTAATCTGATCCCGTGTAGCTATTTTTCCTTTTCCGATCAGGGTAAGGAGCTACACAGTTCTGCCACCTGGATAAGCAAATGGCATCCACAAGGCTCACTGCCCACTCAGTCCTACCACCTACGTTCAGCAGCACATCAGTTCTCCCAGGAAGGCATCTCCATTCAGAAGACTCCATACGGCCGACCTTCAGCCTTCCACAATGTACTGCCTGCACTGGGCTAACCTGATCGGTAACACAGCGCTAGAGAAAGCAGCACGAGTATACTGCAGCTCTCTGAACTCATCAATCATACTAAGTAATTTGAAGAGGCCACAGATGGTACACTCATACCCCCAGAATTGTTCCCCCTGAGACTCATTTCCTGTTCCTCACGAAAAATGCTAGAAAATAAAATACTCTCCCTTTGGATTCTACTGCTCTTCAAGGTTTCCCAGCTTGAGAAAGTAATAGGAATCCCTTTACTTTGCCAAACCTGTGGAGCCCAATGCAAATGACATCCCATTAGCATTTCTTACCATGCATTATTCTGCCTACAGGAGAACAATGCAAATGAAAATGAAGATGTTTTGACAGAAAAGGTGATGAGAAAGCCCATAGATTACACAGATATCCTGGCACCAGATGTGCTGTGAATTATACAAGACAAAAAAGAGACAATTTCTCTCTCGGAAAGATGATTTATTTGAATATCTTTTATAAAGTGTAAAACGCACACAGTTTACTAAGGTAATGGTCCATATCATTACAGCAATGCTATGATAAATCTTTTGCCTCCAGTTCCCACTGGCTGAAAACAGCATGTTTACTGCTAAACTCTGCATCCAACAAAGGGATTTGCACTGACAGTAAACAATTGATTACATCCGAGAGGGAAAAGTGGGAGAAGGGAGAATTTAGGGCTTGCTCTCACCCCAGCAATCTCACTGTTGACACAGGTCACGACTGCACTGCCAGGTACCCGAGGCTCTGACCTCAGCCCGGGCCATGCACCACTCGCATGGCGCACATCCTACCTTGTGCATGCCGCAGAGCAGACTTTGCCCAAACGCTTGCAGGCTCTCGAAGGATGGAGGCTGGTTTGCTCTGCACGTGTTCTTGCTCCTTGGAGCTGCACAGCAGCACGTGAGCTCTGGGCCAGCACAATGCCATCCTGATGCGGCTGTGCCAGGTGGTTTTCCTCTCAGCGAGGAGCACACCGTGAGGGCAGCCTGCAGCCAGACAGAGACCTCTCGGTGCCACCCTTACCCTTGTGGTGAGGTGGTTTAAGCTGCTACACATGGTATAACTCTGGGTCTGGTTTCACTCTTCATTGCACTGACAGAAATGACCAAAAAAAAATAAATAAAAATCACGTCAGGTATTTCAGAAAGGGCACTGCAGTGTGGGTCTGTAAAGTTTGACGCAGGACACACGCTAATTCGGTGCAAAACGTTATCCTGCACTTCAGCTCCGATAACTGCTACAGCAGCTCGCTTTACGGACGGGGAGCTGAGGCTGAAACACTTCACAGCTTTCAGTTTTGTTTTGTTTTTTCACTTTTATCCCGCGTTAAAGCCAGGACCATGACCAGGACCAGGACTACAGCGCCCGGCGTGCCCGCCCTGCCCCGCCCCAACAAGATGGCGGCGGGGCGGGAGCTGAGGCGCGGCGCCCGCCCCCGCTGAGGGCGCCAAGATGGCGGCGCTGCGTGAGGGGGAGTTCGCCGCCCTGCGGGGCCTGCTGAAGGTGAGCGGGCCGCGGGGCCGCCGCCACGGCGCTGCCGGGGGCCGTTCCCTGCCCGGCGGCGGCGGCTGAGCGCGTCCCGCTTTGCTCCCGGCAGGCGCCGTCGAAGGAGGCCGTGCGGCAGCTGTGCCAGGACTGCTTCTCCAGCCCGCCCGCCGGGCTCGGCCCGCTGGCGCAGCGCGCCTGCCCCGCCATCGCCGCCAGCCCCGAGGAGGCGGCGCAGGTAGGAGCCGTGGCCCCGGGTACGAGGTGGAGGCGAGCCGCGGGGGTGGAGGGGGCAGGGGGCTGCTCCTTGTCCGGGCTGGAGCCCCCTTCTCCCGTCTGCCTGTCCTGCAGCTGGTGGCCGCCCTGCACAGCCTCACCAGGCACGTCGTGTACCGCGGCTTGACGAGGGCGGAAGATGTCCTGGCGCTCTTTCCAGAAGACTTCCACCAAAACCTGAAGAACCTCCTAACTAAGATAATCCTGGAGAACGTGTGAGTGTTACCGGCCGCTTTCGGTTGGGAAGTTCAGGTGGGTTCGCCTGGTTTGCTACGTGGGTGCTTGGCAGCACGGGGTTTTGGTTCTGGCCGTGTTGGGCACGCTGCGGGCTGAGCCCATTGCTGATACCATTTTTTCCCTTCTTTTCACAGCTCTGCTTGGAGGAATGAAGCACAAGCAAGTCAGAGTAAGTAGCGTCTCACATTCTGATAAAATTAACGCTCCTGAGGTCATTTGAGCGAGCTTGGAGTTCAGCACTGTGCATCGCAGCATTTTCAGTGCAGCGCAGCACAAAGATAGCACCCTTTGCCTTAGATGAAGCTGTATGCTTGGGGCATCATTCAGCGTAGGAGAGGCCAGTAAGTTTGTATTCAGGTCTGTGCTAAATTGTTTCCAGTCCTCTAGCAATTTCACTTAATGCTCAAGCTGTTGCTACATTGCAGAATGCAGCCTGGATGGGGCAAGTATTTGCAGAACTTCTGAATATGAAGCACTCTGACCTCCCAATTCAGGTCTTTAAATGATGTCCATAGCCAACAACAATGAGCTGCAAAGCATACATTTGTATTGGGGAATGCCTTATCTGTGCACATTCAGTCACTTCTGTGCATTCTTTCTCTTCCAGATGTGGCACACTTGTAACTTGCTTTTTCCTCACCTTTCTAAAGCGTGATGTAGTTAAGCCGTGCAAATGTTATCAGTAGCATCAGTCAGTGAGTAACCTCCTAGTTAAGTGTTCCACACAGCTATACTTGTTTGTTTTTTCCCTTAAGAGGTTTTCTTTTCAGCCGTAGCACTTAGAAATGAGAGCTGATTCATAACGGGAGTACTCTGAGGTCTGCATAGATCCTCTTGGCCTTTCTCTTAGCCTGCAGATGAGATGATGTCCAAGAAGTAAACACTATAGCAAGACCCGGAAAACCACTGTCCCTCAAAAATCTTAATAGTATAAATGGTAGAAAATAGGGAGGGGGAGGAAACTATTGCATAATGCTAGTACAGTAAATACAGCAGCTGCTTAGTCTAAACATTGTTCTAGCGTTGCCAAGACACGCAGTGCTTTTTCCTGTATCCTTAACACTATCATGCCTTAGAGGAAATGAGAACAAGCATGACATGCCAGCGACACACGAGCTAGGTCTGCACAAAGGAGAAGCAAGGCTGGGTGTATGGCTCCTGGAGCTTTGCTTCGAGATGAAGTGTTTTTGTATTTATTAGATTTAGCCCTGTTGTAATTTATTTTTTTAAGAAATGATGGATTATTTTAATGTTATATTCATGAAATATCCAACACATCTTACACAGGGGCCAAGGCAGTGCTTTAAAGAACCAACATTCCAACTGATAGTTCTGTGTTAATCTGAAAATGTGGATGGTTTCCTGTCCCTCCAAGCTGCCAACAATCAATCTTTGCAAATTAACATACAAGACTAAACAGATGCATTTTATGTTGTTGCAAATACTGCCAAGTGCTGGTCCTGATGGACTGTAAACTGGAATTTCTTCCAAACACAAGAGCAAAGCAGCCAATTCTGCAGTGCCCCCTGGAGTTCTGAGGGGAGGAGGAGCCTTTCCCCTGATAAAGACAAATTCCTCTGAGCACCAGGAAGCAGAAGGAAGGCTTGGGATCACATGGGATCAGCCCTCAGGGAGGAAACTAGCACCTTATGGCATGCAGAATCCAGGCAGGCTGCAGTTGCCTGTTGGGACAGTTCTTTCTGCAGCACTCAGTACAGGTTTAGTCTTTGCTTCTTCATCCCCCTCTGATACCCTTAAATAGATACCAAACCTGACCGCCAGCAGTTATTTGCCAAGGCTTTGCAAAGATGCTCAAACTTAGCAAGCACCGCAGCTGAGATTTTAAACTGAGTTTAAGAATAAACGATCATCTCTCTACACATCTTTTATGGGGTTGGTCCAACCTTTCTTTCAGACTCATTTCAAAAGCCTGAGCTACACAGGAACAATGTTTCCCTGTGTGCCTGGTTCTCATTTGTTCTGACACAGTAGTTAAGCCTGCTAGCTGCAAATGCCTGTTTCAAACTGAGAGGGTTTGCCATTGTTCCCATGTCCCTAGTGTGGACTTCCTTCTAGTGAGAAGTTACTGGTTTGCCCAGGAAATTGGATGCTGCACTGTTGAACGCAAGAAGCGTAGCTCAGCTTTTACCAGAAAATAGAGTTAAAAAAGATGCGAGAGGTGTTGTGTGTCTTATAAATGCAACAGCTGCAAAGTGGGGATGACGAGGGTCTGTAGTGCAATGTGCAGTACTCCATTAAGTAGATGCCATCACCAGTGACTGTCCCCATCTCTTCTCAGCAAGGGCCAGCTGCACAAGTTTCCTGGCAGGGCAGCCAAGTTGGACCTGTTCCTTCCCATTGGAAGGCTGATGGAATTTGCAGCCCCAGCACTATGGTTGTCGATATTGCATCAGACTCCTGAATGATTTCTCTTATGCGAGATCTAACTAGGATGGAACCGAAACTACAATATTTTTAACAAATTGGCAGGACGTGTGAAGGTTCCGGTTTCCCAGTTCTGTACTGCTTGGTTTTTAAGAAGATTCCTACATGTTTTCTTGCCAGTTACAGAACAGAGTATAGCAGGTCCCACAGTAACTCATGATTAAACACTGAGTCTTGCAAGCAGGGTATGAAGAGGTGAAGATAACTTATTGCTCCCCTTCTTTTAGCTGCTCTGTGAATTTAGCTGTGCTTGTCTTGCGTTTTAGCATCCTTGCTTGTGATGATGGAGAATCCTGTTTGTTATTCCAGCGTCACGCGGAGGCCTTATTGACTGGCTTATTACAACATAAAAATGATGTGAAGCCAGGTAGTAGCACTACAGCCGTACATTTTTCACAGGGCCAGCAGGATTCTGTTAGCAGAGAGGCATGTGTATGGTGACAGGCACGGGTTCTGGAGGCATCGTGTGCTGCCAGGCCTAATTGATCCCTGTTTTTTAATCCCTCAGTCTCCTTGCCTCGGCTGGTCGACATGGACTGGAGGGTGGACATCAAGACATCGTCAGACACAATCAACAGAATGGCAGTCCCTACTTGCCTGCTGCAGTTAAAGGTAATGTCAGGACCTGTGCAGGACCAAAATAACTGAGTCCAACACCTGATTTACCAGTGGCAGCACAAAATAGTTTGGACAGGCATCTGGTGCTTGCTTACTGCCTGAAGGGTAGGAGCAGTGAGGCCCCTGAGCAATTCACAGACTTTCTCAGAGGTGACTTTGACATACAGCAGAACCTGGGAATGATCTCTGCAATGAAAGCCATGTTTTTGTGGTGAGGGAGAGATTTCTTTGCATGATGATGAGAGAAAGCAGCGTACTTGTGCCTAGCCACCATTGTTCTCTACAGAAAGAAAGATAAATTACAGGGAAGCCATTGGCCTTTAGTTCTAAGTCACTCAGCAGTATGTTTTAGTTGGGAGATGTCTTCTGATTACTAATAATTTCCATCACTGTCCCCGTCTGTCATTCGGGGAGTATAGCCAAAGTTAATGCTCATATTCTACAGAACTCTTGATTCCCCCAAACCAGTAAAAATGGGATGGGTAGGCTTCAGAGGAGGAGGAACAATTAATTTCTGTGTGTGGGATGTGATTACGTGTTGTGTGGGGTATCTGCTAAGATGCTTCTGATAGGGATGTGGCTTCCTGCCATGAGGCTCTTCAGAATTCCCCCACATTCACGGCTCAATGTGCTTACTGGCGCTCTGCTAAAGGGAGTGCACTCCACGGGTAAGGCTGACAGCAAGAAAATGGGCTCTGGGCTTCAGGATGGAGCTAGATGCCAAGTTTTTCTTAATCTGTCCATTAAGCACTGACTTTCCTAGTGGCACTGGAAAAAACATCAATGGATTTTTCATACACCTAACAACTGCGTTCCTGTTTTCAGATTCAGGAAGATGCTGCCTTATGTGGAAATAGTCCTGTTGTTTCTGCACTGACTGTGGAACTGAGTAAAGAAACACTGGACACTATGTTAGAAGGTCTAGGAAGGATCCGGGACCAACTTTCTGCTGTTGCAAACAAATGAATACCCAAGGACATGAACTCCAGCAACCAGGAAGGGAAGTATTCTACACCAACAGCTTTCCTACGTTGCAGCATTGTATAACACGGTTTGTTTTAACCCCCCCAAAAAAATCAATAATATTTTTGAGTTAATAAGATAGCTTTTGAAAAGCTAACACTTGCACATTCCTTTGGCCTGGTGCCAGAAAGTGTTTTCATACTGTTGTTGAACAAAAATTGGTCTGTATTTTGGAAAAGGATTTAAGGGCTCAGAGCTTGGTTTAATCACAAGGGTCGTAATTGGAAATAGCAAATAGCACTTGTTTCACTGGTTGCAGCTATCTCCCTGCCCTGAAATTAGGATCTAAAAGGCTCAAGCTGGTTAATGGGCTGCCTTCCAGCATTAGCAGACAAGGAGGGTACTTCCCTCTGGAATGTGCATGCACTGAGGTGCATGCTAGATGTAGCACTCTCTCCCTTTCAATGAAGCACAGCCATGCTGCAGACTGTTATTACAGGATAATGCTTTGAAATAGGGCAATTATGCTACAACACATTCCCTTCTGATCAGCTTCATAGCACCATTTGCAAAATGACTAGTCTGTACATCTTTAGCAGCAAGTAATTTCCTCCTTCTGTCTGAAAAGAATAAAGGAGTTCAGATAATTCATGTTTGGGTTTATTAGGCTTTGGGCTTTGCTTTCCCTGCAGAAAAAAACAGACTGGGAAAGTGAAGAATTGATGGCCTTTGTCTGAGATGTAGGAAACCTTTCTATGGCAATTGGTGCCTATATTTCCCCAAAGTGTTCTGATTATTTGTTTGTATAAATCTCCGTTTAATTAAAAAACGAACTGCTAATTGATTTTTGGAGTCCTTTTCTGCGTAGAAGAGATGTTGTCCTGGGTTATCTCAGCCTTTTTGTGATGGTGCCTGGTTTCTAGGCTGATGTAATGGATGTTCACTTTTGTTGCTGAAGAGGGATTCTTTAGTTCCTGTTCAAATGGATTCATCTTTTAAACTGTTTTCTATCCCATTTTAGTAACAGGGCACCTTTTAGCACACATATTAGCTCTGTGCTAGGTACAGATAACGACCCTGACCTAAACCTTTACTTCCCCATCTGTAAGCACAGAAAATGAACAAAATGCAGACTCACCTCTCTGATGATCTGGTGTAAGGCACCGAACTGGAACACTGTATCCAAATGCTTTGTTTGTGGTGAAGTCCCACCTTTCATAAAACATTTGGCTCTCCTTCAAGACAAAATATTATCTCTCGTGTTTGCAAACATGAAATCAAGTGGGATGTGTACATAAGCTACAATGTTTTGTTAATTATTTTTACACATCTCCCCACCGGCTAGAATACAGATGTAAATAAAGCCAGTGCTTTTAGAAGATTGAGGTAATACAGCTTGATGCACAAGCTGTATTAGGGTATTAGCCCTGTGTTAGGGTCCACTTAGCGAAGATCGTAACACTTGCACTGTCAGGATAACCCAGTAAACTTCCTATTTAACAGGGAAATCCAAAGGGACAAGACAGATACTCAAGAATCTGTTCCATAAGTTTCAAGCTATGGATGATGTTTATAACCGACTTCTTCAATCTTAGGAAGTTTTGTTGCTTTCCAGCGTAGCCTTAAAAATCTCAAATATATCAAGCTATTTATTTTAGAAGGTAGGAACAACTGAGGAGGTGAATAATGAGATGAAGCACTCGTAATATTAGAGGAGCAGAGGAGGTCAATACACAGGAAGACTTTGAGGTAAATCTTGAAGTTAAAGCCAAAATGGTGTAAGGACTAATGAAATAAAGAACTGATAGGTGCAGTCCTCGTACAAACCCATTACACAACTATAGAATAGCTGTGAAGAAAAGTCTTAGAACTGAAGAGGCTGTCCCAGTGTCTGATCAGCTCTATCTGCAGGTAGCTAAAAAGTGCTCATGGAGATTTAATAAAGGAGGCTCTCCGCTGAATCAGAGGTATGCCAAATATCTAATGACTTCAAGAGGTATTTCTCAAGTCATTCTGCAAGGAGATGCCAGTATTTTCTAGCTCAAGATGTAGGAGGCTACAAGAGAGCTTGCCTTCAAAGCTTTACATGAAGTGTTAGGCATTTTTTGCTGGTTCTTAGCACATTTGCGAAGAAGAGCTGAGACTTACCACTCAGAAAAAGATGTTTAAAATAAGAGAGGCTGAGTAGGATTGTCATTACCCAACCAGCAAGAGTAGTTCATTAAATGTTCCTAAAGTCCTAGTTATGGAGGTTGCTACACAGATAGAAAATAGCATGCCTGCTCTTCCAGGCAATTTGATTTTTTTCCATAACATGATTGCTCTCTTAAAACCATTTTTTTAGCCTCCCTCCACATACTGCTGATGGTTGGAAAGCTAGCCTAAATGTGTTCAGCGTGAGTTTATTACTGGCTTGTTCCTGTGCCAACACTTTCCTCTTTAGCTTAGTTCTCTTCCAGATTTCCCTTTTTCCCTTATGCTTAGAGACAGTGAAATTCCCCTGCTTTTGTGACAACTAAGCAGAGTAAGCTCTATTTTCTGTGCCTTTCAGCATCACACTGGCCATTGTGTACTTACAGTTTGCATCTCCCTTGGATGGGGTCACCACGATTGTTCATTTCTAGAGAAGTCTGGTCCAAGGGCATTAATAAAGAATGGAGCTGTCGTAAGTGAATCACCTGAGTGAACTCCTCCTCCTAGGAAAACCCAAGCTCTCATTGTGAAGTGGAGCGCAAAAACTCCAGTATTTGATGAGTAGAAAAACACCACCTACACATACACTGTTTGTCAAGTGAAAACTCAGTTACACCAAGCAAAGTAAAAATGAGTTATCTCTAAGAAAATTTCTCTTAGTGAGAAATTTGTTTGTAAAATACAAGTATGCACATTCAATTTAAATGGTAAACTCATAATTCAGACACTGTGTTGGACCTAGCTGTATCAAAGTCTTGGAAAAGCATTTGAAACATGAAATTCTACTTTCATAAAATTAAATTTTGCTTCTTCTTACCACAAAGTGACAAAAAAAAAATTATACATTAGGGCATTCAGGCTAAAAATTCTATAGATGATGTGGGTGAAAGCATGAAGAACATAAGAAAAAGGCCATCAGTTGTCGAAACTAGGAATCATAATGCTCTCTAAACAGTGTTTTAAAGTAGCAGAGGAATTTACAAGATTCATGATAGTTTGGTAAAGCTGTAATAGTTACTCTGTGTTTAAATTTTGGGTTCAACGTGTGAAATTTGCACATTTAAGCTCATCCCAAACTATCACCTATAAAGTTTTTGCTTTGTATTTAACTGAGGTGTTAGTCTTTCACTCTAAAACATTACTGGTAACACAATGGCACGTTTGGAGTTTTGTCTCTAGTGCAATATGTCAGTTTCACAACACGTTGGGTATCTCATTATTTCACTGGAGATAACAGTTTATATTTAACAATATAAGACAGGCCCCCTGACCAGATAAGGGCTGAAACAGGCCTTTTTGATAACAGATCTGAGAGAGATCTCTTGTTAAACGAACTCTTTCAAATATCACAGAAGCTGTGCTTAATGTCAGTTCTTGGTATTAGGAACAACATATTTATTTAGCAGCATCATTTCCTCAGCTGCTTTATGACTGTAGTAATTCTGAGTCCTAATAATTTTGTTTACAGGCTAAAGAATATTTCAATAAAAACAACAGCAAAAACCCTACAAAAGTAATTTTGTACATAAGTACAAAAGTTAATGCTTATGCTAATCTTTACCACATATTCCTTACAAGATTAATCTCACTAAGCTGTAGGGAGTAAACGTAGGTGCACAAGGTTGTAGTAAATCAGTAGTAGCACGGGAAATCCCACCTCCCCAGTTCCTTTTCTAACTTCTCGACCCCTTGTTGGTTTGCCACTTTCCAACACCCACATCAGGAGCATCACTGCACGAGCACAGTCCTGCAGCATTACAGCAGAAGACCTGCGTTTCCCCCGCCGCCCCAGCATCCAGTAATCTTGCCCAGCCTTTTCAAACAACTCTAACATTTTGCATCCATCAGGCCCCCTGCTTACGGGCACTACACCCGCATCACAACATTGGTGAGTAAAACCTCGCAAACCTCAGCAAAGGGACTTCTGTAGAAAGCCTGATGAGAACATGTTCATGAATTTTGGAGTTACACCCCAAAATCCATAGATATCCATTCAAGCCTCATGGTAGGCACCAGTTTTTGAAGCGACACACAACAATGAAAACTGAGGTGTTTGTTTTACCGTGACTAGGCAGCAACCAGATCATCTGCTGTAGCTATTGTTGTTTTCCTGTGCTCCAAAGGGCAGTCACTGTGCAGCGCTTGCCATTTTAAACGTTTGAGAAACACCTTCTGCTACAAGCTCAGCCTTTGACAAAGAAAAGAGGGAGAATGAAAGGAAGGACACAAAACTTTGCTGGACGCATAGACGCCTTTTTCCCAGCAGATGGCGAGCTTGGTCTCCCCTCGCTGTCCCACAGCAGTTCCCGCAGGCAGCAGCAGCCTGTGCTGGGAGCAATCGGTGCCTGCAACAGCCCCGACAGAGCCATTTGCTCCAGCAGCAAAACAGAGGCGACAGGGATATCAGGCACAGGTTAGCAAAAGGTCTGTCATCTGCTACCACCGCTGCGGGGGGAGGCAGCAGAGCACGCTCCATGGGATGCCAGCAGAGCAGAGCACGCTCCATGGGATGCCAGCAGGCGATGGTTCCCTGCAGCACACCAGTCATTTATCACAAAGAAGCAGGAATCCTTCCTTTTTTTTTTTTTTTAAAGCCAGGTTAGATGCAAATTCCTCCAGGGACAGGTTTGGCACCACAAGGAAAAGATAAGTGTTGTATCTAAAGAGACGCTGACAACTTGGAATATGTCAGAGCTGGCCCAGCTCAAACAGTGCCAGTTCTGTCGCTAAATGGCAGCAAAGAGTGCTGCAAAAACCATGTCTGGAGAAGGAGGTCAGATGAGGGGCTGTGGGGAGAGCTCCTTCACACCCAGGCATGTTGCAGACCATTTTTGAATCCTGTACTGTACTGAGCACAATGAATGGTGTCCTACACAGCTGATGTCTGTTCTCTGTGTATGTGCACATTTTCCTGATGTTTCTTCACCTTGCTTTTGCTGCTGGTGTTAACACAAGGCTGGGGACAACAGTATCTCCCTCCCCAAAAGGCATCAAGGCATCGTCTGGCTGGTTGGAGAGGAGGTGCTAAAGCACACCAGCAACACTGACTCACCAAAAGTGCTGTCAAATGCCCCAAGTAACCACCCGGAGCAGAGACAATTAACCAGAATCTCATTCCCCTCCTTTTTCTCTCCTAGTTACTGCTGTTGCAAGGCTTGGAACAATTGTAGGTATAGCTTTTTTTCCCTCCAAGGAAGACACGATTTTTCAAGTTGACAGCGTCCCTTTATGCTGATGAGATAGTGAAGGTTCAGCGCCAGCTAGCAGCAGAAATATAATAGCATCCATTAGAGCTGTTAGCCAGAGTCTGCCAGTGCTTCTGTTTGTAATTTAGAGTGTTATAACTCAGCCATGCAAATAAGATGCAGGCAAAACTTTACATTGGAAATCCGGGCCTGGCAGCAGGCTTTCTAGTTCCTCACAAAAAAAATAAATATCGAATTTGCTTTGACGCTCTGGACCACGCTGTAAGAATGAGATAAGAAACCTAAATGAGAAGGCTGCAGTACACCCCCGCCTGGCCTTTGCACTGACAGGGAATCGGGCTAATTGGCAACGCTGACGTCTTTACAACTCCATCAGTGCCTGTAGCTCCAGAGGTGTCCGAGCCCCCATTCTGTACCTGGAAGACTTGAGGCAAATTTCATCGCCGCTTCCACACAAAGCGCTGTACAAGTCAGCACGGCGTGCTGAGCCCTGCCTCTGCTCTGCACAGCTCAGCCTGGATAATAAAGTTCACTTGCAGATTTAGGAGCAGAATCAGCGTGTTACGCGCTGTCAGAAGTACTTTGCTTCCCGAGCACTTTGTGGGATTTAGGCCTCAGAGCCTCACTCCCAGGCCTGTTTCTGCAGTCCCCTCATTTATCTGCCCACAAAGACACTTGACCCTCACTTTTGATTATTTTTGGGGAAAATCCACTAATAACACTCCCTGTTAGTCCATGCTCTGCTAAACCAGAAAGGCAGAAAGTCATGGAAAATCTAAAAGTTTGACTTGGATGTCAACAGACAGCTGAAGGCATCTGTGCAGACGTGTCTGCTGACAAGTAAATAATCAGAAGATCAGAATGAAATGAAAGAAACACAAAACCACCACTGAGTGCACTGCATAACATGAAGCTGAAACGTGGATTTAAAGGATTTAAAGACAACTTTTTTTTTTCCCCCCTCTCTGAAAAGGACGGCATGAAAGCACCCTTGACCATCTGTCTCTCGGAATGCTTTCCTCTGCCTGGGCACAGATGGCAAACTTCAAACATCACCATCACTCGTCTGCAACATCAGCCCTGTAAGCAATCTTATTTACCGTTTCTATCCATCGCTTTCCAGTGACCTCGTTTCTCATTTTGGTGCCAACTTCGAAGTTCCTGGCTAATATGCAAGGCACTGAAACAGCCATGTTCAAAGCCGCCCTTGTGGGTGTGGTGACAGCTCCCAGGAAAGCAAAGACCCTGGAAGTGAAATGAAAGCTGTGCACGTTTTTACCTTGTCCTCAGGCAAGAAACAAATTAAAAACCTATCCTATGCTTAAAAAAAAGAAATAAAAGCAAACCTAAGTAAAAAATCTAACCAAGGTGCAACTGTCATCCTCTCTTCCGTCCCAGTCTGCCCAGCACCTCTTGAGACCGCAGGTTCTGTGAGGCAGAGACCTCGCCTTCAGAGCGTGCCGCTGCTGCCCCCAGCACTGCCATCAATAACAACACGGATCCCGCCTGTTGTTTGTGATGCATCAACACGACAGTTTAGTTATTTCAGGATCAGATTTCAGGCTTGCTCGTTGCTTGACACAGCAGTGGTCTTTTATCTTTTGCTAGATAAGTAAGACAGATCTGTGCAGTGTAATGGATGGATTGAGTCCCCAGAGACAGCTCGCGGAGCTGCAGCCCCATTTTCAGAGGCATGGAGCCCTTTGCTTGGAACTTCAGATGCTGCTGACAGACTTGCGATAACCCTCCCTCTGGGCTCACCCAGCCTGCAGGGATGAAGGGATCCCAGGACTATTCCCAACAAGAGAAGTAATTCGTGTACTTCTTCTTCCCCAACGTTTCCAACAAATCTTTCTGTATCAGAACGCACTGTCATCCTCCACTCCAGAGCAGACCGCACTCTGGCACTGAAAGGACATCATCCCATTTCGAGAATTCAATAATAATAAATGGAAAGTGCCAACATTCAAAATTAAAAAAAAATAATACACAGACTCTCCTAACGCCTCCGTTGAAGCAATGAAAAGAGCTATGAAGTCTGCTAGTGACTGAAAATGAACTCGACTTCCAGGTGATGAATTCAATTTATTGGTAATTCTCCAAAGAGAGGGAAATAGCTTTGGGGATGATGACTGCATACAAAATAAACACCCTGGTCACTAATGATACTCATCGTTAAGCAGAGGCAGCTTAACATTAGCAGGGTTTGGGGAGGGAGCACCATCTAGCATAGGGCTGGTTCTGATGGCAGGCATGGCTGCAGCTCCGGCTCTCAGCCTGGTTTTGCTCAGAGCTGTGCACGAGGGAACAGAGAGGGCCCAGGGGAGCAGCTGCAGCTCCCCAGGCACGGCAGCGGTGTGCAGTGCTGGGCCCGGCCTTCATGCAGGACCTGGGGACTTGCTGTCACCTCTGGGGCCCCAGGAAAACTGCAGAGGGCAGCCTCGGTGGTAGTGGAAGTGCAGACTTCTGAGCTGCCTGCCTGTCTGTGCAAAGGCTCACCTGATCTCTGTCTCCTGCCTAGCAGGTAGGAAGCCAGTCACACCTGTTTTAGGGGAGATGGGATAATTAACCAATCTGCTTGGTATTAAGCCTCTTGAAGTGTGTAGGCAAAGGGACTTACAAGAGTGCTGAGCATACTGCCAAGAAAAAGATGTCAATGCCAGAGCATTGTGTTCCCTATGACAGCGCAGGCAGCAGAAATTATTTTCTGCTGCCTACAAAGAAAACAGTGTTTTACAGAATTTATCACTCTCCCCGGTTCCTTAGAAGCACAGCACCACACAGCTTTGAAAATACAACAGGCTTTGACTCCTGAACTTAAACCTAAATCATTATTACAATGCTCTTCAAAGGAGTCGTGTCCTGCTGGGGTTTATAGCTGAGAGCAAGTCTTCACCTCTCCCTGACCCACTTTACAAGTTTGTCCTTCCACCTCATTCATATGGAAAAGCTTCAGAAGGAAGCTGTGAATAGAGGCCACAGCGAAGGAACAGCACATTTGTTTGTTTCGGAAGAGGCCCCGTTTGCCTCATCTCGCTTTCAGACCTTCCAGGTAAGCTGGCAGCTGCTTTCAGCAAGCAGCAGTCACCAAGATGGTTCCCCCGAATACAGCCCCTGCTCTTCTCCCTGCCTCCAGTGCTTTTTGTGCTTTAGCCTTGCCTCTCCTTTCACTCGTCTGTGACTGGGGAGATGAATTGGCTGGGTTGTAAGAAATTTCGTGTATTTGAATTCCCGCAGTACTCCTGCCTGTGATGCATGTGCCCCTGCAGAGCAGGGGGGCTGTGGTGCCTCCGAGTGCTCTGAGCCTGGATGATCCAAGGTTGACTCATGGACACAAATTTCATCCACACAGCTAGGTCCTTGTTGCCCAGGGTGGTTCGGTTGGAGCTGCCTGGTTTTCCAGCCCTTGCTGTGGGATTTGCTACAGGATTAATCTGTCCTGGAGGGCAGTACAGCTTGGGCAGGCCTTTAGGAGGGGCCTGCAGAGCCTGCAGATCCAGCAGCACCTCAGTGGTGGAGAAGAGCAGGGAAATAAATATAGACTTCTTTTTTTTCTTCTTGTAGTCAACCAGGGACCTCATGATTGCCATTTATTGCCTTATTAACCCACTTTTATTACTGCATTTACGATGTTTGGAAATCCCACACCTGACGGAGAAAGGCCTGCAATGAACCAGCTATGCTCAGGTGTTGTCCTTCATTAGGGCCGGCCCACAGAGAGGTTTACGGGTCCATTGCTATCCCCTCGAGATCTATCGTGTCTCGACTTGGGCAGAAAATGTCACAAACCTTTTTTTAAAACCCTGAAACAGCCCCTCAGACTGCTGCTGCCTCTCACATCTTTGGGAGCACCCCAAGCACACCACAGCACAGACCAAGCCGCCCCCTGCCATGTTGCGAGCACCTCTGGCCTACAGCACACTGCTCTTTCAAAGCACGTCCACGGATTGCTAACACCTGGCCAAAATTAGACTTCGCAAAACCTTTGGCTTGGAGGATCGATACCTATAGATCACCAGAAAGAACACAGCTTGCATTGAAAATATCCCCACTAATCCTAGCCTGCCCCCGAAAGGTCAGACCCCCCGAGGCAGGCAGTGCTGGGCGCACACGGGACGTGTCTGTGCCCACGGTTTCGGTGCCTGGGTCACTCAGCCCTGCCTCCAGCTGGTGCAGCAGCAGCACCAACTGGGCGGCAGCTCAGAGAGGAGCTTTTGACGCCAGGCAGTGCTTTAAATCGTCGGTCGGTGTTTGCAATTCAGTGGGCTGTAAGCAGGAAGGTCTCCAGATAAGACCATTAACTGCTGCATAAGGGCTTTTGTGCCTAGCTCCTAGTTGGCAACAAAATTGTGCTGATTCTGATGCAACAAGCTTTAATCCTGTTACGTTATCGACTGGATATTGCTGGGTTTAAACATTCCCACTAGACACAATGTCCTTGAAAACTCATTGTCTCGCTAATTCCCAGCGTTTCACTTGAAAGCATAATCCTAAATATCACAGCAACCAATGGCCACGGCACCCTGCATCCACCCTGGGACCTTGTTCTGTCTGGTATTTCCTACATGACCGCAATCCACCGATCCAGCCTCAGCAGCGCTGCTAAGAGACCCAGCACGGCGCTGCTGAAGCTGGATGATGGATCACCCTAAAACCACACACCCTGACAGTCGGGGAGGCAACCAGGGAAGAAATACCTCAGGAAAGGGAAAGTCTTTCAGAGGAGCAGTAAGAAGGAGAGGGCACAGCAGCCACTGTCATGCACCTGAGTTTGATTGCAAACCGGGACTCCTCGTGGGTGACTCCTTCAAGAGCAACGTCAGCCCAGGGCTTTGAGCTCCCCAAAACCTCCCGGTTCAGCCACTCAGTCCACTACATTTAAGCAAGCGTCCACATCAGCGCATTTTGGGAGTGTGATAAGCACATCACTGCAGCGGCACGGCGTAAGGGGAACAAAGAACTAAAGCAGGAACAACAGCACCCAAAGATTCTTTCTGTAAGACAAAGGAAAGGAAAGGAATGAAAAGTAACTCACGGTGTTTTCAGAAGAGGGAGCCAGAGAGAATCGGACAGCCCGGGAAGACACTTTTGTCTCTCAAAATGAGCTGCCTCTGCCATGCCTCAGTCAGACAGGACCTGGTTGGGTTGGAAGTGCCAGGTGAGGCCGTGCTGTGCCTCCTGAATGGCCAGGGCTGATGTGTCTCACCGCATGCTGTGTTTTAATACGATTTAATAGAAAATTTAATAGAAAAGGATTCACAGGAGGTGAACCCACTCCAAGCACCCACACTGCGAGTTTCCCAGCCCCAAACCCTGAGCTGTTCACAACCAGCATCCACCCCAGCAGCCAGCTGGGCTCCGAGCTCTGCAGCGCTCAGGACAAGATGCAGTTTGCGTGCAAGCCACCGAGCCCCTGTTGCAGCAGCAGCTTGCACAAACAAGCTCCTTGAGTATGCCAGGGAGTCAGCTCTCACACCAACATTTTGCCTTGCACTCTCTGTCCCCTGCTGAAGATCTGCAGCTCTGTGAGTCTCCTCCAGCTCTCCTGCCCTGCAGGTGAGCAGCAGCCTGAAGCGACAACTGGCTCAGCCCAGGGCAAGGATCACCACCTCTGCGAGCAGATCCCCGCGGCTTTTGGTGCCTTCAACTTTATCAGGAGGAGCCAGGGAACATCAAATGTGATGGCAGCAGCATGAGTGGGCAGCAAAGGGCAGCAAAAGCACAGAAAGGTTTTGGGGAATCTGGGATGGAGAGGTCAGCGTCTGGTATGTAAAACAGCCAATTTCAAGATTAACTCCCATGGGATGCGAGAGGCCTCACAATTAGCTCCAATGCTTGCCTCAGGCTCATCAGCCAATTTTCTCATCTGCTCCTGCACCCACACACTGTGCAGTCCCCGTTGCTTAGAAAACGCAGCAGGGGGGCGGAGGAGAGAGGCCTGCCCCGGTCACACACATTCTGCTCCAGGGGACAGCACCTGACCTGAAGGGGATGGGGAGCCTGGATGTAAATACCTGGTCGGCTCAACCATTCCCAGCTTTGTGCATAAATTACACGTACAGAGCAAAGGTACTTGCAGGTCTCGGATTCACAGCCCTGTAATTTTGGCTCTGCAGAGAAGACTGAGCATGGCAAACTTCAGCGACAGAGCAGAAGGAACAGATATGCTTCTGAGCTGGTCAGCAGCAGGGACTGGTGCTGGGGTTTTCAGCTCCGCCTGCAGGAGCTCCCAGCAGTCAGGCACCCAAACAGGACCCCACTGACCTCTTTGGTCAACTTGAAAGCAGTAAACATGTATTTCCCCTTCTGCCACCTCACTTTACATTGCTCTTTTGTATGTGCTTAACTGTGAAAGGGTTAACGTGGAGGAAGAAGTCCCCCGATACCCTCCTTTGAATGTGATGGAAATGTCGAGTGACCCCTCTGGTCCAGCGTGCTCGCTCAGACCAGAGGCTGCTTCCTCATTAGCAACAATAAATTCAAAGCAGATGGGGAAATCGCGCTCCATTCTCTGATCCAGCTTTCAAAGTCCTTTGATTTCGGAATCCCTCAGCTGCTCTTTGACTTTCCTCGCCTGTCAAATTCCCTGGCAAGATTGATAGGGTCTGGACAGGGGGGACATCAGTGCAGATTCTGGTACTGGCTCTCTCCCCTGCTGAATCTCCCACATCTGACCATGTTAATTGCAGCTCCTCTCTCTGCCTTTGATGTAAAGACTTGCTTTGATTTTTTCCTATCCTTCTTCCATCACCAGTTTATTACAACACTTTGCAAGGGTCAACGGCCAACTCCTTGCCATGTCTGCATAGCTTCCTTTATAAATAAACAGCTGCCTGCGTGTCACGAGGCCAGGCCAGAAACTGCTCAAAGTTACTGAAAGGTTGCTTAGAGAGTTCTCTGTTTTTTCCACACCATAAGCCGAGAGGCATGAAGCAAGGGAAAGTTTAGAAAGAACAGCAAAACAGCACCTAAGCACGAAAGTCTCTCCACAAATGACGCCCCGGCAAATGTACCACGAGGACAGGGTCAGTGAATGAGTGTGATCTCTCATCTCTCCACATCAAAGCTGGCAGAAAGCTGGGCTGATGGTCTCCACAGACCAACTCCAGCAGGAGACTGATAAAAGGTCATTTCTGACGCCTCTTTCTCTGAGCTGGTACTAAACACTTCCCAACCCCGTGCCCCTCTACTTTTTAAAATTATTAAACAAAGTTATGTTCCCAGGTTGCCAGCCTGGATCTAAATTTTTAGCCAATTTCTACTTGGCAGTGGGAGAACAAATGATCCTTTCCCTTTTTTCAGCAGCCTTTTACATGTTTGAAGTTTCCTTGCCTGCCTCCCCTCACAGCATCCAAGGCTGCTTGAAAGGGCGCAGTGAAATTGAACCGCTCACACCCACCTGATGAACAACGCTGCCTCCACTTTGACCCTGAACAACCTGCAACCTCCCACGGGTTAGCATTAGGCTGCAGCCCCAAGCCTTTCTTGTGCAGCCTCTCCAAACACACAGCAGGCTTTACCCGCACAAACCATCACGTTTTAAGCTGCGTGCTGTGTAGTTGTTAACAGACACCTCCTGCCAAAGGCGCTGAGATGAGAAGGTTTTGCAGAGAGGACACAGAACCTGAGTGATTTACATTGGCCACGTCTTCACTGCCTTCCTGGACTCCAGCTCAGCTCCCAGGCCCACTGCACCTGTCCTACGGACATCCCCCAAGCCTTTACCTCAGTGAAAGGTTTTTAGCAGCACTCCTCTCTGCACTGCAGAGGCTCCTTCTCACCTGCCATCCCAGAGGGCAACCACACGTCCTCGGGGAGCTGTGCAGGAACACTTCTGGAAGGCTGGAGAGGTCCCAGCTGTTCTGGAGTCCTTCTGCATGGTCCCATCCCTTTGCAAAGGCTCTGGAAGACCACAAAAAGGTTTGTCTAAGAAAGGCAAGCTTAAATGAAGAGGTTAAAAGCCATTGCACCACACCCAAACCTCTAGGAAAGCCTAGGCAACAAAACCAGCCTCTAATACCATTCCCTGGAGGTTTTACCACACTCAGAGCTGGGGAACCAAGAGTCTGCTAAAGCATAGCAAAATTCACTTTTAGGCATTACTGTGATGATTCCCTATTGTTTCCAAAGAGGTGGCAACACTTCTTACTAATTGATGGCTACTTGGATGCCTCAGCTGCCACTGTGCTGCACGTGGCAGGCAGCGAAAGCAGGGGTAAATCGGAGACCTCGCTTTAGCTAGAAGCCAGCTCTCCCGTCTCTGTCAGCAGTATTGGGCTCATGATGCACACATCAGCAAAAAGCTAATTCCTTGTAATGAAAAACAACCGTGCCTTAATTGTGCTTTGGCCTAGACATTCAGATTTCTCGGTGCTCGATATCCCAGCTTTTGTCCTCAAAACCACAGCAGGCAACCTAAGTTTTGACACAGCCTGTCGGGAGGCCGAGCCTTAGTGCTGGTGTATTCAGCGTGCACAGGGCAGCAGCACCCTTTGGAACACACTTTGCAATTCCCAATCCCGTGGGTGCTTTGGGAGATCTCCCTGTTGTGACCCCTCTTCTCCAGAGGGCGTACGGACAATGCGGGCATCTGAAACGCCAGCCAGAAGCCACTGGTCCTGTCCTGCTCCCGCAGCTCAGGCTGTGGCTCCTCTCTCTGCCTGTGAGGTACGGGAGGATGAAAGCCGGACCCATCGCTTCTTCCTCGCTTTCACAGAAGCTGAAATGCTTCAGTTCTCTGCCAGGGACTGCACAGCAGTCTGCGTGATTTCAAGGCAGGGCTAGCTTGTTGTTTCAGTCCTCTCCAGAGAGAGCAGTGGATGCTGTGCCGAGGACAAGAGGAATTTGCTCTTAAGTTACATATTTATTATTCAATAAACCTAGCAGAAAGCACAACGTGATACTAAAGTTTCTCTGCGAGAGTGAGCAGCTGTCACAGTTGTTTTGGCATGGAACTGAGCTGCAGCAAGCTGGGCCATCGGGGCAGCCGGGGCTCCTATTTATTTCCTCTGTGGGAGATGTGATCATAACAATTGTAATGATCAGAGAAAAGGGTGCAGGAACAAATCAGGAACTTGCCACAGAGCAGGGGAAGGTGCAAGGTGATGCTTCCAGGCAGGCTGCAAAACTGTCCTTTGATGATCATGGAGGCGCTGAACACGGCTCTGCCTTCCTCCACCCGTCGGGGTGCAACGAGGCACAAGAGACACGAGGAAGCCTTTTGTTCACAGCAAACAAAAGCCAAGCAAACAAAACAGATTTCTAGTCCAGCAAGACAGAACAAAGAAAAATTTGGCTGTGTGCTAATGAGGGTGCTGCGGAGACTTCAGCCAACAGAAGGGAACAATTAATTTTTACTGGCTGTATCACAATGTCAGATGCTGAAATAACAAAGCTCTGGAGATGTGCTTGTCTTGACTATTGATTTGCTTGTCACCCTGCGTGTAGCTGAGTGCAGATGAGGGAGGGGTTAATTTGGAGCTAAACGTACTTTTAAATCTCATTGTTTCCCTCCCAGCCTTAGTAGCTACGCCTGAAACAAAGGTGTCACCTCACCTCACCTCTTCCCACCCTGAGGAATTTCATCCTAGTCCGAGCGAACCACTTGTAACTTCCCAAAGTGCCCAGCAGCTCAGAAACTGCCTCCAGCACCGTGGGAAGGGCCAGCAAAACGGGCTGCAGGGAGCTAGGAAAGTGGCCATAAAGGGGAGATGCAACAGCATCTGGGGTGAGCAGCAACAGCATCCCTCACGGGCTTCCCCACTACCTGCCTTTACCTTGGACTTGGAAGTAAATTATTTCTTGTCATTCTGCCTCCTCACGGAGGTTCATAAATCTTAATACATGGCTCACAAAGCGCTCTGCTGTCTCCAGAAAGCAGAGCTGGAAGGCCAGCACGTTGCAGTACCAGCCTGCCCGCTGGCACGGAGTAGGGACAGCCCAGAGATGGTGAGGAGGGAGCAGGAGAGGGGAGGGAGGGAGGCAGCCAGCCCAGGAGCCATGCTCTCCCAGCCCTCTGCTTGACTCCGGGAGAAAGATACTCTGCCTGCTATAACACCGTCTAATATCCAGAGGGTCACAGTTTTAGCACTTGCCCCAGGCCTCCCAGAATCTCTAGCACAACATTTCAAATTGCATTAGTTTGGGAATGGAGGCAAACAATTTTTTTTCCCCCCAGGCGATGTTAAAATAGAAAGTAAACAAATGTCACTGTGAATACACGCAGCCCCCAGGACAGCGGCGAGATGCACAGACACTGCCTGACCCCCGTGCTTGGACAAGCCTCTATTTCCCTATCTATCACCCCAACACTTTCAGGACAGAACAAAACATCTCTTTTTAATATCAGATTATGAAAAATCATCAAACACCTTCCCACTTGCATGCTGGTCCAGTTGGTGAATAACACGAGGAGTGGTGGTGGTTTGTTCTCAGTTTTGCATCACCTTCCTTCTCCCAACCTCCTGCATGATTTGCTCTGTCTGGCTGTTTCAAAGCACATCTTTATTATGTACTTTTACTCTATTCGGATCGCCATCTGTTTGTTTCATTAGCTGCCTCATCTGTGGGGTGTGTGTATTTAGCAGGGCATTCAACATTCAGCAATTAATAGCCTTGGAAGCAACATCATCGACTGGAAAATGACAAAGTGCTTTTCTTTGACGTTTTTCAGAGACCTGCCTAAAAGCACCCCAATGCCAATTTCTCGATTCTTTCCCCTCCTCTTTTACCTTTAACTGAGAATCACTGCTCTACTTGCAGACCAAAGAAGAAATGCTTCACATGTTTCAAAGACAGGCTGGTAAATAACCAGGCTAATCCTCGATGGATTCACTTATTTATCCGAGTGTTCAGCTCTCAGAGAAGCACGGTGTTCCTGCTGGACACCATCCCAGAATCACCAGCCCTTCTATCCCACCTTCACTGGGGTCAAACCTAGCAGCGAGCGCTCCGGGCTGGCGGTTCACGGGCGGGCACTCATTAGATTAACGAGAGGGCCGTCACAGCCCATGGAGAAAAATGCACAATGCCATAAAATAAGCAGGCATAAAAAGGGGAGCATT
This sequence comes from Anas acuta, assembly GCF_963932015.1. Taxonomy (NCBI): domain Eukaryota; kingdom Metazoa; phylum Chordata; class Aves; order Anseriformes; family Anatidae; genus Anas; species Anas acuta. The sequence continues at coordinate 49,514,092 of NC_088983.1, read as the reverse complement.
TTTCAGCCACAGTGCCAGTGCCACACAGAAGACAAAGGATGATTTTTCTTGTCTCTTGCAGGGAGTGCAAGGTTGCAGGGACGTGATGGCGATTCATTGATCTAGGAAAAGATCCGAGTCATTTCTTGCTGACCCAGATGGACAGCAATGACTTCAGCCTCATGTCCATGTGCCCCCTTGTAGCACAGGATGAAAAATAAACCCGGCCTGCGAAGGAAAAGGACACTATTGCATTGCATTTGATTATATTGGATTGCATTTGATTAGTGAGGGCAGCCTGACTGCCGGGGAAAAACAGAGATCAGGCAGATGAGAAGCATGAAGTGGCACACAGTGATTTGTTTCTTCACTGGGCCATTAACTCAGCAGTAACCATCCCAGATGTTTTATAGTTTCAGATCCTGGATTTGAAAGGTTCTTCCTTAGGCTGTGACTCCTAGACTCACCAGACTAGAGCCGAAGCTATAATTTCCTACCGGATAAGACAAGACACTTGAAAAACACAAACACGTCGTAACTAACATGCTGATAATCAGCCTGAACCCGGGCTTCTTACAGAGAAGGATGCTCCCACTTCTATCTGCACGGGCTGCTGACTATGACAAATCCCTGCATTAAGACAGGGTAAGCAGTGCCTCAACCCCCAGGGATGCCTGGTGCTACCAAGCCATAGCTGATGTACTGCTGGGAGACACCTCTCCAACCTGCTGCCTCTGAAGAGACGCTTGCTTCCTTCCCACAGGCCACCTAAAGACAGGACAGGCAGGATAGCTCTGGTGGGACAGGAGAACCAAGCAGCTGGTCAAGTCACAGCAGTGCAGGAGCCCAGACCAGCTCCATTGCTGCAAGCCAGAGGACAAAACCCATTGTACAGGACAGTACAAAATCCATACAAGGCTGCCTCATCCCCTGTTCTGGTAGAACCACGGGCAGATGTTGGGCTGTGAGAACGTCCCAGAAAAGTTCAGTGATGGTCTTTAACTGCCTGAGTCACCTTCTGTCGGCAGGGCACTGCCCAGCAGTCCCGTAAGCAGATGTAAAAGGACTGCCATGGCAGACCGCAGCCCTCAGGCTGAGCACGTGCTGAAGCACCAGGTCTCCACCACGGGGCAACGCAACGGGAAGCTGACAGAGATCTAGCCATGGGCCCAAGTATGACAAGAAATTCTTCAGGGCCTCCTTCATTAAACTCGCAGAATAAACAGAGATGGGGGCAGACAGACCCAGTGACACTTCCCTAGCAGAAGAGGGAAGGCTCCCCACCACCTCTGGGGGCCCTTTGTAGGCCTCTCACTGCTTGGCTGGCAGTGGGAAGTCAGTTGCTCTTGGACTGCAGCACGTTCATGACAACATTTCATGTTAAAGAGCAACAGCTCCAAGCTTTAGGAGATATCACAGCCTTAACACCACCTAAATCTTACTTCTCCCTTCCTCCCTCTCACTTCTTCCTCTTTCCCTTTGGATCTGTCACGGTCCATTTGGTAAAGATGAACCACTTTGCTTCTGTTTAAGGGCATGCTTGGATCCCATGACATGGTGAAGGGCTTTCAGACTGGCTTACCCCATGTCTCAGCTGCCATACGCAGTCACTGGAAGAGGAAGACGCCTGAAACCCTCAGTGGGAAAACATCCAGCGGTCCATGATCTTCTCTCATGCTGATCTTGTCTCAGTGACCTGAAAAATAAAAATCCCAGGAGTGATTAATTACTTAAAGGCTTTCTTACTTCAGAAGTAGGGCAGCAGGTCACAATCATCATCAAAAGACAACTCAGCACAGCTCAGCAGGGCAAGGGATGAACCAGTTGGAGGTGATTGTCTAAACTCAGTTCTGCCTCTGCTTCCATTGAAAACAGCGTCTGTTTCTTCGAAAGAACATGAAGTCCTCAGGTGTGCCTATGCAGTCACACTTTGGGTCACTCAGACATCCTGGCACCCTGAAGCTGCTGGTGCCACCCAGCACGCCACGTGGCAGCACCAGCTCTGTGGGGCCCTGACCCACAACACCCACCTCAGCCCTCGCTGCTGCGTGCCGCACACCACACCTGACCTGTGCTGGAAACTGAGCTCCTCTGCTTGCTTCATCAGATTAATACACACGAAAAATGCTATTGGCACACTGGCAGGCTCTTAATAACGAGTAATAGTTGCAACCGAGGCTTGATTAACAAAGGGAAGGGTTAATGTCAGCATCTGTGTGACTGAGACTGCGAACAGAGATTAGGGGAAACACCCATCGCATCTCCAAGCTCCTGCCTGCTTCATCTTCCTTTTAAACAGAACCTTTTTGGGACAGTATTTAGGCAATTGTGCTCATTACGTTATTGTATTTTTTTCTTTGTCTTTTGCAGACCACATTTTTTTCTTCCTCTGGTCACCATCACCATGGGAAATTTGCTCCTAAGCTCCTGTTAATTCTTTGCTTGCAGTCTTTAATGGCCCCGATCTTGCAAGGCTTTTCATTCATCCAGCCACCACCAGGCCATGAGAGCACCGGGGCGCTCCCCACCATGCCCCTTCCTCCAAGCAGAGATAAGAGCGCAGCGATTTTAAAAGCAGGAGGTGAGATGAAAGCGCCTGCTTCAGATCAGACACTGCTGCCATTCCATAATTAACTTCACCTAAATTTTCAAAGGATAAAAAAAAAAAAAAAATCCAGAAATCATTTCAAACCACTCTCTCCCCCACACGTTAGTCATCTCATTCTCACTACTGGTATCAAGGAAAGAAAGTGGGGACTTTCTTCTTTTTCTTAAATAATATCACCAAGCCACCCTTCAAAGCTCTATCTTGAGCTCATTTTTCAAATGTCAGCATAAAAGGCAGCCGGGTCGCTCTCTTCTCTCTGTAGTTTCCCATATCACTTTGGGCTACCTATATAGTTGGGTTAAAAACAACATCTCCTCCTCCTACTTCCCCCCTTGCTCCCTTTCCAATGGTGTAAAGCAAAAGCTGGCGGCATCAGTCATCTGGCAAGGTGTTGCCCCTGCACCCATAACCCTACGATTCACACACAAAGTGCAGTTTGCATCTATATCAGCGTTATTTATGGCGTGCCACTTGCAATACACCCTAGCTTCCTTCTGGGAGATGTTCACAGTCCGTTCATATTTGTTAACCTGTGGAAACCTCCCAAAATACCTACTCAGGATTAATTGCAAACTTATTCTAGAACAGAAGCCTCCACGCAGAGCTATACAGAATAATTGTTTCAGTAAGTCTGCAAATATAAATAATGCAAACAAGTACCTAGAGGTTAGGCAAAAATACAGAATTTAAATTTTTGTTTCTACTGCTGTCCTAATTTTTCTGAAAAAGAAGAGAACTTGAAAGAGTTACCTGCAGGTCCAGACTTCCCTTTGTCTTTTTTCTTAAATCTGCAAGCGATACGCTTCTGTAAAACTGAATGGATTCAGAAGATTATAAATGGCTGGATCAGACAGCACACCCAACGGTCAGGAGGCTGGATCTTGGAAGATGACAGTTTTGTTGTTCCCCAAACCAATCTTGTTATCTGTCCCTGTTTCAGATGTTCTCACTTACAAAAGAGTGCAAATCTTTCTCACACCCCTGCAATAGAGAAAAGAGGAGTCAGCTGGTAAGAGTAACAAGAGCAGTTAGTTGCTTGAGAAGCATGACTGCAGCAAAGAAGCCAGAGGATTTCTATCTAGCTTCCTGAAGGAAGGTGACAATCATTCCAGAGTTATTTTCACATACCAGACAGACCAAGATGTGCTGCAAAAAAACAACCACAGCTCTCACAGCTGTGACTGCTGTCTCAGCACCAGGCCCACCAGGGCTCATAGCACAGGAACTTCGAAGCCTGGGGCCAAGCAGCTTCTGGAGACAGGCTTTGCTAAGGAAAACCTGCTCCATCTCTCAGGTGGGCACGCTCTTTTCTTTCTGTAGAAGCTCAGGTACTGTATTATTTCACCTAATCCATGTCTTAACCAGCATATCTAACATGACACCTCAGAAGCGGGTATTTAAGCCAGCTCCATTACTTCTGAAGCAGAGCATTCTCCAAATCCACTCTGGATAATTCATCGGTTCTGCTGGCTCCTCTGCTCTGCACAGCCTACCAGGGGATACCAATAAATGCAGAACCAGATGCATGAAGAATTTTTGCTCTCACCTTTGAATCATATTTGAGTAAACAGAAAACAGCCAAATATCAATGCTGTTTTCTTAGTTTGCAAACATGTTTACCGTGCAGCATTTAAATACTTCTTCACGTACAACAGGTAGAATATAGAAACAAAAGACAAGTTGGAAACACCAGTTTTCATTAAACATAAGGGAAAAATCCTCCCACATATAACGATACACTGGAAAGACAGCCTTCTCCATTGCAAATAAATCCTCTCAAATGTACCTGCTATCTCCTTGTGACCTGAATCAGGATTGTTTCAGTGAGCACATCCATGGTCCACTACAGCACGAGGCCACAATACACAGCAAAGGCTATATGAAGAGCACTGCCCCTCTCTAGAAAGTATTGTGCAGTAAATTTTGTACTGTCCCTCTCATTGCACATTCAGCAGTCACAGGAGATGGTTCATCTGTGATGTGAAAAATTCAGGTCTCTCACTTCATAAGTGTTCCTATGCATGGAGATGTATAACCCCTATGGAGGTTTAACATGTACCAACCAACCAACCAGATCTTCCTCTCCCTACCCCAAAGCTGTGCAAGCAAGTGCTACTTTGGATGCATTGTTGAGCAAACAGCGTTTTCTAAGATAACCCTGTCACAAATAAACGAGAAGAAAAATCTACTCTGTCAAATAAAACATCATACTTCTTCATCACTGTGCTGTGACATGGCTCACATTTGTCAAGGAAACAGCAGGTATTCCACACAAATGCGACAGACCACTCATTCATTCAATCAAACTGACACTGCCAGGGTGCTTTTCTTGAAACGAGCACTTTTGGGTCAAACTAGACTATTACCCCTATTGTTCTTACACTGATGAAGGCTCTTGTGGTTTTGTGCTGAGAAATGACCACACTTAAATTTGAAGGAGTTACAGGCTGTGGCATTAAGTAATGAGATTTTGTTTTGTTTTGTTTTTACCTCAAGGTGACTGGTATGAATTAATCTTAGGTGAGATCTACTGAGGAAAAAGTACTTGCCTCTACACTGGCTGTTGAGAAGAACATAGGCATTGACGGTCCCAAATCAGTTCTCAGTGAAAAAAGTGGTCTTCTGTGTGGTCTTCAGCAACTGTAGGACTGAAACTCTTTGGGTGCACTCCCACAGAAATGCTAAGGGCCGGATCAGCAGCAGTCCCCTCCATGTGGCCTTAAGGAACTGTTGGGATTTTGGGAAGGAAAGAATCACATTTCAGTTTAGCTATTCACACTATGTTTTGTGGATAAACAGAAAATTTAATTCCCTAGAGAGATCAATCCAGTACTTTTCCAAAGGGCTTTATGCAATATGCATACCCTCAACTCTCCTTTGAAAAGCGCACTTGAAGAGCTGTGAATTTCCACATGAAGACGCCTCTACTTCAAGTAATAACAGCACATCATTTTGGACTATAGCTCCCCAAAAGGTGAAAAGCCTCTTAGCTCTCTCACCAATAGATAACCGAGGCTGAAAGATTAGGAGGCTGCCACAAATCAGCAAGAAAAGACGCCATAAAATCACTGCTGAAATAAACTGCATATTTAATTTTTGAGGTGTAAAAATTAAGGTCTTTAAATAAATTGGAAGCAGAAAGAATAAAAATGATTAATCAGGGAGCTTAGCTGGAGAGCATGCTATTTGTTTTCATAAGCGGCTGTCTTCTGAATCAACATTTCTGAAGCGTAGCCCTTGCTGGGACATGACTGAATGAGCCGGCTCCAAGCTCCCCCCCCGCAGAGGACGCATTGTGGCAGCATCAACAGATCCTTCTCCCTTGCGGTGCTGGAGTGAATTCTGAATCCACCGCTCTTTATTTTGGGGGCAGTTTGCCAGTGTCAAACAAAGATTACTGTCTGAGCATTTTGGTGAGGGTATGTGACTTAATTAACTGGGATAATGATAAAACTGACATGCCTTTGCCAAGGTAGAGAGTGGAGATGAGTCATGGAAGTGAAATATGTCAGCCTCCATATTCTTTTTGAGACAGAAATATTTTGACATGGTATTTGGAGCCATTTTCTTCAGACTGTGAGAATAACTTTGTAATAGAAAGGGTATTTCTTAACGCTAGCCCTCTGAGAGGAGTGTGGCTAATCACGTACCTCGGCAGGAAGAGTGGCTACGATCCAGACACAACGTGGGTCTGGGCTTGGTGGGCTGAGCAGTTCCCACGATGACGGCGGTGCTCGCAGCAGGCGTGTGCTGGGGGAAGCGCCCCGATGTGGGACTCCAGCCAGACACAAACCCTCCACAAAGCGTCTCAACTTGATCCTGGCTCACGTGGCTGGCACGTGGATCGCGGAGCTGGAGATACACAGGGATGTTGTACCGGGGGTGCACGTGGTGGGAAAGGGGCAGGCAGAAAGAGGGGGGTAGAAGCTAATGCTAAAGGCCCTGCAGCTCTGCTGATAAATCTGTATGCAGCACCAACACAGAGCACCGGGCTCTGCCAAGGTCTCCGGAGCTTTGCTACAGTCCAGAGAGCAACTGAACAGGGCTTCAGGGCCTCCTCTCTGACACCACAAACTGAATGGGAAGATAAGAAAGAAATTAAGCAATTTTCATCTTTATAAATATGAGACATACGTATCAGTATGCTTTTATACACATATGCACATGTGGGTCTCCATTATCACTTCCTTTCTTAAAATAGTGTTTAAAACCCACACCGATTTATCAAAACTTCACAAGGAATGCAGAAGTTGGAGACTACCTCAGGTAGGCGGCTGTAATGCTAACCCAAACGAGACTTGATGAGACAGGGGACACCTGCACTTGTGAACAGTATTAAAACACCGACTTTATTCAGGAATACAGAATACATTTTCAAATATTTCCAGTTTACAAAAGTTTAAGACAAGGTTGGGTTTCAACATACAACCTCCCTTAAAGCTCTTACATAAGATCTCAATTTCAAGTTGAAAAAAAACCTCAAATCAGTTTAAAAAAAAAAAAAAAAAAAAGAACAAATGAAGGCCACAATCCTGTACTTGGATACATTCGAGCAGAATCCAGCATGGTATTGAAATTCTTTCTGCAGTCACATATTTTAGTCCACGAGTGAGTTACAGCCTTGTGCTGATACAATACATTTCAGATCTAGTACAAACTGCAAGAAGAGCACTTGTCTTACAATTTTAGTTCCCGGCATCATATGTGAAATAGCTACCAATGAGCAACAGTTAAAAACAGTACGTGCCATTTGATCACCACTTTAAAAATACAGCATTAAATCCCTCCTTCATTTAGACATTTTTAAATATTCATTAAAAATTAAATTCAGAACCAGTGTCCCTCTATCCTTTTCATCATTAATAGTTTTTCTTATCTACTAAAACCATTTGTCTTCTCTAAGATGTCTAAAAAGTAAAACGCACAAGATTAACAAGCTGCAGCATTAATTAAAATGAGAATCATCTCTTTCCTCCACCCAACTTCTAAATCTATCACGAGGGCCCTATTAGCTGTATCAAAGTGAAGTGGTGTAAATAAAACTGATTTGACTTAAAAGGAGGAGAAGAACGAATGCAGAGTTTTTTAAAAATCGCATTGCAGTCAGTGTTGTCATGTATGTCACTGCAGACAAGAGCATAGAAAATTATTCAGAGGCTCTCTTTTAAAAACACTACTGCCAATTTTCCATTAGCACAATAGCACCAGAGAGGTAAATTGCAATTTGCCTTACAAGGAACTTCAGATTACTACCAAGCAGATTCACTAATGGCCTAATTTTAAAATACACAGCACTCTGACTTCAGCAGAGGTTACACACACTCAGAACTTCTGAGGTTTAATTTCATTTTTTTTTAAATAACCCAAATCTTATTTCTAACAGGCTAAACCTAATTCCTTCATTTACCTCAAGCAGTCAGTCGTTTCTTCAAATTGTTTTGTTGAAACAAATCAAATATATTAATCCCTGCTCTGAGTGGAACTGCTCATTCCAGTGGTCACTATTCAACACAGATATGGAACCAGAATTTGGCTCTGGAGGAAAACTTTAATCTGTTTTACTTGTGCGAGAATAGATCTTTGAAAGACCATTCATTTGTTTAAATATTAAGTACAAAGGAAAGCTCCTGGAGGACTCACCTCAAACTCAAAGGTTAAGAGCAATTGCAAACAATGGAATGATTAATTCCAAGTTTACTGGCTACAGAAAAGAAATCCTACTACGTGGTATTTCATGAACATTTAGCTTCAGCCTTACAAGGCGAAGATCAAGGAACTGCAGGATTTTCAATGAAATATTTAATTTAATCAGCGTGGTTGTTGCTACCATGCTTCTCCAAAGATTCCACTGAATAATGCAGTATAGAGATGTATTAACACTACCAAAAGTGACACGTTATAAACAATTTCTGTGTGATACTACAGCAATTTCCAAAGCAACCTGCTAGCAAATCTGTTCTACATACCAGGAAACTGGAGTAAGATGAAAACCTTCCTTCAAGTTTTGGCATGTCCTTTTTGGAACAAGGTACTGAGCTCCTGTACTCCTCCAAGGTCAATGGTCCCCAACAGTAACAAGAGAGAGGAAGACAAGACTTGGTTCTCTTTTTGGATCTCTAGACAATGATATGTAACAACACCCAGGAATGTAGTCAACAGCCCAGCAAATCAACATTCAATCAGAAAGGCACAATCTCCTTTTATAACTTGCATAAAAACTAAAAGATTCCTGTACAAAGATAAATACACCCTTAGCTGGAAGGGAAAATGTCACACCATTTAGAATGCTTTTTCCTCCTTTTTTTTCTTTTTTCCTTTTTTTTTTTTTTGTAAAGTCCAAATGGATTATCTTAATGCAAAAGTTACATGAATATATACAGCCTGAAAGAGCATCTTATATATATAAATATGTACATGTATAACAGTGACTGACACAGACAGAAGCAGCAGGCTATGTCCACTCTTCTCCTACATCCTAGCAATGCAAGGCAATGTTTTTCAGATGCCACAGGCAAACATGTTTGGTTTGCACACACCCTGGTGACTCTGAACACACATGGTGAAATGCAGCCCCCCACAGAAGGCTTGCCTGAGGGCTACCTGCCACATGATTTATGCTGGACACAATGATTTAGTTTCACTAGTGTAGCTTTAGGGCACTTCAACAGGAAACATAAAACTCTAACGAAACCACTGCAAACTTTTCAATAGTACAGTTGAAAGTATAAAACATTTTAAAAACCGCAACAGAAAAATGTTAAGGCCAGTTCTGAGGCTGTATTATGTAGCTCTTACAAAAGGCTGAGCAGAACCCGAAAGAAAGGCAAGGCGGCGCCAGGGCCTGGTGCTCACCCCTGTGCCACAAATTCAGCTACGTACCTGAGTTTAACCCACCTGCAGAACACAGAACAACCATCTGTGGTGTGACAGGAACAGCTGCCTGCCTGGTGAGTTGCAAGGAGTGATTAATGAGAAAGGTCCTGCTTTGTGCAGGACAGCATAACTGCATTGCTTGAGCTCCCACCATGAGTGGAATCTGCCCCAGTACTACACATTGCTTTACAAGGATTGCTTCTCCGGTGCACTGCAGGATAGGCTGCCTAAGACCATAAGAAAAGGCTGCTGTTAATTTGTTTCCAGAGTAAGCCAAGACCATAAGCTCTAGAGCTCTACAGTCTCCCCACAGTGCCATCTCACTCCTAAAGGACCTCTGCTTGTAAATCCCTCTGGTGCCTGCCTCCCACATACCATGTCAGTTGACATGGAAAAAAAAAATATCACAAAACCAGTTCAGGTTTATGTGTGGAAACTAAGACTGAACTTGAGACATTCTTCCACATATAGCCATGCTCAAGAATTCTTGAGTCCTGAACATCTAACCTTTGGGGGAAATAATTTACCTTAGATACGGTGGAAAAAAGCAGAGGTTGTGGGAAAACAGTTTATGTCCTTTCCATTAAACAGAAAATCCTGTTTAATGACACTGTTCGTTACATGGAAGAGAAGTGGGAAATGTGCCTAATACACAAGTGGAAATAATTTTTCAAGGCCAATTTCTCTCTGGACAAGAGAAAGGCAGTGCATTATTTTCTGTATACTAAGCACAAGCACAGCACTGCGGTGGCATTTAAATTCACAGCTTACCTTCCCTCTGAACACCTTTACCTTTGAGTTGCTTTCTCAAGGGTGATTCAACACTGTGCACTGAAACACATTTCATGGGAGAACACTCTAAGAGTTAAGAAAAAAAAAAAGACAATGTTTTTCTGAAAAGACCAGAATTTCAACCAAATGAATATGAATAATGGCAAACCATAAAAAGCATAGAGAATATCGTAAGAGAAACTTTGAAATTTTAGAGTTCTACAGGTACAAACAGAAGTAAACCTATGCAATACACTACTTACATACATAGAGTATTAAACATGTGTATCCGTTCATGTACATAGGCACGGTCTAGACGATGCTAACAAGCCCCAAACCTTTCACTACATCACCTGCTTTGAGTTATTTCAAAGATTAACAAACTAGTCATTCACACTGAAGCTTTCCACGCTGGGTATTTGCTTCAGGATGGTTTTGGTGTTTAAGATCTAGCTGGAAAAGCGTTCTGGGTTTTTGTGTGTGTGGTATTTTGTTGTTGTTTGTCCAAGAAGAAACACATGGAGCAATGTTGTTTTGCCATGCTTGAAAAGAAGTCTTGCGTTGGTTTGTTGAGAAGCTTCAGTGCCTCTGTGCTCAGCCGTGAAATTTGACTGATAAGCCAACCTTTGTGATTTTCCTGAGGAAGTCCATGAAAATTTGGCCTTGATACTAGCATCTGGGAAAAAAAAACAACACGTGCTTGTTTGCTCATTTAGAGAGCTGTTCTGTTGCATCCTCACAAGTTTAAACTTTGAAAATTACATTCAGAGTGAGAATGTTCCAGGCCAAGAAGAGAAGGGTCAACTGTAGCATTTTCTGCAATTTGAGCACTGCCAGTGGGCTAGGACTGGGCTTCAGACCTCCAAGGTGAAAGACTGCCCCTCTTGTGCTTCAACGACCACCAGTTGGCACTTGACAGTAGGAAGAAAGGGCTCGCACAAGGCAGCGGACAGTCTGCAAACAAGAGTTCTCTGGCATAGATTTTGTGTGCAACATCTGTATACATTATACATGCACGCATATACATTCATATACAGTACACATTCCAAGAAATACATCGCATCAGTTCTTCAACGTAGCACTGTTTCTCTTGCTAGTCTGAACTGGAACCTGCTTGCAAGAATACTGTGGAGAGCTGACGTGACTCCAGCTCTGTCTTTGATGAGCTCAAAATGCTGAATTAAAAAATTAACTTAACATGGATTCAAATAAGTCATCACTGAGACACATTCCTGCCCAAAACCTTTTAGAAACAGCAGATTAACCAACATAGACAAGAAAAAGTAAATCCCTTCCAGCCCATCCCAACTGGGCATCCAAGCTGGAGCAGTTACACTTCTCTTTCATCAACATGGTTGACCAGAGGATCACTTGGATCTGTTGTCCTCTCAAGAAGAGTCCTGTGGCCATCCATGCTGTCATGGACATCTCTTCTCCAACTGCTGTCCGTGCCCTGAGGGCTTCCAGCCACGGGGGTGTCTGTGCTCACCAAGCTTCCCGTCCGTGAGCGGTAAGGAGGAAGATCTGGCTGATTAGGGGATTCAGACTCAGAGCAATAAGGGGGTGGAGGAAGGTCAAACCAAGGTGGTCTGCTGTAAGACACACAACACAGTGAGAGTTACTGAAAACAGTGGCATGGAGTATGGAAGAGTTTTTCAGTTAAGAATAAAACGAGCAGTATTTCTTGGCACTTCTGTGATGACTCCTATCAGGTGATCTCAAACAGACCTCGGTGCCTTACAGCACTCATGTCATTCCAAAACCTCCACAGCACCATCAGGTACCAAGGTTTCTGGTCAAAATGCAACACAGCTGATGACTTCCTGCTTAACAAGCCACACTCGGATTTTCATTCATGTGTTTACGAACAAGTCTTGGCTCACCCTCAAAGAGGGCTGCAAGAGGTGAGATTTTCCCTCTGTAACATTTACACAACCTGAGAAAGCACTCTAAGAGAAAGTAAGTAAATTTAGTGCTGGATTTATAGCTATGGATATAGATATAAACACAAGAGAGCTCTGAAGAAACCTCTGTTAAGTGACAGAGATTAATGGCTTACAGTCTACAAATAAATAATGAACTGTATTCTACACAAGACGAATTATTTTTGTTGTCATGATATCACATGAAGAGCAACTGCTAAGTAGGCATAGACAAAATGAGCACTGGATTCAGTAAAATTGTTTTTTTTGGTTCTGGAAGTAAACAAGTAAAGGGACTGAAGGGCTTAGCAGACTGATGTGAGGTCTCGGGAGCAATTAGCTCTGAAATTGCTGATGGTTTGTATCAGCCCAGGTGCGAAGCGATTACAATCTGGACTGCTGCTCATTTAGTTGTCCTTACTAATGAAAAGATATCACTATTATGAATGTCAATATTAAGACAAGGAAGCTGCTGCCAAATGCAGCAGAGAAAAGGAACATAAATTATTATATTATCATTCCCAGAGTTTGCACTAAAGAATGCCGACAGAGTGCAAGTGAACGATCTGGATCATCCAAGTTCATACCATGCCCTTTTTGTGCACTGAGGATGTCAGTTCAGCAGTTTTCTTTGGAAAGGATTTACAGATAGGGTTAAAACAAAGGTTAATGACCTACAAATAAAACCAGTATCGCTGCTACAAAAAGTAACACACCCACAAAGCTTCAAAGCACTTTCAGCTACTTAAAATAAGAATAGAGCTTTCTATTTGAGTACTTCTTTTCTGTGGGTGAGAGGGGAAGTGGTACAGAGCAGAGGGACAACACAGTTTCTTGATGCCAAATGCAGATCTCAACTTCATATACTTATCACTCATCTCCAGCGTCATTTTTTTTTTTTTTCCTTTTCAATAATATGTCCTGCAGCCTAGCTGGCTTTGGGCAAAAATCCAAACTCAGTTTTCATGTTTTGATTCCAGACCAGCACAGGACATTTCTATGAGAGAAGCGATACATTTCTTTGCATTGTCCTGCAGTGCTCAACTGCACGTGCAGAGAGAGCATGACCTACGTCTGCCTTACATGCCTTTAATACTAATAAGAGCAAGGGGACCTGACAGAATAGCAACACAGTACCTCCATCAAAAGGAATAATAAGGGTAAACAAGAAGCATGAGTACACATTCACAGAGCTGCAACCAGCAGTGTGAAACTGGTGAGAACAGAATCGGCTCCCATGTACATACCTTTGGTCTAGCACAGCCTCTGAATAAGATGGCGGAGAGTCCAGATCCACGGGCCTGTGGTAGGCCTGGTTGGACATGTACTGGATCCCGTTGTTGACGTTGTACGTGACGCTGCAGTGGTGTGGGTGATCGAGGACCACCAGGCGGGACAGCAGGACGGGGTGCTGCAGGCGGTGCACCGGCAGGGTCATGAGGTTGTTCCGTTTTCGCTGGTGGTGCAGGACTAAGGCAAGAAAGGCCACCACGAGGACAAAAATGACGGAGCTGCCGATGATGGCGTACGTAATACTAGGGTAGTAGAGGAGTTGATTTTCTGAGGTCACGTAATCCTGTCCGCTGCCAGCCTCTGCAAGACAAGAGAAGGAAGCCTGAGGTAAGTTTCACGATAAAATTGTGTTCTTCAGCCTACGCTGTGCTTCCCATTAGCACGCTGTATGACAAAGCAAGTTTTCCTTTCTTCTTCTGGATGGAAAGAAAATGAGCATATTAAAACCACTCGCATGCAATTCAGAGATTGGATGGCCATCACTTGATCCATCTTCACTCGCATTCAGTGCCTGCAGACAAACTAACAGCGAGAGAGAATCAGAAGAACGGGAAAATACACACCGGTATGAAACGTGCACCACCTTGAGAGTATCTCCCACAGCCCTGCCTATCAATCGTAACTATTTTCCACAGGTTAGAACATCCACTTCTGGGACACAAGCACGCTACCTTAGCTCTTTATACCTTGCAAAGCACACTAGAATCAGAGATCTGAGAGCCCGATCTTTAATTTTAGTGATAACGGGCAGTGCAGCTGAAGGTTACGTGGAGTTTATAAAAAAAATTTAGGAACTACACGCTCCGCCCCGGAGATCTAGCAGTCCAAAACAAATACTAGAGAAAACACAAGTAGGTGCTCAGGTAGGTGTGCTTACTTGGATGTTTGTGATCAGCAGACCTCCTGCTGGAAGAAACGCAAAAGGAGAAAGGGTGTTGGAACTGCAGACAAAAACAGTGCTGTCTGCCTGGTAAGCTGTGATACCAGTAAGAGGTGTGAAAGCTTCAAAGCAAAGTGTGCAGTCTAGGAAATGAATGGTAAAAACAAACAAATTAAAAAGATGGGTCAGGGTATAACAAAATGAGGAAATGTCAAACATGATTGGAGCTGAGGCCGTGACAGATCACACAAGTGAGCTTCAATTTGACACGGAAATGGTCCGTAGAAAGGTTGGAAAAGGTGAGAGAGAGAGCCAGGGAGCAGGAGCATGGCTGCAAACAGCAGCGGTAGAGGGAAGATTGATGATGAGAGATGAAGACCAGATCAGAAGAGGTCCCTCACACACCACGCAGTCAACGCTTTATGTGCAGGAAGCGCTGAGGAAGCAGCAGTTACCAAGTGTTATAAAAAGTTAAAATAGGGTCTGTTCGGAGTCACGATACAGGAGAAGGAATTTCTACCCAGGCTCCTGGCCCAGAGCAATAAAAGGTAATGGGCTGGCTTTGGACAACATCCACGTGGATCTTGAACAGCATGAAAATCTTAGGAGGGAAAAAAAAAAAATAAGAAAGCCAACAAAATGCAAAGGAGGAAAGACTCAGAAGCAAAATGCCACAGACACACCGATGCGACTGTCACACTTCAGACCAGCGCCAGATCCAGCAACCACGTTCTCCTGACTCCACTTCAGCACCCTGCTGACAAAGCCAAACAGCGTTTAAGGATCACCTTCTCTTTTTGGAGAATTTCCATTTTTGTGGAGGCTGTAACCCCTTACAGTCACAAAAATAGCAATGTTATTCTGACACAAGCCGTTCGCCTTCCTCAATCAAGCAAAAACAGGAGGCTGAATAGAAACAAACAGAAAATCCCAACCCCCTGACCCTCCAAAATCCACACAACTACAAAAACCTATCCAGATTTTTCATTCCCTACAGCAGAAGGCCGGGACAGTAAATCTTAATACATGATTTTTCCTTTCTTTCACCTATCGACTGAAAACATTTCTTGGTCACTCACGACTGCAGCTGAGCCACTTACAAACTTCTCCAGCAACAAAATAATGAAGTAGATACACAACATACCTGGCAGAACAGAAGAGCTTTTAGTTAGAAGGGATGAGAAGGGCAAGAAAGACTTTACCAGAACTAAGAGAGCATGACCACTGGCCCAGTGACTGACTACAAAGGGAACTACTGCTCCGAGTGGACGTGCCTTACTGATGACGCCACACTAACTGCAGATCAGAGAGCTGCTCTGCGGGCCAGCTGCAAGCCACATTTCACCACAGAATCATCCAGTTTTCATGATATCTAGTGTCACACCATAAATTTATTCCCCCACACAACAGTGCTGGAAAGAGAGCAGATCTCCTTGTCACCGCACAAGGCGAGGGCTCTGCCTCGCTCAGCAAAGCGAACAAAGCCTGCGTGAGGAATGTGCACCGGAGCAGAGGGGAAGAAAGGAGCGTACATGCACTAGGAAATCTAATTACAGCTCATCACATACCGCTAGGGCTTCTCTAATACGCTGCCTAAATTCACCAGCTGAGCCATGAAGGCTTGTCACATACCACAGACAAGGGCCAGCGTAGGGATCAGCCTTATGAAGACAGCACCGAGTTGATTTGCAAGGATTGATCCGTGGATGAACGCCACCGCCTGCGATTCTCCAGTGCAAGGACGGTAAACGTGTCATGACACCCCAGTAACACGGCACAGGACTTGCACTCAGCTTGGCTCACCAGTTACGGTGCCTTGGCATAGGACTGAGAACAGGATGCCTTTGCTGACTTGATGAGACCTAATTAGTTACCCTGGGATCACTCTGCAGCAACACAGCCCCTTCTCTTTATAATCACCATCTTATTAAAAGGGAAGGAAAAGAGCAGTGAAGTGTGTGTCAACTTGTTTTCAAAACTCTTCGGGTTATCTGCCTGCTTAGGATAGCGTCTTCTAGGTCCCGCATGGAAAGCTTCCAGATCTAAAGACATTTTGCCAGAAGTCGGATGTCTTAAAGAGGGATCTTGTAACAGCTTTAGGACAACTTGAAGAAAAAAATAAAAACCGCATTTGTTTCATCTGGTTTTATTGTCCTTTTCACACAACAGCAACCTGCCCATCTTACAAAGATGTGGGGTAAGTTTGCACTTAACATTCAGGTTTGAATCTCTGGGATCACTGTGGATAATCAGTTGTTTGCCACTAATGGTCTGCTCCTTTTCAGGATTTTAGATTTATTGCTCATATTCCCACTTAATTCACTGTATCTTTGAGAAGAAGAGCAGTCTAAGGGCAGCGTAGATCTCTCTGAACCACAAGCATGGCCAAGACGGTGCAGCTTGGAAGAGCGCTCCCTGGCGAAGGCTTTGTTTGCACTGCGGGTATTGCTTTGGGGATCTAACTCAGCATCTCATCAGCTCAGAGAGTCTGTGCATGCCTAACGTGATGCTGCACTGAGGAGTACAGATACAGCCTCTGAAGACGGAAAAAATCAGGCTGCGTCTGTCAAGTGCTCTTTCTTGAGCCCAGGGCAGTGCCGAGTACTTGGCCTGAGATGTTCTCTCCCCACACAAATAATCCAGCTCCCCAAACAGGCAGTTTCTATACCCACAGAGTGCACCGTACCCCCAGAAACAGAGCTCTGCCTTGAAAGATTTGACTAACACTGAAATACCTTCTTCTCCCACCACACAAACAAACTTATTCTTGCCTCGGAGGTGAGTTTCCTGGCTGAAAACACAAAATCCTAAAATCTCTTAGCAAAAGACAGTCACAACTGAAGTCCAGGGGTATTCCATTGTGGTG
Organism: Anas acuta; assembly: GCF_963932015.1. Lineage (NCBI taxonomy): Eukaryota > Metazoa > Chordata > Aves > Anseriformes > Anatidae > Anas > Anas acuta. The sequence goes on along the minus strand of NC_088983.1, from coordinate 49,496,900 downwards.
CAGTTTAAACCAAGACCAAGTTATATCTTGGCTTCTCCTTCCCTAGCAAAATCATGAAATGAAAAGCTGTAAAAGATGAAAGTAACGTTACCTGAGCCTGTCATCAGTGCTTGACTTGCAGTCCTAGAGAAAACACTTGTGCAAAGAAAAGAAATGAATTTGTCTTAATGGTCTTTCTGGAACATTATTTTGGAAGGAGACAACTAATCTCTAGGGCACCTGGAAGCAGCAGAACTACAAGACAGTTTTGACTACACGAAACATTTAGAGCATGCTTTTTCTTCTATTAGCCAATCCTGTTGAAATGAGTAACTTATCGGTGATTCAGCACCTTCTCTCATGCCCTCACAGTGCCTCAGCCTTTCTGTACCCCTAACGTGCAGAATACAAGGGAAGGTACACATGATACCTCTACTCTTACAACCTTGCCTTGACAGCGCCTCTGACTGTGAGGAGAAAGCTTTGCACAGAGAGAAAGGGGGTGCAAACAGCTGCTTCCAAAATGTGTCATCCCAGTTCGCTGCGGAGTGTGAGAGCACACAGGGGTGTGGAAGGGAATGACGGGAAGCTGAGACTGCTGTATGAAGCCAGACACATTTTGTGTGCCTTAGAGGGAGAAGGTGAGACACAACACCTGAGAAATCTTAGCTGGACATGCAATACTGCTTCAGAAAGAAGCTGCAAGCCTTTCGTTCTGCTCCAGTAACTTTCAGCAAATGTTTACACATCGCAGAAGTCACTGAGCTGAATTCAGTCATCTTCTCCCAGAAGCAGCAGGTCTTATCCAGGCAGGTTTTAAAAGTTTCGTCTGCTCTTCTATTAAATGCAAATTCACCAAAAAAAGAGGTGAGCAGGCAGTCTAATTTAGCTGAAATTCATGGCGTATTTATTCTTTCATGTTTTTTTCCCTGAAGAAGATCTATGTTTTCTAATCACACCACGTATAAACAGTTTATCAATGCCACTTATGCCTATTAAACCTTATTACCTGGGAAATGCTGAATCTGCAGACTGGAGATTTTTGGAGTGTAAAAACCTTTGTGAATAATTTAGGAAAAGAGTGATAAAGGAAACGTAACGGGCTGTGCTCAGAGGGCCATCTTATTGACTGTGAACAAATTTGCTGTCTCAAAGTTTTTAAAAAGATCTGAGTAACTGCATTAAGCCTGCCAGACGCTGGGATGAGGGGCTATTATTTTATCTTTCGCAATTCTCTGCTCAAGCCTGGCTTTTCACAGTTCATCAGAGAAAAAGCTTTTGAAATACATAATCTGAGCAGACATCTGTAGCCTTAATGAACACAAGTCACGGTCCATCTCCAACAAAGACGCTACTGTAACAACACATTTAAATTCCAACTGGTTAAAGAGCAGATCTGCAGCTTGGAAGGTGAAAGACGACAGAAATCAAACCCAGACGGGCAGAGCCCCCACCCTACATTTACTTTCTGTGCTGCAGTACTTCCCAGGGCGTCCAGCTAAGTCTCCAAACCTGGAATTTCTCATCTTTGATGACTTGATGTCCCACTAAAACAAGCCTTAAATAGATCTTGCACACTGGACTTCCAAAATATTCTTTGTCCAAGTGATGACCTTTCCAACCTTGTCATTTATTTTCTAACTCCCCCGACTGTCCTTTTCCAAGCTACAAATACAGTCTCCTCCAGACAGCACAGGCCCTTGGCTTCATGCAGTTTCATGCTCAGTTATTGTTTCTTCTCCCTCCCCCAAACAGCCTCATATTTCCCTTAGACACCTGAGAGAAGGATTTGTTTTCAACTGCACTGAAGGAGGAGCATTCCTGTCCTGCTTTGGCTTTCTCTGTTTCAGGCACAGAGGAGATTTGTTAATAGAGGTGTTACATGTGCTGAACAGACACAAGCTGTGGGTATTGGCCAAAATAACACAGTATGATTACACCTTATTAGCTACCTGGCAAGTGCAGAAGATTTCTAGGGAATGAGCAGATTGAAGCCCCCGATTCCTTCCAGGTATGTCTCCAAGAGCGATGGCTTCACCGAACTGCACAGATGTCCTGGCCTGGAAGGGCCCCAGGCTGTTCTGTGTTTCAGCCTGTGCTGACCGTGGTATTTGAGAAATGCTGGATACAGTGATGATAAGAGCATGCAAAATGTAGTTTTTACTGCCCCTCTGCACTGCTGCCCCTTTCCGAGGGACAGAAGCTATGCACGGATGGGATGTTTTGGTTTTGCGCTGTCTTGATCCACCACCCTGCAGACTGCCCCACAGCTCCTGGTCTGTAGAAGGGCTCTCAGGACCTTCTGAACTGAGAACTACACCTTCTGCAGAAGTGCAAGCATTTCAAATACTAATCAGAATCCTAAATAGCTCTGCGTGCTCTGTATTTGCCTGTTCTTTCAGATGACTGAAGAGACACTCGTGACCTTGAGTGCCGAAACAGAGCAGGACATCTTGCTATGGAAAGCTTCTTACCCATTCATAATTATATTTTTTTAAGCGTTATTGGTATCAGGGTAGCACCTTGAAGCTCTAGTAATGAAAGAGGATTTCCCTGTGTTATGTCCTGTCCAGGCTCTGAGCAAGATGATGGCCATCATCCAGCAGAGTTTAAGGCGATGGCTAAGCCAGAGGACACACAAACACACATGGACAGACGTACAACTGGCCAGCAAAGCACAGATGAACCTCCAGACAGCATTAGTCAGCAAAACCAGTGCATCACAGTGAGTCCATTACCCATGCCTTCCTCCCCAGACTGCAGCCCCTCACCCTGACGACGCTTTCAAGGCAGTGCAGCTGCGGAAAGAGCAGCTGAGTCATCAGCCTGAGGATCAGGAGCCTCACCTCTCACGTGCCCTCCTTTTTATCTTCTGCAGGGTTGGATAATTATTCCACTGCACTTCACACATCGCAGTTTAAACATTAAAAGGAAAAGAAAGAAACAAAGAAAAAAAAAAAAGCAGCAAACTGAGCAAATAAGTAGAGAACTAAGAAATACTTCGCAGTAGCCATGGCAACTGAAGTTCTAAAATTAACTTGACAGCAGTGTAAAAACCTGCAAAGCCCAAACGTGCCATTGAGCATGGAAACAAAAGGGCCAGGCCTGGCACCTGGATGGGAGCCAAGGAGGAAAGAAGTGTTACTGGAAGGCAATTCACCGACATTGATCTAAGCAGCACTTCCTGGACATACCAGCCCAAAAGGCTGCTGTCACTTGCTTATTAATTCACAGTCAGAATAGAAACTGCATAAAAGCAGGGAAAGAGCACAAAAGGGATGAACGTTCTCCTACCAAAGTCCTCCTCTCCAGGTAGAGGGGTTTAGTTGCTCCTGTTGGCTTCCTTTTTCTCTTTTGAAAAGGGGATATCAAAATCAAGGGGACTGGCAAGGAGTTTGTTACTGCACATTTCTCCTAACAGCGTTTTATGAAAGAAAGATGTCCCTCAGCAAGAGCCTGATGCACTGAAAGCTCAAGGGGCTTCCACTGTCATTGTCCCCCTCCCAGCCACCTAGTTAAAACACTTCTGGAGAAGGAAAATGTCAAACAGCACCACTGCATCTAAGGCTCTTTTGAAATGCATGGCATTGCTGGCCCAAGCTTATCAAATAAAGCAAAAACTGCTTCAAAGAAAAACCGTGCTCTCTTTGTGTGACAAACGGGCTCTTGTCAAGACTTGTGACAACCAGCAGCATCCCAGGTACCAGCCCCAGCCCCAGCACTGCATCCAAACTGGAGATAAAAGCCAGTGATCCTGTGCCACAGCCTGCTCCTTCCCCCCCATCTCCCAGGAGATGTTCCAGTCTTGCCTTGTGCACGTCACAAGCAGCATTCCCCAGCTGCACAAAGAGTCCAGATTCTGATTATCTGCATTATCTGTGTAATCCTCTGCATACAATTAATGAGTAGTATTGTATAGTCTTTAAAGTTAACGTGAAAAATAATGAAACAGAAAGCACTTGGTCCTACAGCTGGAACAAAATTGTCACCTGTGTACGAGATGTCTCCAGGACACCCCCCGACCAAACCTCAGCAAGGTCACCAAGGTTCTTGTGAGGCAATATCCATAATCACCTAGGCTCTAAAATATTTTGGATTAAAAACAGCATAAAAACAAGAAGAAAAAAAAATGTTTCAATTGAAAAGTTTACAGAGTTGTGGAATTCAAACAGGAAGACCAAAGGGGACTCAAAGTCAGTCTCCAACATCAGGTTCATCTTTAGTTCTTTAACTAAATAAAGGTATTTGGTGGAAAGTTCACTTGTCATATCTTTGGGAACACTGGAAAATTTATGCATAAGTGCAGAGTCCTGCCTTCTGTAAAGGTTAATTGGCGTAACAGAAGCCTGAGGTTGGTAAGAGCCTGGACACGGCATCAACTCTCTGCTCCCTGCCAGCACAGTAGCACGCACTACCTAGATTCATTTTGAGAGATCTTACGCAGTTTCAAGTTGAAAGAATGAAGGAAAATAGTTTTATCAAAGGCCATGGGTGAGCTTGCCTTTCCTATTCCCGTCTGACCCTGAGAGTTTGGAATCTAAGCTGCCATGAAACGCTCAGCTGACATTCCCTGCAATTGCTTTAGCACCTAAAAAGAAGAAAACAACAAAACACGTCAAAACAAAAATGTGATTAATTAGAATGAAAATCAGCAGATTAAATGTTTGCATTTTTATCACCTGTTGCCCCTGAAGCTTGGTTACACCATGTTGCCAAACGGATACTGCTATCATGGCTGATCTAAATCCACATGCCTGCAAAAAAATGCATGTTATTTCAGCAAAACGCCTGGAAAAAGCTGAACGTGGGATGCTGCCCAGGACAGGCAGATGAATTGCATTTTACAGAGTTTCTACCAGCGGTTGGTGAGAAGAGAGGCACGCTGCTCAGCGAGAGCATGCACATTAACTTCTTCCTAGATGCTGTATTGGTAGGGACAGCTGGTGTGTAAGAGGGATAATAAGGCTTGAAGAGACATGGTGCAGGGTTTATGGAGCCTGCAGAGTCAGCTGTACTTTGCAAGGAATATTGCTAGCTTAAGTGTGATTTAGATACACTGCAAAGTAAGTTTTTTAATCAGCTTTTAAATTTAGTCTAATCCTTCAAGGACTATTTGAAAGGATCTACTTTCTGAAGAACTGCTAGTCTGAAGTCCACGCGCTCTGTTTCAGATATTACTATTACGAATCCCATTTTTGCTAGAATTGTGAAGAGGAAGAAATGTTAACAGATAAGCAGTCCACGCAGCTGTCATAGTTTTAGCTGGGACAGAGTTAATTTTCTTTGTGGTGGCTCCCACAATGTTGTGTTTGGGATTTTTGATGAAAATACATGTAGTGGTGGCAACTCACCCACTTTTCATTTGCTGCAGGGCAGTGCCTGCACAGAGCCAAGGACTTTCCAGCTCCTCGAGCTGCCCTGCCATCGGGCAGGCTGGGGGTGCCCCAGGAGCTGGGAGGGGACAGAGCCAGGACAGCTGGCCCACGCTGGCCGAAGGGATGCCCCACACCACAGGGCAGTGGTGAATGAATTCCTGGGATGGCTCTGCTTGTGCACACAGCTTTTGCTTTACCAAGCAAGCTGTCTTTATCTCTACCCATGGGTTCTCACGCTTTTACCTATCCGATTCTCTCCCCCATCCCACTTGGGGAGTGTGAGAGAGCAGCTGTGCGGCGCTGAGCTGTAAAACCACCACCACATGTCCTAACAATTTAGGAACTGTTAGCAGGATGTGACCTTGAGGAAAAAACAAAGCAGAAAGCAGAGACAGACAAGACCTGCTAGGTCACCTAGACACCATCCCAGCACACCACACATCACCCATTCGTACCTACCCAAAACCCCTCCACTGACTGCATCTGGGATGCAACATAGGAAACCTGCAGCAAAACCTCTCCAGCCAGAGCCCTGCAGGCTGCCCTGGCCTCTGCCTGCCAAAGAGGAAAGCAAGACCTCAGTGACGGAGCGCATTTGGGCAGACAGTTCATGCCAAGACAGGATGCTGCGCTTCGGAGACACCCCAACTTTGCATCCCAATTGTTCTATAATCAGTGCTTCCTTACAAGCACCACTGTCTTCAAGATGGACCACTAAAAAGGTCTCAACAAATGTCATACTCGGTTGCAAATCAAAATCAAAATCTTTCCTTTAATATTATAAAAAAAAAAAAAAAGGGAAATAATGGCTAAAAAGCAACAGCAAAGATGACAACAATTGGTTGTGACAGCAGTTATAGTATGGTTTGGCTTTCCAAGTCACAGAACAGACAGCAAAGTCTGAAAAAAAAAAAAAAAGTGAAGAAATAAAATAGAATCAAAGAAAGAGAAAGAGAAGCAAGTGAAGCAAGGTGGAAAAAAGAAAGAAAAAACTGCCTTTGAAAGTGAGAGCGTACAAATGGGACATCAATGAGCATCTGGAAGGCATTAACACCAGGAAGAAGAAGATAAACTTGTGCTTTTCATCATCTGCTCAAATCTCACTTGATCAGAAAATGTGACAGGGAAAATAGGGAGTGGGAGGGGACCATTCAAAGGCTGTGGTTGCCAGTGGCTCACTACAAACCAGGCAGCTTTTCAGAAGGGCCCAAGGGGCTCTGCTCTCATCCTGCTGGTGTTTGGTACCTACCTAAATGGCAAAGCAGAGAGAACACACTTACTCAGTTCACTGTTAGGCAATGCTACCTGCGCCCTGCTCAACAAGATTAAAATTCAAAACGATCTGAAAATAATAGCTGAAATGGTCTGGGGCAGATGCAGTCAGGTGTCAGCAGAGAATAAGGTGTTAATTGGCGATGAAATATGCAACCCCAACGCTGCTCAGCTCTCGCAGGGTGTCTCTGCTGGAGGATTTAGCAAGCTCAGGACATCGCACTTCAAACAAACAAAACCAATAAAAACCAACAAGAAGACAGTTTGGTGGAGAACAGCACGTCCTGAAGACACAGTCTACCATGAAAGGTTGCAAGAATCAGGCTTGTTCAAGCTGAAGAAAACATGGGAATTAAGCTTTTAATATTTTCAAATACAGAAGCATTTTGGTGTGGGTTTGAAATGAGAGAGAAAATCGAAATACCTGATTTAACAATATAAACTCAGCGCCTTCAAAAGCTGCAGGGAAGTGTCCCGAATGAATAAAAAGAGAGATCACATCTTTATTTCATACGTCTAATTGATTAGAGCTGCTACCTTGTGTTTGAGCTGCAGTAGCTGTAATACCACCATGTGCCTCCGTGCCTCATGCTCTCTGATTTCTGGTTGCCCTGCCTGTTCTTGTGGTTTCCTCACGTGGATGAACATCCCTTTATGTCCTTAGGAGAGTTTCCCAAAGTTTTTCTACAGAATATCAAAGATCCTACAGCTTTCAGTCAAGCCAGGTTGTATCTGAGCCACCTACCCCAAAAGGCCAAGCCCCACAGCGACCTCCTGTCAACTTCCTAAGCCGTGCGTGTAGCTCGGTGTCACAGGCAGCTTTCTAAGTGGCAAGGAGAGAAAATAAAGCATGAGAGTAGATCACCTCCAGAGACCCCACACCTGCATCACCTTCAGAACATGGTCTCTTCAGAGACCTTCAGAACACAGCAGGTACGTGTGCCAAGAATAACGGAGATAAAGATGACTTTAGGTCAGCCAACGATGGTCAAGATGCCTCTCTGAAGGTCCCCTGAGACCTGAGACAGTCCTGAATATATCTGCTAGCCTGCAGCCCAAAATACAACAGACCCTGCCAAGTGAATATCCCACAACACCCCACAATACCCAAATTCGGGTTATTTTTCCGAGCGAGCTGACAAGCCAGCACTAGTTTTGCCAAATCTGTCTTGAGAGAAACAGAAAAAACGACTGAAAAACCCCTCTAACAATGACCATGGATCTTCTCCTAAATAATTTTATTTAATTTGTTGCATGATCTCATCCCACTGCCAAGTTCAGTGGAAGTTCATACTTCATTGACAAACCTATAAATTGTACAAGCCTTCCAGGCTAACCACGCATTAATAAAGGAAGAAGGAGCTCATCTCCTCCTTTCATGTGCAAAGGAAACTTGGACATCTTTCCTTTGTAGATGAATCCAGCGTAACATTTCAGACAGTAAATCAAGATATTATAGTACCTGGGACTTTCTCCAGAACCTTCATTGCTCTTTGTGAAATATGCATTGTAAAAATTTTGGTCTCACTTCAGCAAGTTTTCACATAAATAAATTAAGCAAAAAATATCTTTAATTACAGAACGAAGAAAATTGCTGCATTTGATGAAAGGTTGTTTATTCAGCACTGACAAACACAGCCTAATGAATGTGAGAGTGCCAGATTTGTTCTCACTGAAGATGAAGTCTTGCTTTTTGTTTCCACAGAGATTGGGGAAACATTTATCTTCCCTTTGACCCTGGCTGACTGACTGAACTAGTCATACTAAATTGTGCAATCCCAGATATGAAAAGCATCTGTGTACAACGCAAGAAAGAAAAATGTATTTTAACGTTTGCATTAAGAAGCAGGAATCATAATTATTAATAACAATGTCAAGATAATTACTGCACGCAAGGACAAATGGAGAGGTTTTTGGTGGCATACTTACAGTTCACATTCTGTATGGAAGGACCGGAGGCAAATAATAATGATTAGTACAGCTAAGCATAGTTTAAAAGGCCCTGAATTAGCGAATGTGTCACATGAAAATGAACCTTTATTGACAGATTCTTGGTCTAATGCATAGCAGTGGTAAAGAAGGTTAATAGAAAACTGGCTTATCACAAGCAAAGGATATTAAAGTATTGTTGCATGGTTCCACAAAACCCCAATGAAACCACGTTTGAACTGTAGCATCCTATTTTGGCCAGCTTACTTGAAGACAGACAGAATTAGGTTGGTGAGAGTACAGCATCAGAAACAAAGATGATGAATGGGGAAGCGGAGCTTAAATATCAAGAGAAAAAATGTAGGATTTATTCGGTCTAGAGAAAAGATGATTAAGAGGAGACATGATTGAAGTATTTATAATAGCCATGGGTTATAAAAACGAAGCTGGGTGACTCATTTTTAGACTGCTGGGCAGACCACAAATAAAGGCAACAAGGGCAAGAGGGAATAGATACAGGACAAATTTAACAATCCATTTCACAGATACAAGAGTAAATAGGTGACACAATGTTGCCTGACTATAAACAAAAGCTGGTTGAGTGTGCAGAATTACGTGCTGGGGAATAACCACATCATGTGGGACAAGCTTCTTGGGAGCAGCTTTTGTAATAGCTGGGACGTGTAATTTCAAACTGTAAGACACGAAACCATTTGCTACTCCTTGATAGTGCATATGCAAATAACTGTGCTGGTTCTTTTATAGTACTCTTCCTTCAAGTATTGACAAAGAAATCACAAAAGCATTACAGCAATGCAACAAGATAGGCAAACATGCTCCCCGCCTAAAAAGCAAGGCTCCCACTGATAAAGTGACTTACCTGAAGCTGCTGAATGCAACATCAGGATCAGAAGCAGGACTTCTCAGCTTCCATCACACATACCCTCCTCTCCACACATACTTTTATAGGGATTTACTTTGTCTTTACTACCACAGAAGAGGTAGTTTTATTGCTTTCCTCTAAAGCAAACCTAATTATTCTCAAGCAACTCAGAGCTGCCCTCCCCAGCACTATGTTGTATGTTGTATCATGTAATCTAAAGTGTCCATCATTCAAGACAGAGATTGAGTTAGCATGTCTACATATGAGATTAAAAACTTGACTGGATGTGTACTAGGAATGAAAATACTAAAAAAAAAGAATAAAATCAAATCAGATTCTAGACTAAGTGGAACATATCAAACATCTGGAAAGTATCGGGGAAAAACACACACAAACACTTGCTCCTCATGATTCCTCTCTCCTTTTCCAAGCCATTTTCCTTTAATCTTTCAGCTAATTTCTATTTCTGTAGATAAGGACCCCATCAAAAAGACCTCTGGAGGCTAAAGGCCCGACTCTGATCCCAACATCACTGAGTGAAGCGCAGTCACTCCTTCCTGGTGCTCTCAAAGATCAGGCTGTTTCCTTGAACTCGCACTCACCTGTGCAACACTACGGCATTCTCTCTGAACTTTCTGAACACCCAAACAATGAAACGGTGCAATTTGCTTTGATTTTTTCACACAAGTTTCAAGAGCAGGAGAATTAAAACATAATGGTTACCTACGACTCTTGAAGTGACCGATGACCTTAGAGACCTCTACATGGGAAAACCAGATCCTAAAAGGCCATTTTCACACTCTGGGGTGCAACTACCCTGCCTCACGAGTTTCACGGCAGTTCTGAAGGAATTAAAACAAAGAACAGCCTTCATAACTAAGCCAGCTAAAAGTTTAATTAAATACAATTGCTTGCTGTGCTTCCCTTCCCCAAACAGCCTCATGCATATTCATCACTGTAATTACAGGAGTAAAAAAACCTCCACAACTAATTATGCCACGCTTCTCATCTTCTGTATGCCTGGAATTTTTTACATAATTACTACTGAAATTAATTGCAAGTTAGTTAATTTTGCACTTTGTCCTTTCAAGCTTAATTGAAAATTAAAATTTCTCAAACCAAGTCATTCTTGTAAGCCTGGTGCTTTTACCTCTGATGGTGCCATACACCAGAATGTTCTTTTAATTGCTTTTAGTAACGTAGCACGGAGCACTGCAAATTTTAGCTTTTAAAGTAAGAGACTGTTAGCTTAATACATATTTACTGTGTGCTGTTCAAAGCACACTCAGCCTGCCCACTGCCACTCGCCATCTCATGTGATGCATGAGCATGTCATCCCCCGAGACACGAGCTACTCCATCAGTGCCACACTCAGTTTACATCAAGCTCAACGCTGGTTTTGTTTCTTGTCTGTGGTTCAAACAGTCTGCCTAATATTTCAAGGGCGACTAATGATTTTGGATGTCCAGTTCAACAAGAGAATCTGAAAATATTCCTTCTCTTGGGAGGCGGGGGGAAGGAAGAATCAAATGGGAAAGCCAAATTCCAGCTTGGCCTAGAAAAATAATTGACTGATTATTTTTTTTTGACTTTGCCTAGAAAAATAATTGCCTAGGAACACATGTTCCATGTGGCAAATTTTTAAATAAACAGTTTAAGTCTTTCAAAGCTATAAGCAAATGTTTAACAGGGTCTCCTCATTTCCTGGGGTGGTCTGCTCCATTTGTACGTGTGGTGGTGTACTGATTTGGGATAGGCCTTTTATGAAGGACCCAGTACAACATAAAATCTTGCTGCCTACGACAAGCCCTAGATGGGGACCCCAGAGGTTTCCATAATACAACTGGTGGTCAAACAGGACCAGTAATATGCCTGCACCACACAGCCCTGTGAGAATCAGCCAGCTATCAAGGTTATTTCATTTAAACCCATATCCCTGCTACCTAATAATGTCAACATTAACTTTCTGGCCAATTAAAATAATTCATCAATGAAAAACAAACAACAAAAAAAGTCAGCCTCTCTCTTCTTCAAATATCTTCGCCAGCCTAATTCTAAAGGATTTCTTTCTGGGTTTGATCAAATTTAAGTTTTTTCTTCTGTTAAGAAAACTTGACAATGTCTCATCAGATAGTAGGCTTTCAAAAGGACAAGAGAAATTTGCAGACAAAGCACTTGTTCCTTACTCCTCCACAGTCTCCAGGCCATTTACCTAACTCAGCTCCATGGGTAAATTTTGTCTTTTGTGGTGAAGATCCGCAGGGCGAGCTATCCTGACAGAAGGGACTCATTACTGCTGACTTTTCCTTTACTTACCAAGAGTGAAGACGCAAAGTGCTGGAGAGGAACACCTTAGTTATAGCACGATGTCAATACATGAGGTATCAAGAAAAATCGATACAAGCAACCTCAGTTGTAATAAAACCAGAATGTTTCAGGACCTCTCTGCAGCAAAAATCAGATCCCAGACACTTAATCCCATCTCCTGTGTGGGAAACTGCCTCTTGGAGCATGTGACAGTAGTGCTGAAGTCAATAAAAAGTTGTATGAGGGGGCACGTGGGTAAAGCAGCCTTGGGCCACCACTCCAGTAAGAGACAAACACATTTTCATCACTTCAGGGAGACACACACATTGTAGTCACTGGAGTTGCTACCCTAAGGAAGGTGGAACCTTAATTGCCGAAAGGAATTCCCTGTTTTAAAACTCCTCAGTGTAGAGCAAATAGCGAGTTCCCAGGGTAGACAGGGAGTAATTAAAAAGGTAATTAAGAAAAGCATGGAAAGTCAAGAGCCCAAGAATGCCAAAAAAACACTTTCAGTAAGTGTTGTAAAGAGCTATGATCAGCGATCCCTTACCAGTGCAGGAAATGAGCCTGGTATTTGTTCTGTGCCTCTGTACCCTACGAGCTGTTGAAGCTGTGATCCACGTGTGCATTGTGAACCAGGGGGTTCTGAGCAAACTAGACCTGGTTACAGTACCACAAAGTGACAATTTCTCTTCCAGAAATAATTTGAAATTCAATGATGAAAAACCCCTGCTTGTTTACCATGTCGAATGTAAAAAGAGATGCAAAATTAACTTCAGTTGAATACCTTTATGGACTGCCTGTAGTTAAATACTTCAAGTCACTTAAAATCACAAAGCTTTGTAATCAAGTCTAACATTTTCTTAAATAGCTTTTCCTCATTCTGCTAACAGTTAGCAATAGCATTACACAGACACACACAAAAACATAACCAATGGTTTGGTGTGCAATTCTTCCTTATTTTTTTTTTTTAATGTACACTTCATCTTTCACGTAGCGAGCCTTCAACATCCTACTCAAAACTTGGAGAACAGGTGCCAGGGACATTTCAGGCTAGTCCGTATTTTCTAAGGATTTCTGTATGCACACACTATACTAACTACATACTATAATAAGATTCATTTTTAAAACCTCAGAAATAAAAAAGGAAAAAAAATCAGATGTCAGTCTGGCAAATGTTGACTGCCATTTATCTCAACTACCCACCATAATACTTCTGCTTTAATTAAATATCAAATCGGTCAAGTAGGTATGCAGATTTAATTGCTGCTGCGGCTTAGAAAGAGGCTGCTTCCCCTTGAGACCCAGTGAAGGTTAGCGGGATAACCTCAGTCAAATGGAAAATCCTCAGTTTGGCAAGTTGCTGGACACAGGAATTTGTCCCCTCCGGCACAGTGAAATGCCATTCCCAGCAGTACCGCGCTCTCAGAGAAGTGCTGCTTTAACAAGTGAGTACAAATACACCTGAGATTTATGACATCTGAGCACTTGATGGAAATAAATGAAGAGGACCGTTAGAGGGAAATGGCCTGTTCAGCACCAGCTCTGTCACTTCAGTAGGAGCGGGCTCAATGTCAGAAGTCGCTCAACATCCTCAGCTCTGACTGGCATTTTTCTCCTCTGGCTCATTATTCTAAGCAACCGCTTCACACAGACACCTTGGCACCGCAGCCAGGGGTCAAATCACTCCAAGGGAAACAGCCTGAGCTCTCACAGAGGATGGCAGGTGCTACAGAGAAGAGAAAAAAAGAAGGGGAAAGCGAGGAAGTAGCTTCAAGCCAGAAGTGAGAGTCACCGCACCCGAGGGACAGAAGTCTTTCAAGGCACACAGCATCCGTGCAAAGGAGTGCTCCCCATCAAACGTGCAGAACGAGGCCAACGCGATCACAAAAAGCTCTGCTCTCTCCTCACCTATGTCCAAACGGGACTTCCACACTGTCTGCTGGCAGCCTGAAACCCACCTCACCCATCTCCAGTCCTCTGTAAAAGCAAAGCTACGTACATCTGCCTCCTTCTTCTGCACTAAGATTCAGGACCGAGAATCTCAAAAGACTCGATCAGATGGAGACTGCGATTCTGGTTCTGGGCAGGACCCAAGCAGCAAAAGCCACTGCTGGCTCACTGATACCTGAGCAGCTGAACACCAAAGCTGTTTAGGAGATAACAGCAGGCATTTGCCTCTATTCAAGAAAACCATCCGTGCGCCACGGAAAACAGACAGCGGCTGAGAAGGCACTTAGTGACACGGCCCTCTCGCATTTACAAATTGCAGATGTTCCTGAGTATCTTTATAACCCTACTCTAATACACTGTCTAGACAAAAACAAAAAACCAAAGCCCCACAGAACATAACGGATGACGCTTTCTACATCCTCCGAGGGATATTAACCAATAAATCAGGTTTTGCAGAATAGAAAAAACTGCATCTTTTTGAAAGTGACTTGCCAAACTTCAGTAAAGGAGGGGTTTTCTGTGCTTGGTAATTAAACCACGACGCTTTAAGGATAAGCAGCAGGAGACCATTCCCAGGACAATAATTAAACTAGTAGAGAAGTAACAATCTGTAGAGGTGAAGGGGAAATCAATGAGAACTTCTGTGCTGCACGCCCTCTTCTCAATACGGCAGCTTTATACAAAGACTTTAAACTCGAAGCTGATTGCACAGAACAGGTACTTCACCTGCTCTTCATCGCATGCTAATTCCACAGGAGGACGGCAGCATTTCAACATTTAACACAAGATTATTTTTTTCTATTCTCCCTCACCAGCACCTGACAGCAAAGGATATCAGGCCTGTGGGATCTGAACTGCTCAAGGGAATTCAGACCCGTGCCCTTTGATCTCCCCAAAGCTACCGAGCCTACCTGAGCTGTGATGTGCGGCCTGGCAATTAGAGGGGTTCACCTGTGAAGCAGGAGATGCCAATTCTGGTCTCTCACCCAAGGACTGCTCATGGTTTTCTACGCAGTGCAACCTACAAATGCACAAGCTGGCATACCCAGCTGCCTCCTGCCCAGCCATCTTTGCAGCATCCTGCCTCTGTCTCACCCTCGCCAGCCCAAAGACTCTCAAATACTCTCCTGCAAAGAAGGGAAAGGAAGGAAAAGAGTGTTTCCACACAAACAGCCTGAGGACACACACTTAACAGCTCTCTCCTAAAGCATATTGGTTTTAATCACCTTAGGATGAGGGCAGCAATGTGTTCCATACCCTTGGACAAAGATTTGACTGTGATAGTGGATGAAAGGGAAAAGCAGCTTAGCCTGGCTCTTTTTGAGGCGAGTGGATGCAAATGCTCCGTTTCAGGTGGAATTTAATCCTGTTTGTGCATGGCAGTGCTGCACCTTGGGAGGCTGTGGTAAACAAACTCCTGCTGGGAGCACCCCGACCAGACGGAGGTGTGAGGCGGATGACAAACTGCTTTGCCCTGCCCAAACGGGAGCAGAAACAGAACACCTCATCCCCATTAACCTATGCAGATTTTTATTTTATGTTTTTGAATAACTATTTGCCAGGCCTCGGTGGCGAAAGCAAGCGTCCTTCTCGTCTCCATTACCAGCAGTGTGGCCCTAAACAACAGGGGACAGATCAGCAACAAACTTTCTTTATGACTTTGTCTTTGAGGCAGTTCTTGGCTGAAACTCCAGGTACAATTCTTCATTTGCTTACTGGTTGCTGTTCCTTTGCTAACCGGATATGAAGAACTTCACTTAATGAACTGCACATCCTTCTTTAATGATCCTTCCTAATGCAGTGCATTTTTTATAGTGGGCTGAGCAGAAAAAAAATAAATCCTGCATTACATCACCCCAGGCCAATACTTCCTTAACTAAGGGAAACATCTCTTAATCTGAAGCCCAGCAGACAAATTTCATCTCTTCTATTTACTGACACTCAGGGAATGCATGCCACAAAGTACAGGCGTTTGCCATGGCAATACATTCCGTGCTAGGGCTTCTGGTGTAAGATAAGCATTTTAAATACTACCTAGAAATGCCTTCTTTTCCAGCAGCAGCAAGCTGCTATTCATTCTTTCATTGTACACGGCACAATTATTTTTAGCAGTTCAAGGAGTCGTGTCAATAAGCGCTACCCCAGATGCTGGACAGACACAGCCCGAGCCTCTGCCTTCCTCCTGTACCTAACAACACTTTCTCCTGAAGCACCCAGAGCACGTTTCCATGTCCATGGTCTCTTATTGCAGACCAGCTACGCCTGATTTTTTTCTTCCACCCCTTCCTGGCCCACAGAGAAACCAATCCATTTCTTCCCATGGGACCCGAAGTTTCTCACGCTGCAGGAACAGCTCTGGCACGCTCCTCCTTGCACCGCACCAGTAACTTGGAAACTCCCGGCCATTAAAATGTCCTAGAAAGAGGCAGGCAAGCTCTTTCACCTGCCTAGAAAGATATTCCAACCTAGGGTGAAAGGCTGGAAACGGGACACAGACCTGCACTTTGAAAGCCACGACTTGGCCGTGGTTAAAGCCTGCTCCTTATTACAGAGCTCTTTTTGGCAGGAAGAAAACCTCCCAGGCACTCTGCTCTCCAGTAAGAAAGGCTCAGGCACACCATGCCGCCTTAACAGTCTGCTCCTTTCTCATTTTCACTTCTGTTTGCTCTGGTCAAACAATTAACCTACTCTGCTGGTTAAAAAGCAACTTTCTCCCCCTTCCAGCGGGTACAGCCTCCTCCCCCTCAACAAAAGCCCACATTCTTCTGCGGGACACCCAGGTCCAAGTTTAGTGTCCTGCCTCGGGGTTATGCATTTTGAATCAGAAAGCATTTAGGCTAAAGCCAGCCTTAAGTTTATGATCCGCTTGGTTTTTAAAAGCTAATGATATGTGCTACTTACAGCAAACGGCAAACCCGGTGGGAGGCATTTTAATTAATACAGTTTGTTCAAAGAAAAACAAATGCAATTCCCCCTCATCTGTCAGCCAGCTGCACGGCAACCTGAATGCAAGCAGCGAAGAACAATAAAGCAAGCCTGTGAGAAAAAGCAGACAGAACTGGGACTTGATATGAGAGCAGGACAAATAAATACACACCAATTTCACCACCCTTAGGTAGGAAGTTTTGTAAGGTCTACCCTTTAATAGCTATACATTTCAACCATCTTCTCTGGTTTCAGGTTTATCTTTGCTAGCGGAGATTAGCAGGCCGTTTTTAAATACTCTCCTCCAAGGAGAGCTCTTTAATTGTATCACAGTGCTCTAGGTTATGAGAGCTTGCAAGTTCAGGCACAGGCACAAAGCACGGTAGCAAACGTGGGAAAGAACAAAGAGAGGGGTTTGCATGGCAGAGCTGGCTCGGAGGATTTCTCCCCTGCCCCTGAAGACACACTCGCTCCAATCAGGGGCCTCCCATTAGCCACTAATCTGATGCTGATTTTAATCTCATTTACACAGTATTAATTACAACAATACCAGATGACTTGCTATCCATTTCAAACAGAGTAAGTTATGCTGAGAGCAGGTCCTTAACATTTTGGTAATCCTAATATTGATTCCCCTGGGGCAACCCGTCTTGGAAAATTCATCTCAGCGACAAATACAAAGCAATTTAAACTACTTACACACTCAGAAACCTTGGGGCCAGCTGACAAGTTCTCACAGTGGAACAAATACTGTCACACCGATTAGTATTTTGTACGAGCTTCATGCTCCAATATTGGCATCGAACTTAGAGCACTTGCTGAAGCCTGAAGTGAGATGGACATTTCATTTTTCAGACTCATGCAAATGTAAGTTTATTAACATCCCGTGCTGTTAAAATAAGGCAGCCTCCATCTGCACGTGATGCCAGCCTTACAGCCTACAGGTTAGCTAATAGTTTCCAGTTAGGAAAGGGGTATTAGGACAGACAGACTTTGACAAAATCAATCTAGATGATGAAAGGGAAGCTGCCTCTTTCCTTCCTGCTGAGATCAAGTGACCCAAGAGCTGTCAAATGGTTATTTAAGGCTCAGTACGTACACGTATGGATGAGGTTAACTTACCATTTGGTAGGATTATTAGGCTGTCTTCACAGACAAAGCTGCACAGCTCCATTTTCCTTCACCTCAGAGCTCCATCTCACAATGCCCAACACTTGTTCCTGTCTCAAGATGACTGATACTTAATTTTGGAAAAATGAGGAAAAGATTCAACCAGTTCTCCTCTATAAGACAAAATTCACCTGGCCCATGAAAAGAGCGTTTGCAAGAGAGGTAACGTAATGGTTCTTCCTCTCAGCACATTTCCCCTCAAAGCAAAGGGGATGCTCCTGCGGGCATTTCTTCTCATTGACTGAAGGGAAATGAAAATGGGGGGGGGCACCGCTGCACGCTGCAGGTCTGCCTATGAAGATAACAACTTTATCTGGCATTAGTGAAATTTTAATGTAGGTATTCTTTGCATTGTTTCTGCTTCTTCCCTCCCTCCACACCTCTACAGACACTGAAAGAAATCAAGAAATGCAAATCCCAAAATGTCTCACGGTATAAGGCTTTATAAAATACACCGCTTTTCAAGGAAGGGGCAATTCTAAGCCCACAAGACTCTGAGGAGCTCAGGACGGTGTCCCACCAAAGTGACACAACACACGACCAGTACCCAAACAACTGCTGTCACCGCCAGCATCCAGCCTTCCCCGTGGAGTTGATGACCAAGCTGATGTTGGTTCGCTTAGTATTACAGAGATAGGTAGGGAAGCTCCGTGATAAATCATACTCATTTGAAAGTGTGCTTACCATGTGGAAAGGCAGTAATAGCTAACTGCTTTATTGGTCATTGACTACCATAAATTCCATTAATTGTTGCAACCTCTATTCTTCTCGCTTGGCCTTTTCTATTTAGAAAATGATACTCTGAGGTAATCTTTTCACCTCACACAGTGTCCTGACCCTTTCTGCTGGATTTTCCATCAACTGGTGTCTTTGAACTGATGATCTCAAGTAGCAGAGGTTGTACTTCTATCACATTTATCCAATAAATAATTACTGGCATCTTATAAAATGATCAATGGCAAATTTGGGTAACTTGAGGACTGTTTCACTTGGTTATCCAAAGTAATTGAACAGCAGCAGGTTGATGAGCAGCACTGCATATGGAATTCACATCAATGAACTGCGTTATCTCCCATGTTCTACATATGTTTTGCACGATGTGTTTTATATATTATTTCTTTTTCAGTACTTACAGAATCATATAAACTTCAGAAGTGTCTTCAGAATGGAAGAAGACTTTTAATTGTCCTTGCAGACTCAAGCAACTTTTGTAAGTGCCGAAACAAAATAGCTTCTTCCCACGTATTTATTAGAAAAACAATCAACAAGCTCAGGATGATCTTTGTGGAGTTGAGGGGGGACAGGAACACCGCAAGCATACGGCCTTCAGATCATCAGGGCTTAGAGCAAGGAGTCGTTGTCCCCTGGTACCTCCACAGCCTTTGCACCACCCCTCAAACTCCCAGGGGCTTGCGTATTTCACCTTCAGGAAAACAGAAGCCAGCATGTACCCAAACCATATGAACATGATCATTATCAAGAGACCAACAAAGCAATTGCTTTGTAAGTAAAAGCCTTCTCAGGAACACCAGACACTTCTTTCTGCTGTTAATTACTAACAGTGAGACTCCTCCCCTGCTGCTGTGACAAAACAAAAGCTATCCTGTCAAATTAAAAAACAAACAAACAAAAAAAACCTCAGTCCCACCTTCTTCTGTGCTACATCTTGTGTTTTACTTCAAGTTTTGGCCCTTCCTCACTAACTTAAAACTAGACATCCGCTCTTTCTATATCATTGACTTGTAAGAGATGCCCTGAATGAGCGTAAACTTAGCTCTTGAAAAGGAATCCTGTGAATCCCTTCGTAATGCATCGCGTTACTCGAGCTACCAGGTATTCTCCTCCTGATGAGCAGTGCCTTAATAAAGGCAACCATTCAAAGAACTAAAATCTGCCTTTCTAATGCACACCAACTTTTAAACAAACAAACAAAACAAAAGCAAAAAAAAACAAACAAACCACAAACCCATGAAAAACTACATTGGAAAGAGAGGACAAAAATATCTAGACTCATTAGAACTGTATGTCAAAAATAGGCCCTACCTAAGCCCTTCGTTCTCTCAAACACAGAGAAATCTTTAAGTTTCCGACCACTGTAAGCAAAAAAAAAAACTGCACAGAGAATAAGAGACAACTGACAAACTTCATCATTATTCACTCGCAGAGTGGAAGCAAAGCAGTGACTAAATTATGTTCTGGGATTCTGATACTTATTTTACCAACTGCCAGGTGGATATCAAATGAAAACGTATAAATACAAAATGGGATAAGATAGGGTATGTTCTCATATTTTGCTAGATGCGAATAAAAAACATTTTATGGAGAGATTTAGAGATCAAAGTGAGTATTCTGAGATCAAAATGTAGATGTGTATAGTATCCTTGTCTCCATGTTTTCTCCATACAACTCTCATGTGTAACCTTCTAGGAACTCAGAGGTGACTGGATCTTCTTGTCCTCTAATTTCTTAAGAGGATTAACAATGGATAAAAAAGTCGTGTTAAAAACAAGGATAAAAAAGTTAGCACCAGGCTGTATTGATCAGCAAGGGAAACTCCATACATCTGTTTCTTGCGCTTCTAAGAGCCGAGTGATACAAGTACACAAGTGTTTGCACATGCAGAAAGATCCCCCCACCTCATCCACGCAGCAGTCAGACAGCAGTTCTGTTTTGCATTTTGGGTAATGAAGTTTTGTTATCTGCTGGGAAACCCCACATACACAAGCTCTGTGCTCTCACTGACATAATCTGCTAGCAGAAGCACAACTTGAATGAAATCCCAAAACATACAGTAGGATCCCAGCACACGAATCATCATCCTACTCCAACACACCTTGCAGTAGATGCCCTGGGAAACTGCATGCATTGGCTCTTAGCCTTTTCCAAGAGTAAATCCAAGAGACAAAAGGATTCCCAACATGTACTTCATCGACTTCATCAAGTGTGTAGGTGAACTTGTGACAGCATCTATCTGTCCTTCTGGATCCTAGAAGGCCAGATGTTAATGCTCAGGCAGCCTACTAAAATGCACCTACAGGGCATTGTAAGACCACTGCCATAAATGCTTTCAGATCTCAGTGCAAGATATTGCCACAATTCATTTAGAAAAAAAAATTCAATGAAATGCATTTTTCCCATTTCTAAGTAGCCCTGCTCTATTTAGACAGTAATTTCTTGCTTTGCAGCTTGTGTAGGTAACACAAAACCTGCTGCTAAAAGCAGACAGAGATACAATCTTTCAGCAAATAGGTAACCTGCTGCAGGATCTGGATACCACATTAAGGTGCAAACAGCATTACCCAAACAGCATGCCTAGGAGATTTTGCCTTTGTCAGCACTCAGTTGACTGATTACCTACAACAGAGTTTTGGTGGGTGTTTTTTTTTTTTCCCCTCTTTTTTAATTACTTGAAATTACAGCTACTCTTTCAAGCTTAAAATTACATAAATGATTCTCCTCCTCACGTAAAGCCTGTAAGAGCCCATAAGGAGAGAGATGAACCTATTTTATATGTATGCTGTCAAAAATAAGTCAGTTGTGATGGTTGTAAGCATGAAGAGATACTTGCTGGAAGAAAATCTTCGGACTGCAAAGAACAAAAGTGTTTCCTACTAACATAATGGTTTGGCAATTAAAAATAATTTATTCTGCCTCTTGAAAACACTAAATCAAATAATAAATCTGTTAAGTGCCTGTGATCAGATGCTTACAACTGTGTGTTTATCACCTGTCATTATTTTCTGACAGCTTGGAGAGGAGTGTAAAAACAATGACGTTAAATCTAAACTTGCAGCCCCACTTCTCTAACCCACACAGGCATAATGTGCACGTAAAACAGCACCCATGGTCACAATCTTATGAAGATCAAAGATCAAGTGAGAGTCTGCTGAAGATGGGCATCACGAAATCTATCAAGAGTAAAGTCCAAACACAGGCTGAAGTTCTCATCTTGCTGCAGCAGAACAGCCACACACAACTGGGGATCGCTACAAGGTGTGCTAACCTAGCCATTTAGGAGCTGTGGATGCGCACGTTACTTTCAGAAGAAGAAAGGCAGCTCTTCTTTGCCCCTTTTCTTTTCAAACTTTTGCTAGAAAAAGAGTTAGTAGATTGGCAGGTCTGTGCTTTGCTTGCATCTGTGGTGGACAGGGCAAACGCTGCCCTTGCTTTTGCTGATGTCTGTCATTCGGCAAATACTGAACAAACACAGCAACATGATGACTAAGAGACACTAATAAATCTGGGATGTCTAGCGCATTCATCCTTCAACAACTAGCTAGATACAAGCACCACGCAAACGTGAGTCAATGCTAGAATACGCTGGTTTGGGTGTCATAGAATAATGTTAAAAATCTCAACTTTTTGGACTGCTGCAACTCTCATTATCTAAGAGAAAGCCCTAGTAAACAATCAACAAAAAGTTTATATAATCTCCAATTACATCTTTGGGAGATGCAGGAGCACTTTTCTTATTTTAAAATTTGAAAAAAAAAAAAAAGAAAAAAGGAAATATCAAGGCAGAAACCTGCTGTAAATCGCATTGTAGGATCACAGATGATCAAGGAACTGCATTCAATCTCTCAGTCCTTTGATTAGGATGGCCCAAGTGGCAAGGACGCTTTCTTTGATCCTTACCTTTATGATCTGTGGTGACAATTAGAGCTATGCCAAGAAGCCCACTGACAGATCATCCCTATATTTATACTCCAGCTACCATAACAGAAGTCTTTCTGAAAATAGAAATGACACCTTTTTTGACTTGCAAAATTAGTTGCCGACAATGCAGATCCTCCTTTATGAGCACTGAGCAGTTCAGCACCGAGGCAGAGCCCTGTGCGTTCAGCCGGTGAGCGCTCCGAGTCACAGCACCAAGCTGTGACAGATGCTGAGCCCCCTGCCACAGGCTCTGCTCCTCCTTTGTAAAATCCTTTGGAAGACGCAGTCATTGAGCTGGGCTCCACCGAGACTCGAAAGGAACACTCCCAGCCACAAAGAGGCTCGTACGGAGGGATCGTTACAGCCAGAGCATCAATACAGCAGCAGATTACAACGAGCACAAGACGTATCACCGACACCCTGCTCTGGAGTCCATCAGCAAAGCAATTGGCCGTGCTGGCAGGAGCAGCAGAGATGTTCTCATCTCCCTTGCCATTGGCCTATATCACAAACCACAACAAATCCTGAAGCCACAATGAACTGGAGAGTTAGGGATGAAGAAATGAAATTACATCATCATTCTTTACATCTCTGAGGATTAGGAGGGTTCCTCCTTTCAGGCAAGAAGGACAATTTCAGCTCAGGATTTCAGTAAATGGAACATGCGGCAAACCTCTGCTCATCTGTGTAGCTTCAAATACCCGTGTGTTGGATTAGACACGTTCTGCTGAGCAGCTCTATCTCCAGTGCAGCTCCTGGGGACGCAGACAGTAATCTGAAATCAAAACCACCTTGGCCACATCATACAAAGTGCTGGTTTGGAATAAAACTCGCTGCACTGAGGAAATTCATTGAAAATGAGTAAGTGACTGTGCTTGAAGACTTCGTGCTGGATAGGTATCACCTGGCCTCCTCAAGCTGACTAAACTCAGCGTTAAGACTAACAACAAAGCTCCTGGTTGAGCAGGTACTGCTGGCTGCCGCAGCAGCACACAAATCCAAAATTAATGCTGAGACCAACTTGAAACAGGAGAGTTTGAAGGCAGGCTGCATTTATCATCCATACCTTATCCATGGGCATCGAGTTTAATTCTTTGGGACTGAAAAGCAGGGGCTTTTTGTGTGTGTGTTTGTTGAAGAACTACTGACTACTTTTAGCAATTCTGCTGTGGTTCAGAAGCAGTATTACCCACTTCCATCAGGAAAAGAAAGAAACAGAGGGTACAGAAATAATCACAGCCACTAAAATTTTATGGGCAATTATTATAGGCAAAGTACACAAAGAATTAATAGTGCCAATAGATGCAGCCACGTCCTGAACAAGCTGAATGTTAACCTGACGTGATACCAACTGAAAGAAAAAAAGACTGAAAATATTTGACAGTACATTCTCTGGATTATTAAGTGTCTAAAAATACCCTTGGTCAGCAGCTTTCCCCAACACGAGCGATCTGTTCAGAAAGACAAGTCAGCCTCCCACTAAATCCTGATCAATAGAAAATCCCCATGATACAAAAACATCTCTTGGCAAGTCAAACAGCCAGTGCTCTGCACATCCACGCAAGCAGCGTAGCATGGGAACCAGTGATTACAGTACCAGAAAGCTAGGGAGGTGCACAAGGAGGCAGTGCTCAGAGAAGTCCAAAAGTTAGCATGCAAGCTGCATGTTACTGTGCCTCTCTGTTTACATAGCTGCTCTGAAAACTCACGTAAAATACATGCTTCCTTTGGAAAAAGTGGCTGCTTGGCAAGCCAAGAATCAACCACGTGGTTACTTGTTAATAGATAGAAACAGAATGCTCTGAATGCATCTAATTACAGTAATGGGAACCAGAAGGGAAAACATTATCCTCTGGAGTGACAGAGGAGATGGCAAGTTGTTCCGATAGGAAATCAACCATCATATTATTCCAGAGCTTTCTACGTGTAGTCCAAAGAAGAATGATCTTCCCTGTGCCATAGTATTCTAAACACAAACCACACCCAGAATGTATGGGATGCCTTTGGTAGCAAAGCAGAAACTGCGCGTATAAATGGTGTAAGCCTGGCATGGCACAGATACATTACAGATAGCACAGTCACACACAGCATGACACCACCACACATAGTCACACAGTGCCTATAAAACACTAGAAAACCCCAGCCAAAACAGAACCTTGTTTTCTTTACCCGTACAATGGGAGCACAAAACTGGTAAAATGCAGACAGACTTATTCAGGAATGGCTCGGTGTGTTTCACCTTTCCATGACAGAGACTATGTGCTTGTAGTCATGGCAAATTACACACAACTTAGACATTCAAGTGCAAAGTTTCTAATTTTAAGGTTAATCTTAAGAAAGATCTAGCTCAATTTTCACATAGGGAGGTGTCTGAAGTGGCCCATTTTCAAGTAATAGAAGTATGAAGAAACAGGTATACCGCCAGCTCTGGGGCAAAACACGGGAAGCAGTCCAAACATTAGTTCAGAT
This sequence comes from Anas acuta, assembly GCF_963932015.1. Taxonomy (NCBI): domain Eukaryota; kingdom Metazoa; phylum Chordata; class Aves; order Anseriformes; family Anatidae; genus Anas; species Anas acuta. Next base: position 49,471,982 of record NC_088983.1, on the reverse strand, counting down.
TTCAAAGCAATGACTATATCAGACCAGGAAAAAAGTGTTTTGAATGTCAAAATCCATGGTGGTGAATTGCATATGCATGAATCAAGCCATGAAGCCATGCAAAAGAAACCACCACCAGCAGAGTTGATCCGGATCTGCTGATTCCCACAGGGCTGTGCCCGTCACAGATGAGGATATTACTCCATGAGGCAGAGCCCTGGCTGGTGACCGTGCTGACAGCCAGACTGAATTTGCTGAGATGCTGGGATGGCTCACCTCTGAAGCAGTATTATTAGCAGCATCTGGCTGCAAAGACCAAGCCAACAAAATTCAGGTCCTTACCTTGCTGGTGTGAGAAGGAAGGAAGATGCATTATCAGAAGGATGCGCTGTAGCACTGGTAATAGCAAAGTAGCATTCAAACCAAACCACGATAAAGATATTGCAGAGATTATATTGAGTAATCATCAAGGTATTGTATGTTACTCTAAGGTTTAAGCCTTCTCATTGCACTGGAGAAATATATATACACATGAAAATGAAAAGAATTCATATTAGAAAATGGATAGCCATCTCTAGCTATACATAGCTTATTAAATATTCTGTAACGACCAAACTACAAGTCTTCTAGCGTTGAGATACCCCATCTTCAGGGCACAACAGAGAGGTGGAAGAAAGTTCTTCACTGACAAACAAGACTGTTTACTTTAACACAAAAATCTTATCTCATACCAAGCAACAATCTCGCCTAAGGGTGTAGGGTTTTTGGTGGTGGGTGTTTTGTTGAGGCCGCCACCTACTCACTTGCCCCTGCCGGCTCTCTGTAACCATCCCTACTTCTGCCTTTCCTTTCTGATTGAAGTTTGTTCAGATCCATTCTAAAAAAGCATACTTCCAGGGGAGGAAAACAGCCACATAGTAAACTTTACCAAGGCTTCTCTTCTACCTTTCGGTAGGTCAACTACCTTAAGCAGGAGCTCCAGCAACTGCCCTGCTTCAGGCTTTGGGTTTCAGCAGTTACCCTCTGTCCTCCTCATGTTGATCAGCTGTGTAACCAACAACAAGCACAGCTGGCCTTCAAAAGTGAGGGGAATAAGGTTTTGTCAAGTATCACCCTCCCCACAAACACGTCCTGAATATGTATGGCAAAATTAAGGCTCCAATACTGTTTTTTGTTGTTTTTTTTTTCTTCAATTTTTACCAGATAGCCAGAGATAGACGTTCTTAAAGCATGTTCCTTTTTACATATTTTCAACCAAAGCATGGCCTCACACACCACACACCTTTTCTTCAGGAGAGCTAGCAATTACACAGCAGCAGTCCACCAAGCCTCAGTGCCATGCATACAATGCAATGTGGGACACTGCCTCATCTGGCAACCACCACTGTCAGACAGTCAGATTTGTTTGTTTTATACTGTCACGATGCTTTAGATTCTTAAAGATTAATTATAAATCAAAGCAACATGACTCCCTTTCAACAGAACAGATAGTTCTGCCTGGCTTTTGCAGGATGCATCCTATGCAGGGCTATAGACAGACACTTATTCTCATGGCAACTGCTCAAGTTAAAAAAAAATAATGCATTTCCATAATGAGATTGTGAGATAAACTCCTGGAAACCAAGAATTTCAAAGTTAACCATCAGCTCTTTGTCAATGCTAATGATGTGCATACTTGTGTGTGTGTGTGTGTATGGGCAACAATCATATAAAAAATGAAAAAAATTGCATTTGCATTAAATTTTGAATTTTCTGTCTTGCTTGGGTTGCGGATTTAATTACTTTTTAATACAGGCTTCTTGTCCATTTTCTGCAAAGGAAAAAAATGAGGTCTGTAAAAAATGAAATTTATTCACAGAACTTCATTGCTTTAGCCAAGTAATTATTTAAGCTGTTTTAATGTTTTGAAACCTGTGTCTCAAGTAATCAAACACCACTTTAAAGAAGCTGTTCGTGATACTTGTGAATGCAGTTGCTACAGCAATTTACTCTCAGGTTATTAGCTCACTGGGTCTCGTGGGCCAAGCATAGGATTAGGGTATATGAGTTTCCTGAGATGCACGTGATGGTGTGAAGAGAGAAAGAAAGGGAAAGAAAAAGAAAACTGCTGCGAACAGTAGAAACAGGAGTTCTGCGGATTAGGCAGCCATTTTTAGAGCAAGCCTCAGCATCGCGCTAGAAGGTTCTGCAACGTTCAAAGGCTTCATTCTGACTGAAATACAGTCCTGTACTTCAAGGTTTCAATACCTGATCTGCAGTTAATTTTGGGCATTTTTCACAGGACTCATATTACAACGTCTGTGCCCACTGCCCTCGACGCAACACGCCTGGCAAGCTACCTAAAACCAGAACTGCCACAGCACAAAGCGCTCACCGAGAGCAAAGCGGCTTCTGTCAGAGCACTCAGACTCCCACTTAGCCTTCTGGACTTCTCCAAACACGTTTCTTTTGAGCAAGTTATTCTAATTAAATTAATTTTTGGTAGTTCGCGAGGAAAAATTGGAAGCAAAAGGCATCCAACTGAGCATGGAGAGAACCAGCCCGGGCTCTGGAGGCCTACACGAAATACTGCGTTTTAAAAACACACATTTGACAGATAAAAACATAAGCAACATGAAAAAAGATGCAGTAATAGGTTTATCTACCTGACTGTGAGTCAGTACAGCAAGATCACTACGACCTGTAGGAACGAGCACCATGTTCTTGCCAAGACCCGCTGCCGCCGTGCCAGCCCCACCTCAGCGGGCACAGCCTCTGCCTCCACCACAGCGCGGGGCTCGAGCAGAGCCGGCACCACAGCCCGAACAGTGAGCACGGCCAAGTGGCAGCAGGCAGCTGCCTCCTCCTTGTGAGGTTCGTGAACTGGTGGAAGCAGAGGCCATGGCTTTCTGCAGGGCTGGCAGAACACGTGGCTAAGCTACAGGACGGAACGAATTGGGAAAAGCCAGGATGACGCCATCTTCTGCAAACGCGCCCACTCCGAGCATGCCAACACTCGCCACCCACACTTACCTGCCACAGGACAGCCCTGAAATCCTCGCCCTCCTCTCCCTGAGCCAGCACAGTGGGAAAGGGTCTCATCTCCCACTTATGTTTACTTTTCTGCTTTTTCCAGTACTGCTCCTGCACCAATGGAGCCAAAAACACACCAACCACACGCTGCTTTTTCCCCAAAGGCTGTCTGCCATCTCTAGTGGCAAACAGCCCCAGGAACTCCCTCTGACAACTTCTAATGCCCACTTACCACTTCAGAAGTTTCTGCTTAACACTCCAGTGTATTCTTCCAGCAGTGATACGTTTATTAAAATCTCCCAGTAGCTCGCCAACTGGCAATGAAACACTAGGATGAAACAACAAAATGCACAGTGCTGAGGACTGGAGGGGTGAGCACAGCCCCCAAAGCATGGGACAGGGCCTGGTTTCCTGTGCCGACCCCAGGCTCTGGGCAGGTGTCCCTTTATCTTTGGGCAATGTACAAGGGGGATGTACGCAGCCCATTAACATGTTGCACCCCAACAAAGCATACAGCCTTCCCTCCAGCCTTCTCCCTCCTCTTTGCTATAAATGGCTCAGTGATGTGGCACCAGCTCTTCCTGACACTTTCAAACGTGGCTTGTGGGCCTGTCTGCAAAAAAAGGATCTGATGAGATGTCCTGAAAGCAAAACAAATGCTAGCAGGTAGCTGCAGTTCTGGAGAATGTGACAGCTCACTTGCACAGTCAAAGGAATTGCAGAAGTGGCACTTTGAAGTCTCACCACAGAAAATGTCTTTAAAATATATTAAAGAACAAAAAAGCCCAGAACATTTTCCAAGCTAATTAAGATACTTAACACTGCTCTTAAGCAGTATAAATACTTTGAAGCTGCAAATAAACCGTTCTGCAAAAGGAACTGGCAGAGAAAGTGATATACATAATGCTCTGAAGAACGAGGTCCCTCAAGTAGTATTACACTTTCTATTTTTTTTTCATTATTTATAAAATTACGTCAATTATATCCAGGTTTGAAATGGAAACTAATGAGCCAGTAGGCAGACAGATTTAAGTATTTTATAAACTGTGATAGGTGTAGTTTCAAAGCAGTAAACCAAAACAAAAACAAAATGTAACAACAAAACCCCACAAATCCTATCTTCCTCTTCTCCTACCCTCCCAAGGAAGGTCTCCTCCTAACCAGATCTTCTTTCTGGACATTTCATGCAATACTTGGCAAGTAAGACATGCATGTGCTTCCTGAGAAGAAAGGAAGCATGTTTTCATGCAGTTTAAAATGCCTATGACAATAGATACTGTCTTAGGACTTGCTGGGGCTGCCGCAGAGCTGCTGCTTTTAGCTTGCAGCCCCAGGCACAGTCCCCAGCAAGGAAAGACCTGGCCACCACCTGGCCAGGCAGGGGACAAGGGTCTGGACCCTGCCCCCCCATGCACCTCCATGCTGAGCACTGGGGTGGGCTCTGGCTAAGGGACAGCCAAGCAAAATGGAAAAGGGAAGCCCTGAGCAAAGCTTTCCCCTTCCCAGGCCCACAGGGCACACATTCAGCCTGAAACTCTAAATGTAAGCTGTGCGGGGCAGAAGGAGGCCTTGGAAATTGAGATCTAGCAAAACAGAAATAGGTTATAAATTCAACTAGACTGAGGGTGGAGTCATGTTTTTATTATCAGTCACTGACTGTGAGAACCAACTTAAGTCACTTCCATCCATGGGGAGAGAAACCAGTGCCAAGAAAAATGAAAGAGAATCCTTATTTGAATGTTGTTTTGAGATCCAGAGATCAAAAAAGCCCAAACAGTGTAATAAATAAATGAAGTCATAACATCTGCATCCCTCCTGTATTCCTCTGAAATGATGCACCTATGCAAACATATGAGACTTGGGAAAAAACAAAAACAGAAAACAGAGGACAGAAAGCAATGAGGACATCACGAACCACACACCAAATATTAACAGTAAGGTCCACATTTAAAGATGAAGCCAGAGAGCAACAGCTTAATAGGTTCCTAATGACAGAGTGGGCATGAATTCAGCTTGATCTCACCACTGAAAAATTAGCAAGCCAGAAGGCATGCTCAGTCCTACCTGACCCTGTCTCAGGACAAGCAGAATCTTCTTGCAAGAGTAATTTAGCAAACGTCAGCAACAACCAGCCTGAGACCTTCATAAAAAACGCACGCAGAATGGGTGTTCACTAACACATGGTGCACATTCATGGTATGGGTTACAGTAAGAGTGGAAGTAACGTAGTGCGGCGGTGGTTTTTAATCTCAACATCAGTCTTCATCCACAAAACCTGAGGTAAATCCATTCCTTGATTTGGGTTCCAGGTATATCTAAGAACTAGAGAGTTTGTTCTCCATATAAAACAGAAAGGAAAGGTAAAGATTAGAGTCATTCCCTATCTGCAATAAATGACCTGCACTGCAGGTTTGTAGGGGCCCAGAAACCAAGCAGGGAATGTGATACTCAAAGAGTTTTATGGAGCTCTAGAGCAGAGGTGAAGTCAGAGCAGGAAAGCTCACTGTGAGAACTGCAGGTAGAATAATCACCTGGGAACCGCAATGAAATCCTCACTACCTGAGGATTTGAAGCCTGCACTGCACAAAGCCTGCCAGAGCGGCGCTCACAGGGCAAATGGAATTGACAAGGAGAGGAGATCATTTCTGAAGCCTCTATCTAGGAGGGAAGTGAAACAAAAGTCCACATGGTGTCTGCTCAAACTGGTGCTCTCCCAAGCGGAGAACAGTTCTGCCTGCATTAAGTTTTCTACAGTGCTTTGCTTTTTACCTCCTTTTTAAAAATCTGTATCTTACATAAAAAGGTGGTGTGTTCAGATATGCCTAGGAGCATAGAACCTACTAAAATTGGCATTATTTGTACATCTGAACAGGTACTTTGAAAAAAATCCACCATCACAACTTTTGGTTTTCTTGCTGAAACATAACCACAGCACCTACATAAGAGAGACATTCCTTTCCCTGTGTGAAAGGGATGGAGGTATGCAGCATAGAAGTAGAAGGGACAAGAAGGAAAGAGAAGAGGAAAAAGCTAAAGAAACCCCTTCAAACAGCCAAGAGAAGAGATGAACACATCGGGAGAGAGAGAAGAATTTGTTGGGATTACACTTCCAGAGGCAACAGCCATAAGGTTAATGCAGCTGTTTTGGAGAGGCAGTCTTGTAGCGTCTGGAACAGCAAGGAAGCAAAAAAGGATGACTTCCTCTGTTGGTGGTTTTCTCCCCCTTTTGCTCTCCTCAATCAGCTCCAGAGATGGAAAAGCTTAGGGAAATGCAGTGCAGAGCACTCAACCCTGTTCCAAATGAAGAAGACTTGTGGTTGAAAAACATCAGAAACCCAGGGGAGATTTTATTCCAACACATCACTCATGGATGCACAGCCGTGACGAACGATGCAAGATGACTTGCAGCAGGAGCCTGCCTTCTGCCATACTGCAGGGTCTCCTCACCTTCTTCCCTTTGATATAGGACAGCTCCTGCTTTGCACCAACTGCTGCAATGCTTCGTCTGCTGCCATGCGCTGCATGTGGCAGAGGGCTGATCAACTGGTCGCTCCCAGCTGGCGCCCAGGAGGTAGATTGTTAGCCTAGTTCCTGTGGAAACTTCCCTCTCCAACAGAAGTTTAATGCAGCAGCTTCTTCCAAGATTCCCCCTTCCACTGCACGTGCTGGGTTCCGGTGTCCTACAGGAAAACACTGCTGCCAAAGCTCAGAGCTAATGGCAAAAGCATCAGGAGGCTGCTCCCACCTGGCAAACCGCATGCATGGAATCGCTAGCAGTGTCGGATGACAAATGCTATAAATCAAGGCAATAAAGCATACGTAGTACAAATCATGGGGTAAAACAGGTGGAAAGGAAATTCCTGCTCTAACAGCTTTAGCACAACTGGATCAGGAATTGACTCCTACTCTTACCTGTGACTTACAGACTCCACTGAACTTGTAGCATTAAGTCTGTTGAAATTATAAACAAGATGCACATTTGCTATGAATACCGCCAGCTGGATGATATTCTCAGAGGGCCACTATCTGGCACTCATATCAGAGACAAGAGACATGTTCCATATCAGAGAGCTGTATGGAATAAAGGAATTTCTATCCAGTCTTCTCAGAGATGTATGATTTCTTCATTTTTTTTTTTTGTTTTCTGAATTTGTGTGTTCAAAGCCTACACCACCGCCTACCCCTCCAGGGTGACACTAGAACATAAGTACTGAATAGGAAAGATTTACTTGAACAGAGCAACAAAATTTGATAGTATTTTAACTCTGTGTAGGTGACCGAAGTCTGAATTCAGCTTAATGTAGAGTTCCCCTTGTTTGATGTGTCAACAAAAGCCAAAACCAAGCACATGAAGAAAACGTGACGAGAACTGGAGAGAGAAAGAAAGCAAACTAACAAGAGGAAATGGTTGGGATGGCTTATAGGAGAGAATGCAATAAACAAAACCAGAGAGAAGCACAAATTTGACATCATCTAAAATGATGAACACAAAATTGGAAGAACATGTTCAGTCTGTTTTTTCTGCTCTGTATTTATACTAGGTTTTCAGGAAAGATTGAACTCAAGACTGATGTACAGATAAGAAAGGCAGAGAACAAAAGCATTCTTGTATCTTATTGGAAAATTCATTATTAGAAGGTTAGCTCATTTCTCAAATGTTTTTCCACGTTGCTTGGTTTCCACCTCCGACAAGCCATACAGCTTGCAAAGGCATCAGGCTGCACCTTGCTGCAGTAGGGCAGCCCACGAGAATGCCTCAGTGTGCTTCCTCAGGCACCTCCAGCCAGATTCCCTCACGTACAGCGGCCTGAATTACATCCAGTTTGGCCAGGAAAGTACTCTCTGGATATTTTCTTACAGTTATCAGTCATAACTAGAATCTGATCTCTCGCTGCCACCAACTAATCATCAACTTCCTGGGATTTATAAATCAAGAAGTGCTGAAAAGGGCAGGCTGGAAGACAAGAGAGAGCCTAGCAGCAGCTTGTACAAACACTCAGGGATTCAATCACACGGGTGTTGCAAGCTCAATGGAAAGAATAAGATGTCGGGCTCAGGAATGTAAACCTTGGCATCTGATTCATCACAAAAACAATGGTATGGGTAGGTGTAAGGGCTGATTGTTACCACCCTCTCAGTCTTCACGCTGTATCAGCTGGATACCACAGAAGAGCAAATGGCAAGACTACAGGACAAGTGATCCTTTCGTAACACAAAACACAATTTTATAAACTAGGAACACAACTTAAATCCTTCCCATCATCTCCATCCTGTTTGAAAGCCAGGCTCTGCACACTACTGCCTTGTTTCACGTTTATCACAGCAGCTGCTTCAGTCCTCCCGTACCTGCTGCAGCCACCCTGCTGTCTGAGCCCAACTCTTACGGTTCTCTCAGTCCAACTGATCACCAACAAACCTGCTCCGGGGCCTGGTCAGCCAAAGTTGGATTTACTAGCAAGCATAAACAAGAGCAGAAAAAAATTAGTTGGAATTTGCTAGCTTTTGAATGGACATAGGATCTTCTCACCCCCCTGCCTCTTCCTGGTTGATTGTAGTCATCCAGCTCCTAACCAAGGAAATAACCTCCCTCACAGCATTGTTTTCTTCAAGTCATATGTTTATTGTTTTCTACTTCTGGAGTGTAAAATAGGGAAATTAAATTTGACAGCAAGTTAGTCACCATAAGGGCATTCTCTTTCCCGTAAAATATTCCTATAGCTATGGCTTCTCACATGGTTCAGTGCCTTGCAAAGCTTCCCATATATTTGCATGTAAGATCCCTTTCCCTAAAGCCTAGTCCAAGCCATCTCCCCACAAACCAGTCAGCAAGGCTCCAGCCACCAGGGACTTCAAAATCATTTGGCATAATACTTCAAATTTCAGTTAAAGCGTTCTTGAAGAAAACTCTCAGTCCTAAAACTTGTCCTTTAGAAGACAAACCTTAAGTCTTCATTTGTAGAGGGTAAATCATGAGCACCATCCACCATGGAAGAGCCTATCTCAAGAAATCTTAGAAGTGTTTTCCTCACTACAACGAGGTTGGTGCTTCCTAGCTATTCAGCACGTAGGAAGGAAAGGGAAATGAGGATCTAGGAATAAGCAGCTGAACAAATGGAAAATGCTCGTTGAAATCCCTGAGGTTTTAGTACAGTCAAACATATTACCTAACCTCTTAACCAGAACATCGGATTCCCAAAATTATTTCCACTTAAGAACTAGTTGGTAATTGCTGCATTTACTGTGGTGCAATAATGCTATTAAAATAAATTAAGGTAAGGGAGAGAGCAGACCTTGAAGCTCCTGCTTTGAAGCCTGGGAGGATGTAATTTGGCACCGATGCCCAGACCTCACAGTGACTTGCAGGTGCACAGCAGCTGACAGATAATATTCAGAAATGATTCATGATATTTATTTTCCTCACATTACTTTATAATCCTTCATAACGCTTTCAGAAGTAAGAAGTTTGGCATTCTTCCTCTGTAAAACAGAGATAAGGCATACGACAAAAGTTTACCCAAAATGCCCACAGTCAACCAGGTCAACGGGAGGAAGAACCCAGGCGGCTGTCACTGCTGCTCCCTCTGTGCTCAGGACATGAGAAATGCACCCTAGTTTCCAAACCTTCAGCCAGGATAATATAAGTACTACTTAATTAACTACAGGGTGTAGGTACTGTGGTGTAAATGCCTGAAGTAACTAGGAAAATAAAACTAACATTCACACTTTTAAGGAAAAGGTACAGCATTGAAGAGGCTTTCAGGGTAGGGCATAACTGCATTATCTGAGCATTCCCTAGGCTCCCAACCTTAGATGCTATCGCGCTGGGGAAACTTGGTGTGCTAGCTCTAAGGAACACCACGGAGCGTAGAGTGGAGTGGAGACACCACGGCTAGGCTCTGTAATCAGGTGGGGCCTCGATTGTTCTTGTGCACAAAGCTGCACTTTTTGCCACCCTAAGCCAAAGACCTGTCATGTTTTGACAAATGCTGTACCCTAGTGTACTTTTTGCTCATTATAATATCATTATAATACCAAAACACACCTCCATCCCAAAAGCTACCCGCCTCCAAGGTGCGACCACCCCTCACTGAGCATGCGCTCTGAATTTCTCGGAGCCTATTACTTTAAACGGAAACGGGAAAACTTTACACCAATCATAACTAAGATAGGCTTGACTAGAGCCACTCAAGCTCCACCTAAAAGATAGAAAATAATATAAATTGGCCCAAGAGAGAGGGGATGTTAGGGAAGATACCATCGTCAGGGGAGATACCATCCCAAGGACATACAACATCCTTAGGACCTCCTGACTCCTGGGATCAGTCGACGGGCTGAGCCTCTCTTCCCCCCCCATTGGGACGCCTTTGGGTGAGATCTGAATATTTGCTTATAAATCTCTATAGAGTCTTTGATCCTTTTAACGCGTTTATTTCTAGGCTGCGCACCTAGAACACCTGTAACACCTAGAACACCTGTAACACCTGTAACACCTGTAACACCTAGAACACCTAGAACACCTAGAACACCTAGAACACCTAGAACACCTAGAACACCTAGAACACCTAGAACACCTAGAACACCTAGAACACCTAGAACCCGCACCTAGAACCCGCACCTAGAACCCCTGTAACACCTGTGTATTTCATGCATACTAGCTTGCTTTTGCAGATAGTCACTATCACCGGCAATCCAAAAGAACCTGATTATCTGTTGCTGTAATAAACCATACTTGATTGCATTGTGATAGCTCTCATTAATGTGACTAGGGTGAGGGTGGTTATCCGTGATAGTTCAGTGTTCTGAATCTAACCAGACCCCCAGACGGTTAGTGCATTGTTGGTGAATGTCTGAACGGACCCCCAGGTGGTTATTACGTTTTTGGTGAATGTCCGAACGGACCCCCAGTTTTGGTGAATGTCCGACTGGTTCAGTACTCTGAATCCAACCGGGCCCGTAACGGTTAATCAGCTACACCCCTTTAACAGGACAGGTACAAACACAACTTTCTGCACCCAGTGCTCACCAGATGCTCTCACCAGATCGCTGCTTTCCTCAGCAGCCAAAATCTACTTGGACATCTGATCTGGATTGGAACAGAGATACTAAAAGCTAGTTTGGAGACCAGACGTGATGGCACTCCCTCGCTGTTCCCTCTGCACTCCTCCCTCTGCTTGTTCTCCAGGTTTTACTGTTTGCATAAACTCCGTATTACAAATGAACAGAAAATTAATTATTCAGCTTCTAATTCCCATTGCATGTTGATGTTTATGTAATTGAAAACCATGTAATTGCTTTATGTTTTTAACATCCCTTATAAATATGGATTTTTAACGTAATCTTTTACAGCAAATTAGCACAGAATATCTGGTAATGTGAGATGGGAGCTTGAGTTAGTTTGGCAAGCTGAGGAAGCAGCACACAGACTGAAGACTGGCATGGTGTCTCTCACCACTTCACAACTTGCAGTAGGCAGAAAGCCTGCTGTGGTGCCCAGCTTTCCAAGAAAGCTTGATCAGACTCTGGGACCTGAGTTTTAACGCAAGAGCAGCGAAGAAGGTAAAGCTAAGAATTCAACAGCCCCATCCTTCACAGATTTACAGGTACTGAAATGCTTGACTGGAGATCAGTCTTGGTTTAATCTGAAGTCTGGCAACCAACTTTATTTGTGGTGGTAATCCATTTGCTTATCAAGTTTCATTTGCTAGTTTTAGACCAGGCAGCGTGAAATACCTTTCTTTGGAACCCCAGCTGGCAACTTCTTTAGGTTTTAAACATCACCCTGAAGCAATTTTTCTCCACAGTGAACACAGCAGACTGGTACAGCAACTGAAGCATGACCTGCAGTAGGCACAAAAGCCATTTGCTTCAGCTGCAGAAAGTTAACACTCCCACTGACCTGGCTGGAACCAGCTTTTCATGCCCACTCCTTCTTCCAGAAAGACGTGGAGATGTCTAGTAGCCACACAATAACAACATTGTTATTAACAATGTTAATAACAACACAGCTGTGAGGTATCCCTCAAATACATACAGCTTCCCACTCCCTTATCTTAAAATGTGTGAAGTTGTATTTTCTGGAAGGCAAGGTAAAATTGTGGCCATGCCAGCTACATAAAGCCTCTTACAAAAAAAAAAAAAAACAAAAAAAAACAAAAAAAACACATAATTATTCTAACCAAGAACTTCTCAAGAAAGCAGACACGAGCTGTCCAGACCTAACAAGGTCCCCCCAACACAGGGTCTTCTGCCTTTGAGGGCAATTCTGCATTTCTCACTGCTCTCCTACGAGGCAAGTGCAGTGCATCAGCACAGCTTCTAGCTGCAGAGACATCTGGCTGACCCAGCCGCACTGCTTTTATTCTTGCTGAGCAGATGTCAGTAAAACTTTTCAACAGACCTTGGTAACCCTGCTCTTGGGGACTGTCTACACAGAAATCATGCTGATTTAAGTCAATTACATAATTGATTCTGTATTAAACTGCTGCAACCTCTGCCTATAGACACTAACTTTTACACCTGGTCATGTGGACTTGCTTGTGGCTTTACATTTTAGTAAGAACACCCATATGAGCTTTGACAGAGCTCACATGTCGCAAATTATTCCCAGATACAACCGAAGCTGTGAAAAGATACAGATTTTAACCATGTGCAAAACTAGTTTCAGCTGGGGACAGCATTGCAGCCTGACATTTTAGGAGCCACATCCACCAACTTTACTGCAGCAGCTGCAGGAAAAAAAAAATAAAAATAAAGATGATAATAATAAAAAGCAAAACCCAAAAGCCTCACACAGAAGATTCTGGGATGTTTTCTTCCTGCTCACGCAGGTCTGAGCAGCAAAATTGATCTTCAATGTAATCCTGCTGCTGACAAAAAGAACAACTCAACTCCTAAGGAGCAAGAAAATTCTTGTGCTCTCCGCTCAATTTCCTGCACAAACTTCTTAAAGTAGCAAGCTGCCCCTGTCATTCCCTTTAGGAAATCATTTCTAATTAGTGGTTACAGACACAAGAAAGCCAAACTAAGATTTGTGAAGGCACTGGAGGTTAAATTAGCATTAGACTTTCTGCTGCCATGGCCAACACAGATAGGTCTCAAAGCTCGATTTATGCTGAAGCGTTATCAGCTAGCTCAGATCAACGCCAACAGTCAGGCTGAAGACCAAGGATTGCCACCCGGAGGAAGGTGCAGGGCTGATGGGCCAGACGTGGCAGGAAAGCCGTGCAGACCAGCTCTAGGCTGGGCTCGGAAGCAGAATTAAAGCAGCCAGGTCTGATGAATGAAGGTTAGGGCTAGAAAATGAAGAGGTGGCCAAGGTAACTCACTCTGCTAGTGAGAACTCTTCAATACTTAAACCAGAAAATCTGTGCGGTGGCCCTAAACCACAAAACCTTTGCTGTGGCCCTTTTCTCCCATTTGCTATGACAATGACTTTTTCCAACAACAAAAACAACAAAAGATCCTCCTGGTACTGAAACTGTGCTAACAGGAATTCAGGTTTCGTTTTAAATACACACATTATAATCCTTTTCCACCTTACCTGAAACTGAAGTCTTTCTACAGAGAGTCAAAAATCAATCTGTGTGCCTTTCATCTGGATCTTCTCCTCTGCCAGCGAACAGACCAGGGGGCTGTGCCTACTGCTCTGCAACAGGAGCCTTCCCCACAATTAAATGACACCGACACCTTTGAAAAGTTAATGCAGTTCAGCAGCCAGGACATTGCATGACATTGCCAAAACGTATGGTGTATTTCAAACACCCACATGCTGTTAAAATCTTGGGGAAATAGTATTTGAAAGGAATTGATTTTTACTAATGAGAGCTCAAGGGAGAATTTAATTAGCCTGAAGAACAATGGGAAAAAATGTCCTTTATTTTAAACTTGTCTTCCTCTAGTGTGACATTTTATCACCTGTTTTTGAAGTTTTGAAGCACAGGCAAAGAAACTGGATACTCATGTCATCACCTTTTTCTGGAGCTGTTAATGAGGCACATGTAACAAAGCGAAGATAAAAATATCTGGACACAATTGTTAAGAGCTCTTATTTCGTCTCTGCACAGGTGAGAAAAAACATGCCACTCACAGCCTCAATTCCCTAATCAGCCTCTGGCTGAAAGCAAAGTCGCTGATACATGGTTACAGCCTTCATGCACTGTTTTTGAACCTAGCTTGAGAACCTCAATTTCAGCCCCAGCTACCAAAAAAAAAAAAATTAGAAAAAAAAATAAAAGTTTTGTTGCCAGTTTGGAGACCTGAAGTCACTGCTGGTCTGTGGATACATTACATCTGCTTTTAGTGCAATAGGCACTCTCCCAACAGCGTTGGGCTAACATTTTGGCACTTCTGTTACTCTGCCAAAACGCTAGGTCAAAGTGCCCAGGGGCACCGCAATGCTCCTCCCCAGGCACGTACGCCACTTCTGCACCAAACTTCCCCATCCCTGCAAGCTGCAGGAGCTGCAAGGCGCAGCAACTCGAACACACTCGTACCAGCTGCCCAGGCTTCTCCCTGTGACCCCTGCTGCAGCTTTTTACACTCCCAAAATTGCACAGCCCCCATGCGCAGTCATGTCAGGATTCCTCTCCTTGCCCTGCTCAGAAGTCACCATGCTTCTGAACTGGGCTGGGGCCATCTAAAACCTCTGTGTTATTACCTGCTGTTCAAATTAAATGGAAAAAAAAAATTACAAAGGAAAAGCCTGGCTTGAAAGGCAGCGGGGATTGTGGTGTGAAACCCACTGCTGGAACCAGTTCACAGGCGAACTGATCAGCCGTCCAAAATGCCAGTACTGATGAGTACCAACGTGGGCATCCTGGAGCTCACCTTACTCCACACAGAGGCATCAGTCTGCTTTTTGACAAAAACACTCTCAAACAATCTCACGAGGAGAGGAAAAGGGAAAGCAGCACCCTGAACTTGATCAGGGAATGGAGAAAAGACAGAACACATGGTTGACAGGATGACTTCCATCCAGCAAGTGTTATAAAACAGGGTTATTAGAGAGCTAAATATGCTCAGGCACCGCTTCGATTTAATAAAACATCCAGTGACATTTTATTTGTATCCCTTCGTAAGTTTGTGCTTCTGTTCAGTCTGCCTCCGAGTATTAAATTCCAGCTGTAGGCTGAATTGGACTAAGCTGACACACGGTAATTGCCAGTTGAGCTCCACTTTACAGACTGAGTCAATAATGAGACAAAGAGAGACTCGATAAGGGGAAACGCGTGCAGCCAGACCCAGCTTTGGGCAGCCGAGGTGATACCACAGCACTGGGGAACTCCAGGATTTCTGCTTGCCATCTGCAAAGGGCTGGCTACGAGCTCCACGCGGAGCAGGTTGCTCTGAGAGCTAGTTGTTTTGTGGTGTTTATAGGTCGGGTATTGTATTGTGTTGTATCACTGAAATTTGGAGTGTTTGTTCCACTTGGCTGTCAGCTTGTTTGACACGGTCAGATTTTTCAATTTGCAGCATGCTGCCAGTTTTTACACAAGCAATTTATATATGCCACGGAAGAAAGATCAGAGACTTCTGGCAACTGCGTACGCTTCTAAATTTGTTTTAGAATATTGGGGTACATCAAAATCCTAATGAGAATTCAATTAAAAATACACAAAACTAAATAAGGAAGCATCCACATGCGCGACAGTGGCCGTTGCCAAATATATTGCAGAAATGTAGCACAAATGTGCAAATGTAGGGCACCTGCAAAACACGTGGTGTGCAACTTGACCGCGGCGGCACTGTTTGCCAACAACTGCGGAGCTCCAATTGTGGCCACGTTCCTGAAGCCAGCCCCAGCCCCAGGGACTGTGGACTGGCTGCAAAGAAACCCTCTTTCCTAGGCAACAGGGTTAAGGCTAATAAAGGTATTTAGCAAACTTAGTAGGAAAGAAAAGAAGGGCCGTGAAAGGAAGAGGAGTTTGAATTCAAATAGCCAGTGTGCTTTTGTTGGGGCTAAATCTTTCTAGCCCAACAGGACAAAATGGAGGAGAATTTTAAGGAAGAAACACTGTGAAAACACCTTCAGATTAAAAGCAATTAAAGGAATAAGCTAGGTAACCATAAAGCTAAACAAATTTGCACGTTTATTGAATAGTATTAAGAACAAGGAATTCCATTCTAGTTTGGTGGATGGCTGGCAGAGAGCGGGGAATCCCCCGTGCTGGGCAGAAGGCCGCTGGGCTGGGTTACCACCAGCGGTGGAGTCAGGGCATGAGAGGGACTCAGAGCTCCAAGAGGAAAAAAGTGGATGGAGATCCAGTCCTAAAACCAGGCGGATACTTGGATGAACGTACCACAGACTAGACCACGGGAAAAGTCTGGCCGTTCAACTTCAGTGCTGGACACCAGAGACAAGTGGAGTGTGGCTGGGGTGGGACTAAAGGAACAGCTCTGAGGATTACCACAGCAGCCCAAGGGTAAAATACCCATGCTGGGAATGAGAGCAGAATCATCTGACTTGCTTCTAGATTGTCATGGTTTAAGTTTTTAAACTCACCCTTTCCCCCATGACATACAGACCCTTTTAAGATATGCAGCACTTGCTTGCACCCTGAAGATGTGCAACAAGTGCTAAGGAGAAAGAAGGGCAGGAACGTGTTTCCAGAAATCTGACCTTCCTCCTGTTTTTGCCTTGGGGCCTCTGTCCCCAGACAAACCCACCCCTATTTCTGACTGAAAGGAATCATTATAAAACCACAGTTTCAGGCTCACCTCAACTCACAGCACTCAAGCAAAGCCAGTACCCATCAAGGAGGGTGCATTTTGAAGTGCTGACCTGGCCTTGACATGGGACACACTTTTCAGAAGGGGGTTTCACTCCTCTTTTCCAGCCTGCAGAGCGACCGTGCTTGACTGAAACGAAGTCTATGAGTGAAGGAGCACCTGACACAACCCAACCAGACATGCTACCGGAGCCTTCCAGAAATGACAGTAGGATAAAGGAGGCCTTTGAAGTCCATGGAGGAGTAGGAAGGGGTGTTAATTTAGAAAACTTGTCAGTATACCCAAGAGCAGAAGGAGAGCAAAGTACCAATTAATAATTCACACTTCTATTCCACATGTTATCATAGTATCTCTAAACAGTTTGCAAACATTGATTAAGCCTCACGACATTCCCCTGCAGCAGACAAGCAGAGATGAAGCTCTGCCACCAGCCCGGATGTTACTCTGCCCGCGCTGTGTTCAGCTGAGCTGTGCCTCTTCTTCCCCATCTGTTAAATGGCGATAATGACACTATCATACAACAGGGAGTGGTTCAAAAGCTTACTGATTGCTAAATCAACATTTTTTTAGATAGGAAAGTAGCACACAAGGGCAATCTCCTATGTCAGACCGCACTCAATTACACTGAATTAAAGCTACTACATTTGACATGATAACATGCCTGGTGGAAAGAAAATCCTCCATCTTGCCTTTACAACGCCCTACAGATTTGCTTTGCTCTGTCCCTAAGCACCTAGAACACTCAAATTCCAGTTAATGACCAGGATTCTTGGGTGCTGTGTTAACACAAAACTCATCATAATTATGGTAATTATAAATTACCATAGAAAGAATTGAGAGAAATGAAAGAGACTGTCCACTGTAGCCTCTAATTCTCAATTAACACAAAGTACTTGGTGTGTTTGGGAGCCAGCACTGACATACCCATAGCTGCGAACTCCAGAGGGAATCTTCATTTACATTCAGATGGGAAGCTGAGCACATTACACTGTTTAATCCTCGCTTTGAAAGACAGGTATACAAACGTATCCCACTTACAGATGGGGAAATGGCAATTCCGGGAAGCTCTTCAACTGCCGAAGGAGAGAGACAATCCCACACGCACCCCACAACCAGAATTTCACCTCAGAACCTCCTTATTCCCAATTTTGTCCTTTGAGTGTTTTTGTTTTTTAATACATAAATAAAAACAACTCCTTGCTGCTCTGGTCCTAATGAAAGAATTCCTTTTTCCTTGTGTGGGGGCTCTTTCATGCATAGAAGGAGGCAGAATTGCTTTGCTTAACCCCCTTTACTAATCTGACTTTTCCAGAAGGACCAAAGATAAAGACAAAGTAGCGGCTTCATGAAATACAGCTCTTTTCTTCTCCTGAGCCTGACAGTCACTTCCAAAAGCAGATTGTCATGACAACAAACAACCTGGAGGCAATCCAGCCAATTAATCTGCAGAGGAAGCAGCCATCCCAACCTTGGAAAAGAACACTGCTGCTTTAAGCTACCGATGCCAAAAAAGCAGAAACCCAACAAAACCTTACCACACACATTAATCTTATTAGGCTGCCCTAGGCCCATAGTGAAAAACAATTCACCCCTCAGCACAGCAGCACTACTGCAGTAGCAATACAGAGCACAAGCCCTTTTTCCCTTCCCTTTCCCCAAGACAACTGCAGCGCAGGAGGCTCTCTCTGAGCTGAGTTACGTCTCCGGGACGTGACACAAGCTGGGCAAGTACCAGGCTGACCCAGTCAGCTTTTACATCCCGAGCCCAACACAGAGCTCGTAGGTTAAGCAGAGAAACCACACAGCAGAGCTCATCACACACCACTGCTGTAAACCCTTTTTTGTTGACATCGCTGCTGCTTGTTTTCCCTCTTCCCTTATGAGTTGTCAAGAATATTTATCACCGTGTTGAGCTCTGAATTATTTTCTCTTTCATGAAGGACTAAATCATCAGTGCAGCTAAATATTGAAGTAATTCTCCTTCAATTTCTCAGATTTCATCTTTCATACCCTGCCTTATCTCTCCCTTCATGTATCCTGCTCTCTATAGGTCCCAGCGCACTGCGATATCCCTGCAAACATCGACCCAGTCTCCCTTTTTTTCTACTCTGGTCTCTCAGAAGTAACTCAGACATGAAAACGTTTAGCAGCTGATGCCTGATACACATCATTCGTCACCCTCAGGTCATTCATATATATTTCATGTTTCATAAAGCACCATGGTACTAAGTTACAGAAAACAAATGCGGGGAACACTGTATGCAGAGATAGAGCAAAAGTTGAAAAGAAAGAAAAATGCCAGAGATTGTGTTTTGAGATTCTCACCAGGCTCAATACAAACAATTTTCAGTCATTAGTAAAAACTTTTTTCCTGACTTCATTTTTTTTCTCCTCATAAAACAGAAATTAAAATGGGTAGGAATGTGTTCTTTCACTGTAGTCTTGTCCCACAGTGAAACATACCCTGCAGAAAATAACTGAGCAACGAGGACCCAAAGCTTTAAGCCTGCATGGACTTACTCATGGTAAACAGACAGAGCACCAAACTTCCTCAAAGTGAAGTTGTATTATTGATCCCTCCGGGTCCAATCCGTCTCTCTTGGAAGTCACTAAATGCATTCCCAGCAACTTCAGCGAGCTCTGGATGACAGATTATAAACACTTCCAGCAGAAGTGCATTTTTATTAATCTGAGAAAGATAACAGTCCTCTGAACACCGATAATGAAATACACGCATACACACAAACATGCACGGTGTTTCACTCATTTGCAGGATCAGGGAACCACAGCTCTAGCAAACACAGAGCAAGCCAACAGAATCATATTTTCTACTGTGCCTGCTCCGCATTAGTTGGGGTTGGGATAATGTTGCAGATTAGAATGAAAACCCTGTGCCTACCTTGAGGGCTTTCACAGCTTTCTTCATCACTGTTGTCTTGACAGTTATTTTGACTGTCGCAGACGAAGCTTTTATCAATGCAAAGACCATTTTTACAGTGGAATCGGGCAGTAGAGCAAAGCAAGGGATTTGCTGCTGTGAAAAGAGAAAGTGAGATCTTTCATTAGAGACTCTCCTATCGGGCAGTGAAATAGCCGTTAAGCAATCAACAACAACAGGTCACAATGCAACAGTTGGTCAATCCACTGAACACGTGGGAGTAACTTGGCAATCAAACACACCTTGTCTCTCTGAGCAGAGGGAGATGAAATTTCTAATTCATACAAGATTCATTAGAATTAACAGAGGTTTAGTCCACCCACAGCGTGATAAGCCTTCTGTTCACTTTCATGAGAGTCCCTGTAACAAGCACTGTGCTCAGCTTTTGTTCACCCTGAAGACAAACTGAAAGCAGCACTGCCTTTTGCTTCCCCTTATGACAAACTCAGTTTAGCTCAAGTCTTATAAGCCAACAGTCCCGGCTGAGAACTGCTGTGTAGAGTTTAATTTACCACTGGTTCTGTTTTTTCCAACTTGCTTTTTGGAATTGATACAACGGCAGCGTTGACACTTCTCAAATTCTCAGTTTGAATTTGAAACTCCTTTTTGAGGGTAATACACACCCAGAAAATCCTTTCAGGAAAATAAGGCCCTGTGAGTTAGGTGAATGCACGCTCAGTAAGAACAGAGCAGTATTTAGGCAGACTCATTTAGGTAGAGCAGTCTCTTCACCCACTGCAAACCTAGCACCTTACAGCTTATTTACTGCTCTGTCTAGTCTCATTTACAAACCTGAAGCAGCACAGTTTCAGCATTTCTGGGAGATTACATCACAGCTTCAATGTGTCTCACTGCCAAGGAGATTTTCTTGATACTCATCTTTGTTTTCTCTTTCCTAATTCCATCCTTCTACCCTTAGCTATCCCCCAGCATACATAACTACGTAATCCCTCCTTGAACAATGTTTGCACCCTGCACATACAGCGTAGATAGCCTTATCTTCCTGCGTAGTCATGGCTTAGCTGAGATATGCATAATTTAGCAGTTTTTAATATCTCCTCATAAATCAATCTCTCTGTCCCTTAATCATTTTTGTCACTCTTCTCTGAACTCCCGCCAACTTTTGGTAATGAGGTGACTGAAACCGACTGCAGCATTCCAACTGAAAATCTTAAAAAGCTGTTTAGATGCCTTGTCTGCTTCAAAGTGCTTCTCTGCCACAATAACAAAGGGGATTACAGCTCCCAAATACTGACTGGCTTCCTATTTTTTTATTCCTTAAAGTAAGAACTGCCCTTAAAGAGTCTTTCAAAAATAAAAAGAAAAAAAAAGACCTTTAAAGTCTGCTACGCATGTAATCTGCAGTATACATAACAAACACTCCCTACATCTGGGCAATTCCTCCAGCTCCCCAAAAGCACATTTATTATGAACATGCCAAATCTCCTTTGGTCTGGAACTGCCGTGTACTTGCAGAGCATGTTGATTTGCAGGTCACTTCAGGGCCTACAGCGCTGTTTCTCTACATAAGCAAAGCTGTGACAAGACACTCAGGTATACTGGAAAATACCACGAGTGCGCTTAAATGGCAAAGAGAAAAAGGAAGATCGGTGGCCTGTTGTTATCAGCTGAAAGGCCCTGTTGGAGCTACATGCCACAAGCACATGAGAAATTGAGGAATTCATAACTATCTCCAGGGTGGTTGTTTTAAACTGAAACCTGTCATTTGTCTGTCCACTACCTAAGAGATATTCAAAGCACGCTTGTATAACCCATTTGTTCAAGTATAACCCAATGACTGCAGTGTAATTTCCCTAGCCTTCGATCTTCTTCCACTACCCTCATCCCCGCTGTAGAGGTGCTATCTCCCTGCCACAGCCTCCCAGGAGCCAAAACACTCTGGACCAACAACAGATGGCACCTTTAAAGGATGCTCACGCTGCCATAGGGACCTCAACATGTGGGGGAAGCACACAAACAAGAAAGGCAAGTCCTCCAAGAAGTAGACAGTGATAGATCACGGCAAAGACTGCCCCTTTTGTTATCTTTGAAAGCCAGTGTCTGTTGGCCTCCTCCTGACCTTTAAATGACATTAAAAGGAAAAACCCAGCCTGCTCCAACAGGAGAATGAGCAAGTATTTGCTTCGAGCTTCCGCCTACAGACCCACGCAACATCAGGGCTTTTACCAGCTCCTGATAATAGCAGCAGGGCTGCTGGATCGAACGTAACCTTTCCTTACTGCTGTGATAAATCCCTGCTAGAGTTACAGATGGAAATGGATCTATGCAGCCACACGCAAGGGTTTCAGCCCAAGTCAAGTAGTACTTCAAATGATATCTCTGCTGTGACTTCCCTGCAAGCTGCTGAGCGACTCAGGAGCTCAAGCTTGCGTCTTGGCAGGCACATCAGACTTTGAGAACCTGCTTCTCCTTCCAAGAACCTGTTTCACTAAACAACCCTTTCTTTGCTTTTTTGTTGTTTGGTAACACGTATAAACAGAGAAGTCTAAATGTTCTGATAAACAAATAATTAATCTTATTCGGTGACGAGAAAAGGGAAAATAAAAATTAAACAATTTTGTCATATTTGTACTATTTGCCCAATGTGAATTGCATTTGAGCACAGAGAACCTGTTAAAAGCAAACACGCAGCTTAAATCTCATTTCAAAATCACAAATGGGTCTTAACGTAATATGCAGACATTAAGTACAAAAAAAAACAGAGCTAGACCTTAGAAAAAGATCACTCCTACTGATTGGATCCTTAAAATGTCTTTTTTTTTTTTTTTTTTTAAGGCAAGCCCTGTTTTTGTGATGTAGATTTCACACATGGTTCTCTATCTCTGACAGCAGTGAGAGGCTACATTTTGAGAGCGTTGCTGATTTTGCTTGACAATGCACGCAATAGCACAGGCTCCATCCTGTAGCAATGACTGGCTCAGAAAACATCTTAAAATTAACCGGAAAAAAAAACACTGCTGAAGAAATCATCCACTTACACTGGGAAAAAAATGCAGTGAAGAAGAGGTGGAGAATATACTAATGAAAAAGACAGTGTTTATGTATGTGTAGGTGGAAATTGGACACGACCAAAACCAAGATGAAAGCAGGTGAAACCTTGCCTTCATTAGTTAGGCCATCTGCCATTATAAAATGCAGTGGTTTGCAAAGCAGTTGGATGTCACCCTACCATCAGTCTTGAGCTGCTTGTTGTAGAGACAGTTGTTCTGTTGCATAAGTCTCATCTGAGCTGCTGAACCAACAACCATGAAAATACACCCTGTAACAAGTTGTAGGAGGCAGTGCCAGTGCCTGACAAAACTAAGTAACTAGGTTGGAAGGGAAGATTTGCAGCTTTCCTTCTGCAAACAGCAGTGCTTCAGGATCAGAGAACACACACACGTCCTAAGGAAGATGAAGGTAAGGCAGTGATTATTGCAAGGAGGTTGATGAGACTCCTCTGAGGTGAGAATTAAAGCTTACATTTCCTTTTGAGGCAGATTTGACTTATTTTCTTAACACTATCAACATTTGATGCAACTGAGAGACTCTCTCAAAAAAGCAAAGAAAGCACACATCACCTAGGTTATCTGACTCGAGCTAAAGGCTAACTAGGCTTCCATTCTGTGTACTATAGATAAGGTAAAAGAAAACATGCTCTCACTCGTGCTTTTTACTTACTGCAGTTCTCCTCATCGCTGCCGTCGGGACAGTCCTCAAAGCCGTTGCAGCGGAAGCGGCCGATGATGCAGTGGATGCCGCTGGCGCAGGGGAAGAACGTGGCTCCGCACTTGGACTTGGCTTTTGCTGCAAGAAGAAAGGCACAAAAGAGGGTGAAGATTAGGGAAATGTCTTACAAAGGTTAAAAGACATTTTTGTAGCAGTACAGGGTGCTCAGAGAAGCCTACACGTGGAGAGGCCAAGGCAGACAGGGATAATGAACATGGCAGCAAGTTTGGAGAATTTGGGATCTGGAGGAAGAAACGTGCAAAGACAGGCATATAAAGATGCAGGAAGCATCCAGAGAGGGAAAGGGGAATAGAAAGATATGAAGTGAGTTAGAGTCTTTGTGAAAAGACAAAATATAAGAAACCTTAATTAAAGTACTTTTAAGGCTGTAAAAGTCATATTCAAAAAAAGAAAATGCTATAATTAACACTGCCGTTACTTAGCATAGTTTATAGAAAAATTATAGAAAAATTACATAAATTTTATAGAAAATTATATAAAATTGGGTGCAAAGGGAACATGAGTTGCATGAATTGCATCTGTTACTGTACATCTCTCTATCGTATGGCTTTCATTATAAAGCTCTTCAGGACATAAACCACATCTATTTCTATTTTGTACTCACACAGCAATTCATAACACTAAATACTAACAATGGCATCAAAACATGTTTAACAAATGATTACAGAATCTCATTTGATCTCAAGCACTTTGCATTTTTTTACTTCACTGCACAGCAACTCTTCATGGCAGGGAGAAGGGAACACTGCCCTGAGCAAGAGTAATGCAGATGCTTCCTCCACATTGCTCAAGGCAAGCACCAGTGCAGTCTTGTGTTATCACCAGCCTAGAAAAAAACAACTCCCAAAGTAAAGACAATTGAACCTAATTTAGATTTTTTTCTTCCTTCCCTTTTTTTTTTTTTTTCAGATTAGCACACAACCTGATTTTCTGCACAGACCCTGCAGTAAGTGCCCTGGAAAGCAGAGCCTGGCTGAGGGCAGGGAGGCGAGCACGGAGCACGCCAACAGGCCGTGAGGCCGCACGCAGACCACTCACACGAGAACAACAGGAAAGAAGTCAGCTCTCTAACTTCAGGGATTTTGTGTAAATTTTTCCTTCTTTCCCTAGTTCTACACCAAACGTACAAGACGTGTTTACAACTCCCAGGTTCTGAGATGTGACAGATCTGGAGATGGCGGTGGCAGGCAGTCTTTTTATGTAGCCATATGGCATACCAATCCGACAACGTGGGCAGTTTTATAAGGTCAGGACAAAGTCAGGGAACACAGAAGTACAGACAAAACAACAACACAAAGTATACTCAATGGGGACAAGCAGCTTCGTTTTAATTTGGAAGGGAACCTCTCTTGCGGGGATAAAAACGAAGTGCAGCTGTAGCAGAGCCATCTTCCATCACTCAGTGCAGTACATATAAACAGCTTCAAACCACAGCTACAGTAACTCTTGCTTGATTTAGTGGCCTCCCAAGGCAAATTCCTACAAGTTCCTCTGTTACATGTTTTTCTTCATTATTATACCAGTAGTTTTAAGTTAGGATTATGGAGTGTAAAATGGGATGTATCACTGGGTTACAGATATTCAAGTACTACACATTCTGAAGAGAATCCAAGATCCAAGGTCTACTTAGGGAAAAAAAAAAAAAAGGAACCATTACTTTGTAGGAAAACAGGTGATAAATTACTCTGAAGTAGCTGCCGTGCTCAACACCACCAGCGATGGCAAACCCTCAGCCAAGACACTCAAGCCCCTGAATGCTTCACACAGCTTCAAAGAGCAACTCCCGTGCTGGAGTTTTGTGGCAGACTGATTTCAGCTAAAGAATTCAGTAGCCACAAGGTCTGAGGCCGTGCCATACCCCACCTCTTCAAACAAAAGCAACAAAACAAACACTTCAGGAACAGATCCCACGACCGGCACTGAAGCAAGCCGGCCGTAGGAGCATTCGACACGCCAACCAGGCAACCAATGCTCCTACATAAAGAGGTTCCCAATGCTTTGCCCTTTTTTTTTTCTTCCCCTTTTTCTAAAAGCTAGCATCTCCTCCACATCACAGAACACACCCCAGCCCAAACGGCTGCCTCTGGACAGCTTCCTCCTTCAGCCGCGAGTATTTTGAGCCCGAATGGTTCCAAGAAACGGAGGGTGAAGCAGCAGCAGCTGTGGGTTTGCCTCTGTTAGCACCTCCTGCATCCTGTTTCTTCAAGCAGGTTTACTTCTGTCACAATTTGGGGTCTGAATTTGGAGGCTATCAAGTTTCTGACCAATATCGCCACCACTGAAAATCCACCCACCCCGCACCACTCCCCTCAGGCGAGAAGGCCCCAGGCACGCCTGGTGAAGGCCCCAAGCACATCTGGTGCGTTCCCTTCAGCTACACCAGGCAAACCATAAGCAGTATTTAATGTTTCACAACATCTGGAGGAAAAGGGAGCTGGAGTGACCACAAAAGAAGTCATTATTTCTGGAAAATGCATTGTCTGTCTGTCCAAAGCATCCCAATACCCCATCAAAAAGAGGGAGAGACTATTCAGGACACTGATTAATGCACGCACTGCTTGGACTACTGCTTACTTCAAAATTTTCTCTTTAAACCTTTTCCTAGCTCGTCCTTCTCCTCTTGAAACAGCAAGCCAGAGAACAAGATTTTTATTTTTTAAATTTATTATATAGTTATTCACCCCTGAAGGAAGGAAATAACAGCAAACAAAAAAGAAATGCACCTCTGCATACTTGCAGCAAGCATAATACATACACCAAGCAATCCCAACTCAAAGGTGCTCTCATGTTAGATACCCTGAAGAGATAAAGGACCGTTTCAAGTGCCGCTGTGACTCACTAGCCACACAGCTAGCAGCTGGTAGGCACAAGGCTCACTCCCTAAGAGAACTGCCTTCCAAAGCCCAATTCCAAATACGAAATGTATTGCTCATGTGCTGGGTATAAATGCAGGAAAAATGAGGACGTAGTCCAAGCCACATACCCTGAGACTCTTGATACCTCTACTGGGGAATTTCTGCTTTATTTCCAATTTAACATCCTCGCTGTCCTCTGGCAGAGCTTTCCCGAGGTATTCAGGCAAGAGCTGTTTGATCATTGCTCACAAAACTTCCTATGGAAAACACAATTATTTCTTCCCGAGCAAAAACGCACCTTCTCGTTCTGCAATGCTACCCTGAACACAACGAGGCTATCCGTTTTCTTGAGGTCTTTGGCTCCCTCACGACTAACAGATACATCTAGCAGGCTCATGCCTGCCTGTGGTGGATTCAAGCCATTTGCTGCACTCTCCGCCGCACTCTTCTGCAATTCCTACTCCCATTACACGACTGTTATGAAAAAGGTTTTCCTCTCCTTTGCGCATCATTGTGTCTTCTGCTGCACAGGCCTCAAGTTTTCAGGCAGATCGGTACGTGAAAAGCTTCACTTTTATGTAACAGCAGCTACTTATTTGGCTCCTTCAGTGACTTCAGTCTTGATAAGCTCTCAAGGACATCATTATCTTTGCAATCTATATCCTTCTGTCACACTTGGCTGAAATGGGCTCAGGATAATAAAAAATTACTTGGGTATCAGGAGATGGCAGAAGAGCGGTGAAAAAGGACAGACGCATGTGGATCATCTGACCTTCTTTATTCTTTAGCCTTGCTGTTATCACCAGCCAAGGGAAAGAGAAGGGAGAAGTTGGTTGTTTTCAAAGGAACTGGCAAATGCTCCTGAGCCCAGGACTCCCAAACCTAAGAAATTGAGGGACCACGAGCTGAGGGGAAGGGGAAAGAAATGAAGGCCACACCTGGAAAACAGGAAAAAAAAAAAAAAAACAACAAAAAACACCCAGCAACTTAAAAAACTGTGTCTAAAGAAAGGCAACTCAAAGAGTGGATCCACTCTGGATCCAGATGACAAATCTGTTGCAGAACTATAACAAGCACAAAACCACCCCAAACCTAGGGTGGAAAAGGAGAGATTCACCTCGGTTCTTGTCTTCAGCTGTTACCTAGTCATGGCACAAGCAACCCAGGAATGAAACATTAACACGAATCTGTATTTCCATTAAACAAAATGGAATTCCCATGGTATTTAAAGAAAAAGGTGCCACTGATCCGGCACGCACAGGAGCAGCCTCCCCTGACTCCTGCAAGTATGGGAAGAAACTCTGCTCCTCACTGACACGCTGTTCTCATCTCCTGAAATTCGAACCTGAAGGAAGGGGATAAGATGCTCACAGAGAACTGCTGGCCACAGTGTAAGCTTGCCAAATGTTCCCCCCAGATTGATTTACTTAAGTTCAAGAGAACTATTTTGGCAGTTATGTGCGCGAGTGTGTGAACTCGCTCCTTATGCTATGCAGAAACCCATCCTCCCACCCCCTTCTTTTAAGGCTCTAAAAAAAAAAAAAATATTGGTAACTTCCAATCAGGACCGGCTGTACGTTCCCACCGAGGGTGTGACAGTTTGCAGGCACAGCTCTACAGCATTAACAGAAAAATATATTACTATCTTTAGGGGACCAAGTGTGAAACAGAAGTATTTTTCGAAAAGTGTAATCCATTTTATTATTTCTCAGCAAAAAGATGAACAGTGGGGGGAAAAAAACACAGATTCAGCATATGCTTTATGAAACCATATACTGCATATAGATACATCCTTGCACAACAGCAATTCTGACACCCCTGACTTGGCTACAAGGTTTTTAACCTGATTAGAAGGTTATAACAAATCCTTTTCAGTTATGGGCAAGCAATTTGCTTTCCATAGGTAATACGGCAATTGAGCAGCATGGCATCAAATGATTTCTCTATATATCAGCAAGTGAACTGCAGTCATGGACTACAGATTTGAGGGATATTGCCAGGACAAAATGGTACAGCCAACCTCTTGGGGGGGAAAAAAAGTCTTATGTAACTGTGAGGAGATACTAAACTACTATTTTGAGAAAGTAAAATTTAGATCTGTTTGTCACTCTAATGAGACATTGCTTGAAAAGAAGCCATTATACGTTTATAACAAGTCAATTTTCTCTTACAGAAGCCAGTACACAGTCTTGCTAATGAAGCTTTGGGGAAGAAACTTTCTGACAAACCTTTACTGTTGAGCCAGCTCAACCACACCTCCGGCATTTCCCTTCTTTTCACAGCAGATGCAAAGATAGCGCGTAACATACCCCACACGATGCAGCCACTAGGACAAGCACATTTCCTTCTTTTACCGCTACAAACAATTCTATTTTGAAACGCGTCTCAGTCATTTTGCAATCTGGAGCGAGGACAACAGGATGCAGCAGATCAGCAGCAGACATTTTGCGACAACCTGCAGCTAGGAGTGAACTCCACGGCATTTCAGCATCAGCATCCTTGCAATCAGCCTGTTGCCTCAGAACCCCCCCAGGTAGCAATCAGGCAAAACAGCCGCGTGCTGCTTCACACCCACACGGCTCAACCCAGCCATGGCCGGGGATTTATTCAGCTCGTCAAAACCTGAGGACTTAGATGCAAGAGCAACTCTCTAAACAGAAACTGTTGTGTGCGGATGCTCACTACTGCCTGGCCACAGGTGTTTTCCTGGCTTTGATAGCAAACCACCTTACGCATCCCTGAGGTTAATTTGTGTTGATGGATGCCGCAGCCACATCAGACGGTGCTGTGGGTCCAGGAGCAGCTACACACAGCATTTCAGTGACAACTCTGTGAAGGAGACAGGAACAGCCATCTCTTCAAGTTCTCCTCGCTCTTTGGAAAAATGGGTTTTAACTTGAATTTACAGAGAAGGATTGATTTTCCAACACAACGTAACAGGCAGGATGACACCAAGACAGCCTTTCACTTCAAGCACTGCTACAAATGCTAACCCAGCTAATACTAACTTTGGTTAATTGCTGTCTGGGCCTTATTTTCACTTTGGTTCCCAGCAGGGAAGCCACCACTACCTGCATTCGGGCAGCCACCTCAGCACAGCACGCCAATGCATCACCCGTGGGCTCACTGAACCCTCCAGCAGGGCAGCCCTGCAGAACGACGAGAAGTTTCACTTCCTCTTCTTGCTTCTTCTTATCTAGAAAACAGCTAGCACTCGAGCAATATTTTCCAGTATTAAATCCACATAAAAGTCTACTACACCAGAAGTTCTCCAATTCGAGACAAACCTTAATGAGTTTTGATCCAAAACACAGCCATTACAGAGCGTTTGTTGCACCTACAAACAGCCCTTGGGGCACTCTTACCTCTGCTCCCTATTTAACCACTCATGTGAAAAACTTGCAAGTCAGAAACTGCTAATTGAGACTCAGAAAGGGAGCCTAACAAGCAGCTTGTTTTAAAAGCAGCAACATTTTTATAAAAATTAGTGAAACTAATCCCCCAGGAAACATCAGAGGTTGCCTCCGACCTAATAAACCATCACCCGCTTACGTGGGCAGGATTTACATTATAGTTTATAGTAAGAAAGAAAAATACTAAAGTTAAAAAAAAAAAAAACAAAAAAAAAACAAGAACAAAACCAAAAAACAACTCAGCTACCACAGAATCAGCTGCTTCCTTTGAAAAGGGGAAAAAGAGAAGGCTTTGGAGTACTGTGGAGACAGTGGCCTTTGCTTGTCAAAGAGTAAAGTAATGTTTTCTTTAATAATTTCATGGACAAACACAAAGTCTAAGCCAGTTCAGGACTGGTATAAGCAGAACAGAAGGCAGTAATGGACTTCAGCAGCAGGGGAAACACTCCTGAGGACATGTGTGTGGCAAGGACTTGGATCCCTCACCCCATCCATGGCAGTAGCTGCCTGATCCGCGCTGCATCCTGCCACCGACTGCTCCCAGCTGGCAAACCCACCCCAGCTCCAAGCTCTCCAAACCGGCTATGTACTGACCCCCATCTAGAGGGGACCACCAGGAGGATTAAATACTTAGCGCCACACACCATTTTGATCTCTTTACATAAAAAGCCATCAAATGCTAGTTGCTATTGCATTTGCCCTTACTCATGTGTAAATTTCTGCAATTGAGCTTCACATGAGATGTTCACCGTGGTTACTTCATTATAAGCGGTATTATAACTAACTCAAAGTGTTTGGTTGCTTAATCATGAATGAAAGTAAGAGTTAATTCTAGTTTGGTATTCCAAGTTTGTGAGCCATCTCAGTAAGTGACAGAAAGATTAGCAGCTGGCTTGCAGCATCTTCTCAATTAATGCAGGTGCTCATTTCATGCATTGTTTAAAGTTCAGCTTTGTTTAAGAATCCCGATGCTTGTCACCTATCTAAGAAATTTGCTAAAAAACTTCAGTAAAGCTGATATTCCAGTGGTTCTGCTGGCTAAATGGCACTCCAAGCTATTTTTACATCCTGGAGAGCAGCACATCCAAAGAGCAGTTAAGAAATCCTTTTGCCAAAGATGATGATTCTCCTTTCCCAGCTGAGTTTCTGCATTATGAACGCAAGATAAAATACAGCACCTCTGTGCCTGCCCCCCTCACTCCGCATGAATGCCAGCAAAGCCCTGACATTTGATTGCTGACGAGTTGTGGCAGTGAACGTACACCTGAAGGCAGCCAGCGAGGTTTCAGAAGCCAATTCCCTTTTTGCTTCACTTCCCATGAGTGCTGTAATACAGGCTGGATTCTTGGGGGTATCTTACCTACAGCAGCTTTGGAAAGAGCATTTTGCTGGAGGGGAAAATTAAGGTCCATAAAAACAGTAACGGCTTAATGGCAAAGCCAGCCTCATGTTGGAAATGTATTGCAGGTTGGGAGAGCAGGGTTCTCTTTCAGCTTTCAGGCTTGCCGTCTAACACTTCACAAATCACTTCAGAACTTGTTATGAGAAATTCCACTTCTGGAAGATAAGACATCACAGAAAAACGCAGAAGGAAGTAATACCTGTGGGCCTTCAGAGTAGCACCACGGTGCCATGGGCAGCCTTGGGAAAGCAGGCCTCTGAGGGGACTGAGCTGGGCGCTGGGGACCTGACCTGCCTGATTCCCCCGAGTCCTTCCTTGCTCCTGTGGCCAGATGCTTCCCCATCCCCTCCTGACCCTTCCATCACATCAGCTTTTTTGTTCCACTGAAGCAATTGGAAGGAAGACTCAGACCAAGCGACCCAATCAGTCATTTGAGCTGGATTTTTTTTAATCTTCCAAAGGGAATAAGCAAGCAGGGCTGGCACCTGCATTGCACTGATCAAGAAGCCAGGACATTAGAAGCAGCACAGTCAAGGTGTAGCTCAAAGTCTCCCAAAGATCAGAAGCACTACAGCCAGAAGAACTGCTGGATGATTACTGAAAGCCTCCCAGATTTTAAGCATCAGTGCAAAACATTGCTCTGTGTGAGGCAGTGGAAGCTAAGCAGTGACAACGTGATATACTGATGACTTGCAGGCAAAGGTTCAGTAAAACTCGTGTTCTGCCTCTGAAGCCGGGTTTCCTTAGGAGCTTTGGTTTCCTTCCTGGATCTCCAGGAGTTTTTCCCGGGTCTGGGAACTCAGAGGTGTATCTGAAAATTATTTGCAGGTGGTGCATTAGCATTAAGCAACAAATATGTCAGGTCAACCAGGAAGCATAAATAAAAATACAAGGACGCCTAAAAGCACGCATTGATCTTAAGACAGAGGTTTTCTGTGCATATATACGCACAAGTGCTTTTACAGAAGAACTCCTAACTTCCTGCTATAGATTCTAGTTATTCAGCAATACCTTAGATTCATTAGCCTTTTACACACATTATTACGGGACTGTAAATAAGAACTGGGCCACTGAAGATTGTTTTTGTATAGTTTTGTAAGATTGTTGTTTGCACAATATCTGTCAGCCTGGAAAACTAGTGCATGACAATGCTTACTCCATTAACATAAATACACAAAATCTACTTTGGCTGCAGCTTTTTTTTTTTTTTTTTTTTTTTTTTTTTTTACTGTGACTGGCACGAGCTTTCCAGTTTGCAAGCTCTCTTCACTCATTCTGGTCCTGATGTTACATTTTCTCATCCCACATTTTCAAAAAAAAGTAAGTAGTTGAGGAAAAAAAAAAAATACTTATCGGCTTTATTACAGAAATGGAATGGAAAAGTAGGAGACCACAATGGTAGACTGTTGTCCAGCTGATATGGAAAGTTAAATTTCCAGATAATTCCCTCAGAGGAGAAAAAAGAAAAGAGGCACTTCATACTTCTACTATTTCACATGTCTTTTATTAGCAGGAACACTGAGTTTTGAAGTCTTGTAGTTCCTGTAATCATATTAGTTATTTTAACATACTGCTTTTATATTTATCTCTCTGTCTTTATCTTGCTTCTTATGCCATCCTCCTTCATGCTCATGGGGGACTGCAGAGTACTTTACATCAGCCAGTACTTGTCTGCTACCTCGCTTACACAGATCAGCCGTTCAGCTGTCTCTGGACACATTCACTTACAGCAGAGGCTCGTCACATCTCCAGAACTGCACACAAACAACGCCTGAAGGTCGCAGCCACCTAAGCCTCCTGTTAGCACCATGAGCTATGTCACAGCCACTCCACACCTCCTGAAGTGGCGGGTATGGGTTTGAAGAACTACAGAGCACAAGCCCAGCTCTAATACTTACTTCTGCATCGTGCCCAGCTCTAATACTTACTTCTGCATCGTGTCAGACTCTTAAGATAAAATCCTCATAAGCGTCACAGTGATTTTCATTCTGAAGTTCCATTTTTAAAAGTGACAGATTGCTAAATCACTTACCTGTAAGTATCAATTATTTGTTATCCATCTTTTCCAAAATGTGATGAGCTTCAATACGACACACGTCACAACTAATTAGCTCACGCTATTATAAGCTGTTAGCTAGCAAGAGAGAATCTCAATCTATCAGAAACCACCCATGGAAACCCCTTGAAGCTAGAAGTGCACCTGGCTAGCAGCAAGAGACTGCAGCAGGTGAGATGATGGGGAGTCCAAGAAGGTGCCGAAGGCATGCACTGCTGGATCTTACTCCTAGGGATCCAAAGGTGTCTCTTGAAAGTCTCTCTCCTCCTCTTTCTCTGAGGCATTACCCTTAGTTAACACCAAGCTTTAGCTGATGCCTTATGAGTAGCTTTGTGGTGACCACTGATATATTAAACACCACCAAGTCAGTAGCCTTTACAGATGGGTAGGATTAAACCTACTCTAGACTCTTGGCCTGCTGCTGCATTTCTAGGAGATCTCGGCTGGTTTGGACAATCCCTAGAGCTTACTGATCTTAATTCCGAACTGGGCAGACATTTCTTATTAACAAAACGCTGCAGCTCATTCTCCAGTGCACTGAGCTCTGCTCGTTGAGCCTAAAGCCTGGTATTTAAAAGGATAGCAGCCAGAGTTATTTTGTGCCCTTTGTTCCTTTACATGAAAGCCATTCATCAGGCTGACTCTGCTGAGTGGCTAAACCCCAAGCAAAACAACTGCAGCTGTAATAATTGTAGGATGGTAATAAGCAGCCATTAAAGAGCTTATAGAGATCGCAGAACCCACTGTTCTCCACAAGACCTTTTCTCTCCATCTTTTAAAGCAGCTAGTAGATCTGCTAACTTATTCTTAGCGCTGTGGATGTCATGAATGTGACTGCTCTCACAGCAAAGCGTAAGGAGAGGTGAGGACAAACACATAAATCCAGACTGTCACCAGAAATATTTGGGTCAAGAGCAATGACCCTTTATTAGTAAATTCAATCCATCTCGCCATTTTAATTTTGAGACTTACACAGGGAAAAACACGAGTACATAATGTGCCTTAATGTAATTCCAGTGTGTAATCTTCCCATAGAAGAGATTTGAAGCATGCTCCTAATCTCAAGGGTAAACCCCATGAAACTTTTTTTTTTTTTTTAAAGCAGTGAGAAGCACAAATCATCTAAAGGACCTCTTCTGAAACCTACCCTGCATCAGCAAGAGGGCAGGACAAGGAGTTTGACCATGCCAACCTGAGACTTCCACACACATGACATGTGTTTTATGCTGGTACAGTTCTCTCTCAGTCCTCCTCCTTCCTACTGCTGCCTGCATTGGGCTTGCACAACCACAGAGCACCTTCATCAGTTATGACTTCAGTTTCAGCAGGCTTTTTGAAGAGGAAAAAAGCCTTCCATCCCTCTGACATCATTTAGCTTTTAACACCCACAGTTCTTCATAAACTACCTCTTGTTGAAGCTGAATGTAATTAAGTCAGTCAACATACATCTGAAGTGCCGGTCTGAAGATGAAAACTGCACAAACCTGCCTTTGTTCTGCAAGATTTTTGGTTTTCCAACTGAAAAGGTTTCAGAGCCCAGGAAAAGATCCAGCACATAATCTAGGAAACTCGGGCTGTTAATTGCAGAGTGTGGGTTTCCTTCAGCATTCTTACAAAAAGACTTTTTCTGTCTTATCCACAACTGTGTGCAATTGTTTGTTATGAACACTTCCCTGCAGAGACTCCATTCCTGGACACGCTGAGCAGTGAAACCCGTTGGAAGCGAACACCAGAGGGAGCAGTAAACATTTGTCTGGTAGGTGGGTTTTAAATTGGAGTCGCAACAAAAACGCATGGGAAACCTTTGGGAAACTAAAAAACAGTTACTGGTGCCTGTATTTCCAAATTGCACTGTACTGCTAACCCAGCCTAACTCCCCACCAATGCAAGGTCAGTGAAGAGCAAGAGTGCAGACAGAAACAGGTACAAATGATGCAAGCGTCGTTGTGCCGCACCTCCCACCCCCTCACTCCTGACAACACCAAAAGATTCATTAAGTCTTCTGAGACTGTAAGACATTTATATAAAATGTTGTGTGCGTTTAGATAGATTACATGGAACTGAAAATATACCCAATATAGAGAAGATAGACGGAGTGGAGTGTGAAAATATACTGTGTTTATATATAAACACACAACTCAAACTCTACAGGGATAAAGCAAGAACACGGTTAAGAGACATACAAGAGAAGAAGAAATAAAGGATTGATATGCCAGCATCCCAGCAATGAACAAGTAACTACAGTGCTACCTCAAGTATTATTCTGCCAAAGATTTAAAAATGCTTGCAAGGGCAATGGAAGTATGGCTACGATCACAAAAACACAAATAGGTCAAGAAAACACTCCTGCTACACACTGCTCAAAGAAGTTCCCCCAGAAAACACTTCTTTTTTAAGGAAGAAGAATCTGTCTGAAGAAGAATGTGTTTTGCAATCAGGTGAGACAAGGCGGACCCTCAGCAGAAGCTCACTTGGCAGGTGGCCTCAACACCTGCCTGGGGAACACTAGTTAACATTCCCCGTTTCCATGAAGCACTTCAGTTAATGAAGACATTCTCCCCCACAGAGAAGACCTGCATGTAAAGACTCTCAACTGTCTGAAGGACAACCAGAGTAAGATCTGCTGCTGCTGAACTGCTGGCGACAAACTGAGCCTTTTCCTCCTGCAGTCCCAGGTGTTCCTGCATGGGCCAGCTCCCAGCAGCTTGCACAGGTCAGGCTGTTGGCAGCAGTCTCACAAGCACCAGTGATGCCCTAGTGCTCTGCCATCTCTCAGAACAAAGCCTTTATGGTTGATGCAAGAAACAGCGGCAACTGGAAACAGAAATGCATGAGATATGTAAGTTCCTAACACAAGAAACCGCTGCCCCGAGGCTGCCCTTGTGTGAGACCTTTTTCTAGCCCCAAAGCCTTCAGCCCTCGGACTAAGACAGCTGGTCACTGCATTCACTGTGCACCACGACTTGCTCGCAGCTGAACACACCGACGTGGCTTGTAAGAAATGGCTTTTGGAAGAGCGATGAAGGAAAATCTAGACTTCTGGGTGTTTGGTACCTCTCATTCTGGCTGCTGTCATGCCAGGCACTTAGCACGGATGATGTGCCATGCTCTGAATCTGCACCATCTGCTGCTCGTTAGCTGACAAAGGCAGCAACATGCCATCTCTCCACTAGCTGTTGCTCATTAGCTGACAAAAGCCGTTTTCAGTGATTGCATTGTTCTTTCCGTAATAGTCTAATACAAAGGAGTACAAAAGAGCAAAGAAAGGAGGAAACAAAGATGACAGAGTACATTAGGAGCTGAACTAAGAACAGTATTGTACTCCCCAATCTCCCAGAGAAAACCCTCCCAGCAGCGGGATGGAGGCCTCGCCCCGCAGGAACATCGGACAGCATTACAGATACTCTGTTCACCTCAAAATGCTTCGAAATGTCCAAAAATATTTCTAGGCTTTTCCTCTTCAGATTCTCTCAGGTGTAACTCTGGATCTTCTAGACCTGTGCCAGCGCACGCTCCAGGTGTACGCACGCCTGGGATACAGCCAGAGCAGGATCCAGGCGCTGTGCAGTCAACAACTGCACGCTCCCCAGGGAAGTCTTGTTGGTAAGGGCTCTGCTCCTGTCCAGAGGAGCCTCAGCCACCATTACAGATCACAAACACAGCTACAGAGCACCAGCAGCAGCAACTACAAGCCCACCAGCATTCAGAGGAGAACTGCACGAGCAGTATGCGAGTTTGCAGGCCAGCCAACAATCCAACGGGTGAGAAGTGGCAGAGCTGGGGGAACGACTTACAAAAAGGTTCTCCATTTTGGGAGATGCTCCGAAGGAAGTTATTTGCACTGCTGAGAACAAGAAATACTTGTGAACATTTACACTGACATGGTCAGTTGCTTTCCAAGCCCAGTTAGTGGCTTGGAGGAAGAGCCAGAGAGATGCTCTGCTTCAAGGAGAGGCATTTCTCATTTACAACAAGTCCCTGTCTCAGCTTCTTCCCTCCCTCTTAAGCCTTTTCTCAACCCTCCTGCCTGGATAAAACTGGATGAAGCTTTTCTGCTGCCAAGTCACCATGGCAGAAGGAAGAGTAAAGATATTCAGCGTGCCAAACAGTGTACAGACAGCTGGCATGGGAAGTGTTAAACTGAGCACAGGTCAGGGCAGAGAGGAAGCCAGGAACATGACAGATGGTACGGGTTCTGGCGAAGGCAGAAGATGAAGAAAAAACCCACAAGCAAAGTGACGTGGTTCACAGAGAAGGTCCTCCACGCAGCAGACAGAAAAAGCACACGTGGAACAGAGGGAAGGGCAGCCACGAGTGGACCAAGCACTGATAACCCTGCTTTTGCAGAACTCCTCCACACCCAGACCAGCATTTTTCACACCAGGGCTGCAGAAAACAAAAAGCAGAACCGCAGAGTTGTAAGTTTTCATCTCCGAAGGGCAGCAAATGGAACGAAATGGCACAGTAATGGAACTCATCAGATGGTGCTGGGCACCCGTGTTCAACCATACAGCAACCCAAAAGGGAGGGAAGGACGTCGCACTTGGCAGCACACGTGTGAAACTGCCTCCGTGGGCACGCCAAAACACAGCTCACTTCAGAGATATCAGCCTGCAGGACCGTCTGAATCCAGCAAGCAAGCTCCTATTCACACACAAACACTTTAAAGCAGGGTTAAAGCCTTTAAATGT
Source organism: Anas acuta (assembly GCF_963932015.1). Classification (NCBI taxonomy): domain Eukaryota; kingdom Metazoa; phylum Chordata; class Aves; order Anseriformes; family Anatidae; genus Anas; species Anas acuta. Next base: position 49,434,158 of record NC_088983.1, on the reverse strand, counting down.
GAAGCAGTTAGTCGATGAGGAATCACAGACAAAGCAGCTTAAAGCACGGCTCAGGGTAGTAACACACTGGGAACTCAGCCATCTCGTGCTGCTAATGCAACTCCTACGGCTTTGTCTCCACTATCAACAGCTCGGCTGATGCAAAGCAACATCTCAGCGGAAAACAAAGGGCTCTGCTTCTGCCGCAAGGTACGCAGTAGTAAGCAGAGCCCTATCCTGGTAGGAGGAAGGTAACAAAGCCTAGCCTAAAACAATTAAAATGAAATAAAGCTGTTCTACCTACACACAAACACACACGTCCCTCAAGCCTTGCGATCCTAGAACAGCACTTTCAGGCACGGCTGCCCTCTCCTAAGCAACTTGGCACTGCTAACCACTGCTGCTGGTGCAGCGACACAGCCAGACGTGACACACTCACATCTTGAGTGCCAAGCTCCTCAATTTCCCACTGCTGCTTCTGCAGCCCAGAGGATCAGTTCTTAGGCTCCTACACCCTCTCTCTCCCCAATGCTACGGACCTGCACATTAACCACACTGCTTATCTTTAGAAGTTGCTTGCTTCAGCTTCAATCACTGTGAAGTGATCATATATTAAAGAAAGAAAAAAATCTTAGTAGGGATACACAAACTCTGGAGCAGGATTCCAGTGAGGCTGTGGACTCTCCATCCTTGGAGATGCTCAGCCCTTGAGCAGACAAGGCTCTAGGAGACTGATCCATCCACACTAGTCCTGCTTTGAGCAGGCAGCTGGACCAAAAGACCTCCAGAAACCTTTCCAGCCTCAATTCATCCATGAGCCTCTCTTTACAGATTGGCACAGGTTGGAGAGAGGGAGAAGTGATTTTTCATCCACCACCGTTCCCAAACAAAATGCCTTTCAGTGCTTAGCTCTGACCTAGAAACTCTCTACCACCACTTTTGAGTTGTTGAAGCTGATGCAAATTTCCATCACCATGTAAGAGACTGGTTGGTGACAGCTATAGGAGTATCTCAGAAGAGCTGGCCCATTTTCAAAATTCATCATAAAAGCCGCACAAACTTTTTTTGTGGCACCCACTATACCCACTTATACAAGAGACTGAATTGGCCCTCTTAGGCTATTAGCAAGTCTAGAGGTCTAGGTGTTTAGTGGGATTCAAAATGGGCTATTTCCCGGGTTAGAAGGATCATCCATCCTTGAGACAGAAAATCAGCCTCCTGAACTCAGACATAAGCCAACAACTAGCACCACGAAACCTTTCCAGCCTCCTCCATAACTACGTAATTCTGCCTCCCAGGGACAGCTCTTGCCCCTTTGCCACACCTGCCAATGAAGGGGACCCTGGTGACGAGATCATTTCTCTTGTGAACCTTGTGGTCACTGACATGGTCCTAAACAGGAAAGCAAACACACACACCCCATGCCTCTGGGGAGGCACTCAGTGTAGCACCCCACAAACAGGGACTGTTAAAAGCTGCCTAGTACAACAGAGAGGAAGGAGATGCAAAACAGGCAGCTTGAAGCTCTCTGGATGCATTACAGAGCCTTGTTTGCATGAATATTAATTTCTTGCTTGGAGATTCAAATGAGCAGTATTTCCATTCTGTTTTGGCTTATCTGACCTGTTAACAGCAAGCCAGCACAGGATATGAATCCCTTGCTCTCCGTTGTCTCTTTTCCATGCTAATTTTACATTTATGAAGGTGATCAGTTAGAGCAGATAGATGTATGTGAAGAAGAAAGAGCAGCCTAATTACCTCCATTAACTTGGGCATGATCAAAAGGATGCTCGTCCTGAAAACTGTTAGCTAATCGAGTGGGTTGATGGTCTTTAAATGAAAAACCCAAAGAAGAAAAATTCCGCAGAAATTCATAGTTGCAACATAACCTAGATCAGTAAGGCTTATTTGAGTCTGTCATGACAAGAATAACTTGTAAGAACTGTCATTTTGCAGCTATTTATATTTTATTGTCAGTTACTATGTTCATTATTGCCTGCAATTCACTAGACCCAACTGATTTTGGTAAGAAGGCTTCCGAACAGCGAGTCATGAGGAGTATTTTCCCATTACTGATTCATGAGCAAACGTCCAGCCCAGTCTTCATTAAGAAAATCTTCCTTAAGATTACTGTAAATTTTTATTATGATTTTCTAGTCTAACAAAGAGAAGTGAAATTCCTGCAAGGCAGAGGATGACAATATTCTTAGGAGACAGACAGAAACCTCTGGGTTTGCATCCTACGAATACAGAGAAGTGCCTTCATTCAGCTCGTTTTAAGCAGCACACCAAAAGCCATGCCAGCAGCATATTCAACAGCTAGGTAATAAGGAACCTGCAAGTCACGCAGCTGCTGTCATCAGAACATCTGACCGAAAGGTGCACGTTGAACTCTGGACATTTTTTATTCTTGTCAAAGCTCCCCCTAATAACAATTCTGCTAGGGTTTAAAAAGATAGGCACAACTGATCAATCCTTACAACAACAATAAATTAACCTGTCTTCAATGTTGCAACACAGGTCTGATGCTTTAGAAAGACTACAAAGGATCAGATATTTTATACAGATACTTTTAATGCCTTAGAAGCAGAAAAAAGCACAGTGGTTTAAAGCAGGACTATGTATGTGGATTTCCACAGCATGGTTATTAAAGAGTCCTTATTTTGAAAGGGACGGAAAATTGGAATTAAAGGTGAGGCATCAAATTAAAGAAGCAAGCATTTAAACTGAATTTGGAAGAAGCTATTCTTTCTTTATTCTGCTCCACAAGTGAAGCTAACGACGTCCTTGAAGCGTGTTGGCTGAAAGGTAAGGTTCTCAAGGAGGCTTAAGATTAATAAAAACCTCTGTAAAGCACACACGTAAAGGAGCAACATTTGTTAGACAAAAAGCACTAACTTACTTCTCAGACACTTTAGAAGAACATGGCATTTGAGGGTTTTTCCCTCCCAACCAGGTTTCATATCATGATGTTATGCTGCAGCATAATTTTGCTGTCTGCGTATACCGCATAGCCCAGAAAGTTTCATGCTAACTAAATGATGCAGAATACTAACTAAAACTTAATTAGTGCTAACAAAGAGATGAAATCACAAAGCCTTTTTAAGCTCTCTAGAACTGGGAGCACTGTAGGGAGGATTAAAACATGTAAACATTATGAGCCAATTCATTCCCTTTATTTTGCAGAAAGTTACTATTAAGTTTCAAAGGGCGAGGAATTACAATTTGACAGGAATGGAACACAAGTAACAGGATACAGCTAAAATCTGAAACAAAAGGGACTTCTCTTGGTGGTTGCGGAGGTCAATTTAGAGCAGTACACGACGAAGGTCTTTATTATGTAGGCCTTTATGTTGAATCCCTGCAAACACACAGGGCAGCAGTCTTCCACTGGAAGAGCCACAGGTCAAGCCTGTCTCAGTGTATCCATCTGTGAGTAGGGTTTTAGGTACCTGCTACCAAGCACTGAATTAAAATTGGCCAATTTACAGAACCTTAAAGACCAGAAACAATAGGAAGGGCCTTATATCTCCTCAAACGATAAAGAAATTAAGAAACTGGCAGTGACTTCATTGCTTGCTTAAAGTGTACTACCAAACACACCAGTACTGGTACCTAGCCAAGCCCTGTGGTGTCAGGCACACCAAGGTCACAGCAGGGGTCACTTACGGCATTCCTTCTCATCACTGTCATCGAAGCAGTCTGGCAGCCCGTCACACTGCCAGGCCCCCGGGATGCAGCGCCCGTTACTGCACATGAAGTTTCCAGGAATGTTGCATTCATTGGTGAAGTTATTCCCAGGCAACAGCTGGCTCTCTGCAACAACAACAACGAGAAACAGAAACTTTACAGGGCATTCAGAAAAGACAGCAGAAGCAGTCATAGAGCAAGATGTTGATCAGCAGTAGAACAAACTTCAGGCAAACAATCTTGACGCCGGTTATCTTGTTTCATCACCCTATCAGCATCCTAAATACAGTACTTGGTAGCACTTCATTCCTTAAATCGTGATTTCACCGGTTCTCCAGTCACACTCTGCATTTTACTGATTTCTTTCTTGCTATTTTCCTCCTGGGTACGTATGTTTAGCCTTCTGCATATCCTCAGGTCAAAGTGGCTTGCTAAAAAAGCTCTCTAATTCCTCAGTAAAACAGATGAGGCTACAAGACATCAGCTCCACACTCCCGTGCTTCTGTCAGATGGGCATTTAGCTTGCAGAATTACTTGGTGTTTTTTGTTGCTGTTGTTACCCAAGGGCTAGGAGCTACGTAGCACATTGACTAATTCATACCAGCTTTCCAATTAAGTTTCGAACATGGGGCTGTTGGTCAAAGTCAGAACTGAGCTTCTTGGTCTTAGCCTAATGCCCTGCTACACATCTGTCCACAGGCAAGTAAGGCAACTGGCACATTGGAGAGGCTGCCAAGTAGAGAGGGGATAGCAGGAGGATGCAAGAGATAAAGAGAATAGATTTGCCTTTAATGTTGTAACAGCTCCAGCCAGTAATTTCCATCTACCGTGCCTCCAAATTTGGTTGTTTTGGGAACACAGCTTACAGAAACATAAACCTCAGGGAAGGAAGTTAATGGCACAAATATTTTAATAAGGCAAAGAGATTCATCCACAGGGCCAAAATGCAGGCTGGGCTCGGAGATTGTGCAAGAGGACTGACACTCCCAACACAACTGCAGCACGAATGGCACTGCAAGGCATCGATCTGGAGGGAAGCAGCAAGACAAGGCAGAGGGTGAGAGAAAGGTCCTTCTCCCACCTTCCTCTGCCATAGCCCAGGCTAGTCCTAGGCAGTGTGCTCCAAGCACACATACCACCAAAAACCAGAGATAAAACCCTTCCTGGCAGCTCACGGCTGCTGGCCCCACCACGTTCAGGGAAGAGCCTCTCCTAGCTCAGTCCTGCAGCTCAGAGGGGAAGGGGTTTGGTGCAGACGGTACCTGGAGAAATGTGCTGCCAAAGCAGCGTGCCCCTGAGCACGAGGCTCTCCTGAAGCTCCGGACCCAGGCAGGTGGAGACGGCTCCCCCACGGCGTAGTGAAACACTCTGCCCTTAGCACAGGCAACCCTGCTAAGGTTTACATCACCATTTCACAAGATGCATGACAGGAATGCTTCGGAAAGTATTTTTATGCCTATTTCTGCCCCACACAGCGCATTTCCTTTCAAATTTCCTTCCTTGCAAATGCCTGGCTCTCCTGGGATGTTTTAAGACTCTGCCAGCACAGAGCAGACACCTTAATGGAAATTTGCCCCGAGCTGTTGAAAGACAAGGTAATTCAGAAGCGAAGTGGAAACACAGGCTTGCAAGGCAGATGTGGCAACCTTAACCACTGGCCACACACCTCGAGCCATGTGCAATGCTCCTGCTATTAGCACCTTGAAGGAAGAAAGCGACAGCCAGCAAAAAGCAAGCCCAGGCTACGCAGCTGACAATTTCGTGTCTTTTTGCTTTTATCGCTTCCATTCTCTGCATCACTCCTCTTCTGCCCAAGGAAGAGTGGATCTGCTCTGTGCCACGACGCAGAGAGGCTGCTTCTGGGTGAGGACGGGGGAAACTCAGCTCTGGCTCAGCAGCAACACAGCAAGAGCCGTGCCCAGCCCTTCTTCATGCCCCAGTCCCTAAACCAGCAATGAAAAAGGTTTGTCCTTGGCTAGTCCTGCAAGGAAATGCTGATCAGATACAGCACCAACAACCCCTGGGCATCTGCAGCCTTACAGCATCACTGGTAACTGCGTGCTGCAGTTTTACATTCAACCCACAAGCGTGGGGTGGGTTTTTGCTTTTGTTTTCCTCAAACCTGGCCTTGAACTTTCAAATCCTTCTTTGTGTCACTGACCTGTACCTGATAAGTAATCACCCAGCCACAATCACCGCTCTCAAGCAGCTGCACAGAAGGAGAAGTTGTTGGCGTTCCCCAACCTCCCGTTAGCAACCCCCCAGCAGGCTAACACCACGTCTGCCTGCAACCACAGGAACCTCCCCCGGCACTGCACAGCGAGGGCTGCCTTCAGCACATCCAGACACGGGAGAGATCGGGACTTTCCTTGCCATGGAAAGGCACAGCCAATGTGCCACACTCTTAACTTCGTTATAACACGTCCAAGAGCTTCAGGAGTAGAAGCTAAGCTCCTTCCCCACTCTTAAAAAAAAAAAAAAAAAAGCTTTCCTGTCAGTATGGTACCACTGGCAGACTTCTCACGTAGTTGACAAAACAGTGACCATCAGAGCAAGCTTACAAGTTTGCAAATGCTACAGATATAGATTGACAAAACTAGTTTCCAAGCTAAGACTAAACCTCTGCTGTAAACTGAAGGTGTTTCAAGTGCCACAAGCAAACTAAGAATCACTAAGGATTTAGTTCTCTCAAACCCTGAGCACCAGCAGCACCTTCAGGCAATACCATCAGAAGGTGCCATTCTCATTCGTGTGGTTGCTCTTTGCTAGCTTCTTGTCTAATCCTCCTGCCTACAGCTCTCCCCTAACCTGCTCCACTTCCATGTGCAAGCTGCACCTCTCAAACTGAACCCCCTGCTGTCAACACTCCAGTAAGACCTCCTTGGGCAAGCTGCTAGCTAACAACAGATGCCAGGTCTAGACCTGCCCTAGCTAGAAAACCGTCTTCCCCTCTAAGCATCGCGGTATTCCTGAGACAACGTGATAACTGGATGCATTTCCAAAGACTCTAACACCTCCTACACAGAGCAACCAAAGTTCAGCTCCTGGCAGATCTGCTGCTGCGTCTTGCCTGAAAGGCTTTCAGCACGGTCTCTGCATCTCCGTGCTTCTTTAATGAAAAACGTAGACCGAGCCAAACCATTGAAGAATGTTTTAGGTCTCAAAAAGAAGAAGACTCCAACCCAGAAACAATGCCCCAAAAAAGCCATCAATACCTTTAAATAAAGGCTGTACTCCAGCCCTACTGAACTGAAGGGGCATGCCAAGAACAGATACCAATTTTTGTTTAAAATTAAGCTGTTTGTTTATGTTTCCTTTGTTACACGATAAATATATCCTCGAATGTTCTGCTACAGTCAGGATGGAGCACTAACCTTTTTACTAAACAGGAAACAAAAGATACAGGCAGATTAAGTTACTCGCTGACAGCCCTGCGCAGGCTCTGTCGCGGAATGGGAAGGCTGAACTCTGACTCGATCCCATTTCAAAGCACGAGCACTTTCTCTTAAAATGTAACCTTCAGCTGCTGCTGGAATGGAGTCGCAGGTTGCAGACAGAGCAATTTCACAGTCCCAGTCAATGCACCCAGCAACTGGCTACGTGCGTTACTCCCTCTCCAACAAAGGTGGATAAAGCGCTGTCAGAGCGATGGCACACATGGAACCGCTTAAATCCTACAGCTCGTTTTGCTTCCTTTACTTTGGAAGCCTCCCCTATCGGATATAAAAGCCCTCAGGGCCCAGAAGGCAATCCTCCATGTGGCCATCACCTCCCAGCCCGCAGGAATGCGATGCTCCTGCCCACTTGCTGAGTGTACGAGCACGTGGGGAGGAGCAGAGGTACCTGCAGGGAAGGGACAGGATTAGCTCACCTCGTCCCCTCTTCTGGAGGACCGAAGCAGGATTCTGGTGAGGTCTGTAGAGATGTCAGATTCTGTGCAGCCAACTTGCTACGCTGCTCGTTGGCAGGGCAGAAATTCCTTCAATCTGGCAGAGCTGGCTTTCCAATAGCTGACATATTTACCCTGCAGCCTCTCTGACTAATTTTGAATTCAGCCCAAATATGAGCTGCACGGATGTGTTTGGTTAAGTGAAGGAGGAGGGGAAGAAGGGGAAAGAAGTAGTCCATTTTCACTGCAGCACACTGCTCACTTTAAAAAGCATACCATCTGGGCTGAATGAAAAAAAAGGGACTCGTGTTTCACTTTGAAGGGGACTGAGTAAGGAAAGCCAATCTGTTTTAGCAGCCACTTCCAAAAACGCTGGCATCTAAATATTTAATACTTGCTAAACGAGAATCAGAGGAAAAAAATAAATAAATAAAAGGACAAGTCACACTGAACACTTCACACTACATTAACAAAGCAAGTCAAGGATATCTTTCACCAAAAAAAAAAAAAAAAACCACGACACTTTACCTGAAAGCACTCCAAAGAAGTGCACATTACAGAACAGATCGCTGCTGCTAACACTGCTGTGTCTGTATCAGAAAGCGTAATCAGGAAGAACAGGCAGTCATTCTGGCCAAGGAGCTTTTGAGGAAGAAATACAAGACACTCATGGGTTTAGCATCCTCATGAATGATGGCAGTAACTTCAGCCTCTACAGAGAAGATCTGTCACCGAGGATGAAGTGGATGAACTCCACTGCCAAACCCCTGACGTGCCTGCTGTGGGAATCCTCCCTGGATACCTTCAATGGATCTCTGCAAAATTTCCCAAACACGAAGAGATTGATTTTGATCCAGGCTGGCGTGTGACTGTGATGCTGGACGGGCACTTAGGACTACCTGCCTAACACAGGATGCACAGTACGCTCCATACTTGAATGAATTCCTCCTTTCTTCCTGATCGCTCCCTTCCCTGGTGTAAATCCACACCCGGTTTGATGGCAGCGCATCAGCAATCTGTCCTCACTCCACTGAGATCTGCAACATGTTGTGAAAACAACATGAGAAAGAGCCTAGAACAAGTCAGTAGCTGGAATTTGCAACAAGACAACATCAAAAAGACACCTCCAGTACCTGCTCACCAGCAAACAGTGTCACAACTAAAGACGACAGGAGTTACTTGAACTTCCTCTTTTGTGATTAAAACCTCAGTTCATGACTTAACAGTTACGAACCTTTTTAAAAAATGTTATTTTTTAGTTAACATAGGGATATATATTCTGTTGTGGGCTTTTTTGTTATTTTTATTGGAAGAAACTCGAGGTGGTCCTTTGTGGAGCCAGGAGCTGAGCTCAATGATCCCTGTGGGTCTTTCAGCTCGGGATACTCTCTGATTCTAAGATACCTGCAGACTCCAACAGCTGTTTTTATATCTTCCTCAGTCATCTCAGACAGCAAACAAGCAGTGCTAAGTGCCTGGTAGGATATCACAGGACTTGTTTCTTCAGAGACTGCAAAACTATTTACAAATATTTACATTCAGGTCCAGTTGCTTCTGGGGATTTAGGCGGTGAGGACAGATGCATCTTTTCATACTTCTTCGTGTTGATATGAAGCATCTGACTCGCCAAATCCACATCTCCTTTGCAGATGTCTACCAACACAGATGCATCCAGCAAAGAAACTCAAAAGCTGAGCATGAAGAAATTCCACACATTACGTTTCGCATACCAACTTCAGTTTAACACACACACGCACAAACCTCACTGGCTGCAAAGGTGTGTGGTCAGCGAGGGAACACCGGGGGAGTTAAGGGCGACGCGGTGTAACAGCTCAGTGAAACCCAAAGTACTGATGAGTTGTATTTGAGATCATACCGAAATCAGGACTAGTGCAGCTGCCCAAAGTCTGTGACAGGGTTACTCAACCTCTTCTCTACAATTTACCCATTGTTCAAATGAAAACAAGACACTAGCTTTTAAGAGGCACGTTCCATGCTGGATCCATGTACATGGAGCATAAGTGTCCACTAACAGCACCGGCAGATAAGGATACGTACACTAACAAGAACTAAGTTTATTTTTCATCTCTTACATAAACACCTTTGATATCACCCAAACAATTGTTTGCAGCTGCATGTGTGTATCTCACAGATCCCCATAAACGCTTGTCTTCGGCATGATTTGCTTTCCTATGCGCTACTGCAAACATACCTTGCCAGAAGAGAAGAAAACCATCCCCGTGCACGTTCAGGATGGCTTTGAGAAGTAAAGAGTAAGACAAGCTCGTTCTTGCTCTGCTGTGAAACCATTGACAACACCTAAGCCATCTGTCAGGAGTAAAGGACACCTGCCAGTGATTATCTGACAACTCAAATCCCCTTGAACAATTTTAATCCCTATCCTCCCCTATCCTCATTTAAACTGCCTGATGATTACATTGCTTACACAACATCAGAAGTTATGAGGGTTATTTGTAAAGACAGATTGACAGCTCCACTGCAATACAAGCTCTCAAAAATGTTTCTTCGCTGGAGCAGCAGGTAAGTTAGTGATTAATTCGAGGAACTGCTCACCGTTTCGGTTCAGCTTCCCCTCCCTCAGTTTTCCAGCTGTGATCTCTGAGATGCAGTAAGTTCTGCATCCAGCATTTTCAAGACTTAAAAATAGATCAGGCCCAGCCAAAGCAGCAGATGAAAGCAGACTTCTGATGAAAACACCAAACGTTTCCAAGGCAAACCAAAGTCAATGCAAACAGCATTTCTATGGAACGGGTAGCTTTTTTCAATTTATACAGAAATACAGCGCTGAGGAAGTCAGTCTTCTAGTGGATGCCCATCCTTGACCTGCTAATTCCTCACAGCAAGACACCTTTTATTGAACTGGAGGGCAATTAACACATCACCAGCTCCACCATAGGTAATATAACAGGGATATCTCTTTCTAAACATCCTAAGGTACTAGCTGAGGCAATTGGCACATTCCACGTAGCAGGTGGCTGCCATTCAGCACTCAGCCATGTGAAATCCTGAATTAAATATAGCCCTCTAAATCACTCCCTAATAAACAACCACTTGCTTTTTCCTTGCAACACCAAGTGCAGAAAGGGAGCTGAGGTGAACAAGTTTATTTTAATCCTACAGCCTCGGTGGCTGGATCCTATATTTGGGGCACTGGGCATTTCCCTGGAGCCCCCGTATTTGTCTGTCTGCAGTGCAGCTGCTTGAGTACACAGCAGCAATAATGCATCTCCCAGGTCTGTGGGCTCTAGGCACAGCTAGTGTGGTGGAAGAAAAGCAGGCTATCAGCTGCTAGCACAGAGTGAACAAGGACTGCATCCACAGCCCCAAACTAGCACAAGTTTCAACAGAGGAGGAGAGGCAGAACTACTTACTTAGATTACTGAGCTGGGTACACCCTGAAGAAGGAGCATTCCCCAGCAAGATCCCCAGACACGCACCACACCCCCAGAGCAAGATCAATGCTCCAAATTTAGGATTGTTTTGTCTTTCCCAGACTCCTCTCCAGTTCCACCCCGAGTGATTTTAAGCAAGCTGTGAAAACCATGACGGCACAGCAAATTGGCACAGGCACCTACACAGCACCCTCCAATCCAGAGGATGTTAATTGTTGGAAACATTTTCCCTAATTACGTGTTCTTTTTATTTTCAGAAGAGCTGAAAGTCTCTGTTATCTCTGGGCACTTAAACGGAAAGTTAACACAATATAAAATAATAATAATATGAAACACAAAGAATATATTCCACCAGCCATCCTCTTCAGGTTACGGAACACTCAATCTTCTCTTATCATTTCATCTCACCCACAGGTTACCATCCCCTCTCACAAAAGAGCAGATGACGCTCAGTGGCACAAAGGAGATTCCAGCAGTGCAGCTGAACAAAAGCAGGCAGCCCCCCAGTGCACAGAGCAGCCCCCCAGAGACAAGCCCAGGGGGAACCGAGCATCCGAGAGAAGGAAGTTGAGTGCCACCACACCAGCTCCATGCTCCGGTTCATCATCAACCCAACTTTGTATAGCTTGATGGGGAGAGCAGCAAAAACTGTAAACTTTGTGAACACTTCAACATCATCTGTCCTCCCAGAGCCAACGCTGCTGCGTGTTATCTAACTGAACAGATAGGTTGTCTGCAGCGAGCCTGTACTATCTGCTCATCTGGTACTAGTCATCCTGAAACCACAGCCTAAATTACTCTCTTACAGGGCACAGACATAAAGAGAGTGTATAGAGTAAGTAATCCCACTCTTGTTTATGTTCCAAACAACTGGATCTTATCACAGCTTCATATCGAACTCCCCCCATACTATTACAGAAAATCTCAGTTTAGCAGACCTCATGCTCAAGTTCCCAGCCTCCACCATTTGGGAAGTTGGCCCCCACCATTTGACCCACCACAGAGGCTGCAGCCCCCCTTCTGGGCACACCGACAGTGCTCGCAGTCAGGGCAGCCTTACATTCCTCTATCTACAGCAGCTCTTCACGTGGAATCTCCTTCCACCAGTCTCATCTCGCTGCTTTCTCTGCTGATAAGATATGGTGAGTGAAACATACTCATGGTCCACATCCACCTCACGATAAGATTTCCAGGCCGATTCTTTTCTCCTTTCTTCAAGAGCAGGAAGTCAGAGAACTAATCTTGCCTGGCCTACTGATAGGGAGGGGAGAGAAGAAACAGGCTCCTATCAACAGATAAACATCTTAGAGGGGGGAAGAATACTACCACTGAGTCTTAGTTTATTCAAGGATCTTCCTTCCCTAAGAAATTAAATACACGCTTGCCTTTATTTCTCAGACCACCGAGACAACTCCATGCTGTCTGCAAAACACAACAGGACATCAAATTTTAAAATGCTCTCGCAGCACAGGGCCTGAGCAGTCACCCATAAATCAATCCTTTAAATATTCATGCGTGATGAAACCAAACTGCTACGTACAGATCTGTATATAGTCACTTTCTGCTGTTGTGTCTAGGTTCAAGCTACTTGTTCTCCCAGCAAACACAGCCCTCTTTGTTTTACGTTTTCCTTGGCAGCAGAACACTTCCGACAGCATCGCCCAGTGTAAATCATAAGCTTGTGTAAACCGGTAGGGACAGCTGTCAGAGCAGGACAGTAAATCTCATACAACGTGAACACTAAGATTAAGAAAATAGTAAAATACATTGTTCAGTTAAATTATAGGAAGAAAAAAGAAGAAGAACAAAGTTTGAACAGAAATTATATTAGGGATTTTGATGAAGGGCTGCAAAGCCTGGAGGAATCCCATCAGTGCAGTTTGGGTACATGCTTTTGAGACAAGTAGGTGAAGAAACAATTTTCAAACACCACCTTAGCAGGTCTGCAGATCCAGAGAAAAAGTGAACTCAGTGACCAAAATTAACCAAATAGCCTGTAACAACAAACCTGGTGAGTGGGAATTCCATTTAACAACAAGGGCCGAGCTCTTCTCTGCTGTGTTTTCCTAACAATCGGAAGGGGCTAAGTTTAAATTCCCCTCACACAATATTGCATTGTCAATAGAAATAAAATTAGAAAAACAACACACCTACCTAGAACAATTAGGCTTAAGTTTCCCAGTCACAACGTCTGAACCACTATATTCAAAGATCAAAGGTTTTAAATTGCTCTTTGAGACTTACTTCTACAAGGTTGGTTCTCAGTGTTTTTTGCACTACACAGATGCAACAGGTCATAAAATGCTGTTGTTAACCACATTTTCTTGCTTAAAAACATGTATTGAATTACCTGTACTTAGGCACCTTCACAGATGACGATTAGCAAACTCTAGGACGTCCAGCCTTCCTAGCTGAACAGGCTCTGGTAGGTCAGGCTTACACCAGACGTAAGAAAAATCCTATGGCCATTTGGTCTGGAGAAAACAACTTATTTCAGTATTAGTTTATTTCCCCACTTTCAAGTGCTAGCTCAATCTGTGCTGTTGTGCCATGTAACAGTAACTTAAAAGATGCTCCTATGAGAAGTAATGGCAAGGAGGGGGAACAGTTACCTGTGAACCTATACCAGTAAAGGACAGTAACAAAAACAAACAAAACAACTCTTATTACAGATGCTCTAGGAGCATTTCACTACATCGAATGGTTTCAGTGTGCTGTAATTTACAGGCATAAAACGCACTGTAGATCTTCAGTGCTGGTAGCTCATACTGGAAGCACTAGCCCTCTCTACACCCCAGCATATGAAAGCAACGGTGCCTGAATCTGAAATAAGAACATAGGAGAGGAAAGAAAGCAAAAGCAGTAACAAAGGAGAATGCTGATCTATCTGCTCAATCAGAAGGATGCTAGGGAGATATCATTTTGCTGAGCACTCGTAAGAACATTCATTATTTCTGCTCTCCTTTCTCCCAGAGCACCGCACCGATCACACACAGGATCAACCTCTGCAAGTGAAAGCAGTTTAAGTATGAGCTACACATTGTAAGTGGCTCAGAGAAACTGATGACTGGTAAGCAGAAGAATATTTCTCCCACCAAGAAGAACAAAACAACTTGTGCACCTCCAGAGACCTTAGACTCCAAACACAGCAAAGGATGACACGACAGAATGATGCTGGTTAGTGGCAGAAGCACAATGGCAAACCTATCATAGCTGCTGCTTGTACACAGCTGTGCTTAGCTAGCTAAAGGTACATCTCCTCAACAGCTTAAGCTGATCTGAATCAGAGCTCAGTAGCCCATTTTTCCCCATTCCCTGGCTATAAGCTCATCTTCCCTTCTTGATATCCTGTTGCGCAAACTCCTATACAGGTGGCAGCAAGCCTGAATGAAGATATCACAAAAGCCTCTAGTTCTTAGTTCTACATTTTTCAACCCCAAAGACATCACTTAGTCTAATAAAATTGTTTGTCCCTAACAACCGTGCTCCAATTTCTTCTTTAAGCAGCGAGCAGTTTTCAAGAGCAATAATCGTCTTGGCAGCTGCACATCAAAATCTCTTCCCCAGCAAGGCAGACAGCCGCGTGCCAGAAGCAGATGAGCTGTGCTGTGTCCCAGTAAGCCCACAGGTGGAGGAGGCTGGGATCCCACACTGACACCTTACCCAGGCTGGCAGCTATGGGGAGAGGGCACCGTGCCCGGCTCTGAAAGCAAACTCAGTGTAAGCATGAAGTGATTCAAGAGGCAGTCGAGCAAACAAAATGATGAATTTCTGATAATATTCTCCTCTAATTTATTCACTTAGGACTTGACTGCACATCAGTGAAGCACAACTGCATGGGACAATGAGTGGCAGTGATAACAAGGGGAGCTCCGTGGCTGTGGGCTGGCAGGAGAAGGGCCCGCCTCAGGGCACGCCTCAGGGCCCAGCAGCGCAGGAGAGGCCTTGTCCCCGACAGGCCAGGGCGACAAAAACAAAACAGTGACAATGTCCTTAACGAGAAGGAAAAAAGCCCATAGCCTCTCACTCAACAGCACTGAGCTAATTTCCAAGTGTGAGGAGATTGATGACAGATAACCAAGATTTTAATCTGAGTGCAGAGAGAGAGATCTGCGGGCTCCCCTGCCCCAGGAAGGCAACGCGGCTCTTGCTTTGAAGTCCCGGCCTCAGAACAGAAACAAGGAGACCAGAAACCTCTCTCCTGAGGCTGCTAAAAAAGCCTGGAAGAGGAACAAGAATGTTTTTCCAAACAATACGTAGAAACGACTGCTAAAGTTAGGGGACCAGTTAGCAGCAGGCAATCAGAGCTGAGGAAAGGCAACAGTTTGGGAGGAGCAGAGGGACTGCGCTAGGTGCCTGTGGCAGCGCGCTACCTGTGGAGACAGGGCACTGCTGGTCCTGGAAAGAACATCAGCTGGAAATAGAGGTAAACCTCTTCAAACAGGGATGTAAATCCAACAGAGAGATGAGACCAAAAAAAAGGCCAAACATGGACCTGGAAATGCCACATGACTTGGGTGACAGAACACGGTGCAAGGGGAACTGAGAGTATGCTTGAAGCTTCAAGGGGAAAGGCAAACTGTTCCTCTCCAGCCACAGTGATAACAGAAATGGACAGAAGCACCTTTCCAAAAACCAATTCTGAAGTAACAAGCAAAAACAGAGCCGTGATTTCAGAGGATCACCAGGTTGGGTTATCAACAGCTAATTTTTAGCCACCCTACACTGAAAACGTGGCAAGCCATGGCACAGCCAACATCACTCTTAGATAATATAGGACTTTCACATCGTTCTCACAATATTTTGGAGATTGCTGCTCCCATACTGGTTTGACTCATCAGCAAGACATCACAAGGCCCAAGCCTCTTCAAACATCATGTCCCAGGTCTATCCAAAGAGACTTAGCTTTTACTTTAGACTTCAGAGGTTTCTTTTACAAAAGATGGTGCACATTTTCCCCTTTCTGGTAGCTCTGGTCCTGTGCCCTCCACTCAGCAAGCCTCAGAGCAAGTTAAATGGGAGAATAGGATGGGACATGGGCATGACAGATGTATACAACTGGTTATTTAGTTGAAGTTGGGAATTTCCCATAATCACTACCAGAGACCTAGAAAATAATCACTTCAAGTGAAAAATAACAGTTTTTATAACCACCTATCTAAAATGTGATTTTCTCCCGTTCAAACCGAGTTCTTTGATGTGCTCTATGCAGTAATAATAAAAATATATACAGAAGATAAAGCGACTCAGAATTTGCTGCATGGATTAGATTGCTGCTGCTTTCTATAAGCAAATCAATAGCAGAAAAATAAATGGCATTTGCATTTTGTCAATGGGAAACATGCTGTTAGGAAGATACACAGCAGGGATTATATTGAAGTGAGAGGCTCATTCCTTTCACATGAGTTTAGTTTCACCTTATCTATTTCACTTACTCGCTGTAGCAGAAGCTGAGAGGAATTATGTTTCTCCGTTACAGCGGAGCCCGTGCAGTGCCCCCAGGCAGAGGGGGAAGTTAATGTGGGGTGGGCAGTGTGGGTGTGCCATCTTTTTGGGAGGCTGTTGTGACCAATTCTTCCCAGCAAACACTGCCACAGCAAGACACCATCCATGCGTACCGTATATTACAAAATGCTTTCAAGCTTGCAGTGAAGTCGGGCTTGTTTGCAATACATGCAGTCATGGATTTTGGCTCTTTCAACAGTTGCTACGTTTAACACCACAGTGAAGAATACTGGGACAAAGATGAGCAGAAAAGATTTAGCATAAAGCATAAAAACTTTTGAGAAAGTTTGAGAAAGAAATGAGAAAATTGAACACTCCCCCTAGAGAGCTGGAGGCAACTGTGGCAGAGCTCTGGCCCAAGTCTCTGGAGCCACAGAAGAAACAGTTCAGGATTTAGTCTGCGTGACGTAACAGCTTTCTTCTTTTTCCACTTTTTTCTTTGATTCCTGCCAACTCCATTTCCTTTATTTCTTAAAATCCTCTGAACAGTATCCAATAAAGAAAAGTAGTACCCGCTTCTTAAATATCAATCCTGGCCTCAGAAAAAAAAATAAGAAAAAAGTTATGCTACCACACTCAAGGTGCCTATTAGACAAAAAATCTTGAAAACTCTCATAGTACACTCCAGCTAAGGAAGAATTATCCATATATTTTGGGTGCCTCACTTCAACCACACACAGCTTCCAAACTTGGATGTGTTTTAGTAGGATGGACAGACAGTGAGTTAACACAAATTAACAAGTTTCTGGTTAACTACAAAACCGCTCCCACCTTTTAAGACTTCACTCAACATTTTTTTGCATCAGGTATTCTTAAAATGTGCCAAAATGCAGGGAATCTCTCAAACCTTGCTATAACTTCATGCATCATTTTGCTGGTTAAACGATCCCCAAAAGCTTCACCTTCCCCCTGGCATCTGTCGTATTCATGCAGGCTGCAAGGCGTACTTTCCAAGGAAGATGGGGCAAAGGCATGTCCTGACACACAACACCAAACTGGCAAATGCCAGGAGCTGTGAAGCAAACCGATGAGCTGGGGAAGTGCCTGCAGTTGCAGGTGGGGCCTGGAGAGAACTGACTCAATAATTTTGCAAAAACCTTCAACAAAATCGAAAGTCAATAATATTACAGGGAACTCAAGATACCTTGGCAGAAGACATGACTTCTAAATATTCAATATTGAAGTTTTTGATCTCAAAATGCCTATCTGCTTGGTTCCGTAACAGGATGTGAGGATGTGCTTAGTTTCAAATAAAACCAAACTGAGACTTGGGATCCATTAAGTTTATGGATTTCCCAATCTTTTCTCAAGGATCTAGGAAAGCAAGCGTCATCACTTGCAGTAGCTCCTGAGATGGACCATAAAAAGGGCTCCTCAATGCCTTAATGACTATGCTAACGAAGAAGCAGTTTCAGCATGTTGCCATTAAGGGTTAATTTTTAATTTTGCATCTCATTGGCTTAGCTGGGCATTGCCACAAATACCAACCCAGCGGATGTAATTGCAAAGCAGGTGTGTTTGGCTCCAGTCACTCCAGCCATTTAGTGGCAATGAATGTCTGAAAATTGCAGGGTGTAAATTTAACTGGGTGGGTCTCACACGTTGTGTTTATTTTACTGGTAGAGAATGTTATTTGATTAATCAGAATTAAAAGAAAGGTATATCACATTTCAGGAAAGCTTGTTTATTTTTCTCCCTACCTCTGGTTAGAAATAATAACAAGAAAACCCACTGTATTTACTGCATGATGACAAAGGCAGCACAGCTTGTGCACTGCTGAGTTTCAACAGTAATTTCTTTTAGGTCAATGAGCAGAGAATTGCTTGTGCCGAGCAATGCCAAGATTTCTGCAGAGCAGCTATCAAATCTGGGAAAGATGAGGCAAGAAGGAAGAGACACGTCTGGAATAAAGGACAACCTGAGCGCATTTTCTTTCTAACAACTGTGTTCAAACCAGTAACTGGCTAGCTCTGGCTACGGCTCTCTGCTACCACTTACATGCACATTGGCACTTTCCTTCCTGTCCTTCCCACACATTACAACACCTTACAAGAAATTCAGAAGACAATTCAGAGAACTGTACATAATGGATGGTTTAAGGGTACTCTGCAGGTGATTGTGCTAGACTGACAGCCACTGCCAAAAAAAAAAAGCCAGACCACCAGCAAGCCTCTCACACCCCACTTCACACAGGCTGGCAGCAAAAAAGGCAAAGGTCTCGTGCCTCTGCATTTCTGCCAGCCATCATATCCAAGTGTCGATGCTGTCACCAGAACTGATTTTTTTCCTCAAGACAAGAAAAAAAAAAGCCTCGTAAACTGAGACCATCGATACTGAGGTTTTCTCTCTTCTCTGAATCTGCTTCATTAGGATCACAGAAACTGGCCTCATGGGTAGGGTGCAAAGCTCTTTGAGGCAGCAGACCCTGCTGTGAATTCTGAAAATCAGTTAAAAGCTTAAGAAAGAGATCCAATACTTCAGGCAAGATGCAAGGCAAATAGGAAAAAGTGAAAAGGAGCAGACTTAAGCACCAACAATTTTCCTCCCACAAAGGAAGTAGGAGGGGGCTTTCATTTAGCACAATTAGACATAATCTTCCCTAAATTTACCTTTCACTTCTACTTCTGTAACATGCTAGTGACACAAAGTGCATGGAGATCAGTACTTTAGCACAGAAGTCAACCTTACAAAGGCAAAAATACTTGGCTGAGATGAAGAATCCTGCGTTTAGATGACACAGACCATGAATTAGGGACCTTTTTTAATCTTGTATGAAAGAAAAACGTCACCGTCCTTTAAGATGCTTCCAAAAAAGGGACGCTCTCCTCTTAAACATTCCTTTCCTCATGGTCCTCAGAAAGGCTAATGCTGTGTGACACACTGCCACAGCAACTCAACAGGACGGCTACTCCAACCCTGACATTTGTGGGAGACAACACACGGCACTGCCCAGGGCACGGGACGAGCACGGCCAGGAGGCAGCGACCTGGCTGGACAACCGTGCTGGCCTGCATGGAAGAGGATGCCCCATGGTCATGGTAATGTAGAAGAAAATTCAAGAACTAGAAGTGCCAAGGTGTGTGAAAGACACCAACAACTCACCCTGTTCTCCTCTGTGAGTCCAAGGAAAGCCGGTCTGCACCTCGCACCGCTTCGGCTGGAAGGGGCTCCTGCCACACAGAGGGGAGAGCCCAAAGTGGCTTCCCTCAGCAGTGCCTCATTAATGATGTAACTGCTAATGGCCATGTAACTGGAGCATTTGCAGGAAAAACTAACTGCACAGTTGTCCATTATACTGAAAGCACTGCTCTTCTACTCTGCTTTCTGCTTGAGCAACAGGGCTTCTCTTTTGTTCACCGGTTAGTCCCTTCAAGAAAGGGCTAACGTGTGAAGGTCTATTAATAAACTGAATTCATTTTACTTAAATATATACCACTCAAAAAGAAAAAGAAAAGGCAATGTGATTATTATAGGTCTTTCCCATCTTCCTAGCCTCCTATGCAACTAATTTTCACACATTCGAACACGATTTAGTCTATAACATGAACATGCATAAATCTTGCCTTTCTATATCCTGTGAACTACCTGAAAAATATAAAGGAAAACTAAGGTAGGGAAAACATACTGCAATGCTAAAACTTGTCCACAGCTTTAGGAACACACCATGCAGGTGCACACCTGCTTGCAACATCCCATCCACACCAAACGCAAGGCAAACTCCCAGTTTTAACAGCAGCTTCACTCAAAGCAGCAGCACCTTTTATGTCCAATTACTCTCTTCTTCCCCTGAAGAGAGGTAAGAGTGACACTGTGTGAACAGAACAAATTACAGCTGGCTGAAATGATTAACTTCCTTCCGTTTCAATGAAATTTCATCTTTTGAAATATGGTTTTAGAAGCCAACACTTTTTAAAGACAACTTGCTGACTGGAAATTGAAGAAATGAAGTAATCTTTAGGAAATCCCACAAAGCAGCTCAGTGACAATGATGTTCTCTCCAGCCCTGTCATTTCC
Source organism: Anas acuta (assembly GCF_963932015.1). Lineage (NCBI taxonomy): Eukaryota > Metazoa > Chordata > Aves > Anseriformes > Anatidae > Anas > Anas acuta. The sequence continues at coordinate 49,413,668 of NC_088983.1, read as the reverse complement.
ATGAAGTTTAAAGACACCTGAACACCTGAAAACAAAGACTCCTTTCTGAGAATCAGGCTGTCGACACATAAGCAGGGAGTTGACCCACTGAAACACATTCGTGTAGGCTCATTTGAAGAGCAGAAAAATCTGGACACACAGCCTCAGAGATGTACAAAACAATCATAAAATAATTCTTGATGTGTGTTTCGGATAGAGCTAGATCTGTTTGGAATCTATGTAAGTTCATATCAAAAAAAAAAGCAATACACTCCCTTCCAGTGCCTCCTGGGCAAACCAGACTCAGATAAAACACATACTCTGGAGACTGTGCTATTTATTAGGACACAGCACAGCCTTTGGGAAGGATTCACATAGCTGAGTCCTGTGCCAGGTGTTAAGCAGTTCAGATTCTCTACGATAACGAACTAAAAGCGATCAGAAGATAACGTGATTCACGTCCTGGTGTACCCGCTTACCTTTGGACAGGACAATGAGCTGGGAAAAGAAAAAGAAAGCTTACAGTAGCACTAGGGAATAAACTACTCGGACAAACCAGAAGTCCTTTCCTACCTCTCATTTCTAGGCGTGTAAGATGGTCACACCGCACCGCTTCCTCGTTTCTATTTTATTCCATATCCTGCACGGTACAGAGACCACCCTATGCTAATAAAAACAAGCACCAGGCATTTTCCTGGACATCTCTTTTAAAGTTCCCCTCTCCAGCATCCAACCTGCTGCCAGAAGAGAAACCTGCCGTTCTCCATGCAGGAGGCTGGCACGGCTGGGCAATGCTGATGGCTAGGAAGGAGAACCTGCCTGATTCCCAGGCTATGTCTGACAGGGGGATCTGAAGTGCGATCCTCACATAAAAAGGGTAAAATAAAAATAAAAGTTGCAAGGAAGAAGACTGAGAAGGCACGTGGACAACTCCACAACTCCCCCATGAAGCATCTGCCAACGCAGCGGAGCAAGGCTGACAGGGGACGCTTCCATTTCCTCACGTCCCACTTACCAAATCAATCAGAAACCAGCTCCGGCAATTAAGTGGTAATGAATTATTGATAGCGCTCGCTTTGAGGAACTGAGCACTTCCCAGCGTTCATGAAACCAAAGGAACTGAGGTGGGTGAGCGGCACCGCCCTCTGAGGCGAGGCACGAGGAGGCACAGCAAGGGCCTCGCCTCACGTTATGCCTGCCAGGGATCGCCGTGATCTCCGGGCTGTTATCTCAGCTCTGTTTGTACATGATCACACAACACCCTGATTTGTGTCCCACTCTCCCTGTTTGTAAAAAAAAAAAATTCGCACTTCAGAGAGGCACTGCGAGTGCGTCATGTACCAAATTGAGTGATTTCGGTAAATACTACAACCTACCACTTTTTCAGAGGAAAAAGACTGTTGTTCAAAGGAAAGGGCAGCAGAAAGGGAAGGCAGGGGAAAAAAAAAAAAAAAAAGACACTTAAAATGTGATCTGCAACATATGTTCAGTGGCAGGATTTGCCCTGAGGAAGAGAAGGTGGTCCTGAAGCCCTACTATTTCAAGAAACTTCAAGTCTGTGCAGAACATGCCTGCAAATTAGGTTGGTTTTTTTTGTTTGTTTGTTTGTTTTTTGGGTAATGCAAATAAATACAACTACGAGCCCAGTAGAAAAATAAGGAATTGAGTCTTGGATTCAAAAAAGTCCTGCCAGCCACTTGAGGCTGCCAGCAATGCCCCACAGGCCCATTTCCATCACTAATGCATGGAAGTAGTGTAGGAAAGAGAACTCTGCCCACTCCCACCACACCTCACTCCTGCTCCTTTATTTAGTTGTACCATTAAAACCAAACAGGCAGCGGGTGACGTGGACATTCACCTCACACCCTGTTACCCAACCTGTGGAGCTGCCAGCCCCACATGCTGCTATGCTCGCTTATTTCAGCCTCTCCTGGAGCTTCACCCTCAGAAGCAGCGTGGAGCTGGGCCCAGGGCGGATTCAGCCCCTCAGGCCGGCAGCCCCATCTCCTCTGACCTGTGTCGAGTGTGCCGACTCCTGACCTGCTCCCCGGCAGGAATGCCAGCGCTGTGACTTCAAGAGGAGGCAGATTAATGCCAGGACTTGCGGCACAGCCCAGCCTCCCCGACAGGATCCCTTTCAGGAAAGGGCAGCTCTCTGGGTGGAATTTGAGAAGGCCGGAGACAGGGTTCAGCCCTACCACAGATGTCTCGTGTGATCATATTACTCTGCTTTCCTTGGCTTCAGCTTTCTTTATCTGTTAATGATTACTAATGCTCTCCTATCCCACGGGAATGCTGCAGGCATCCATAATTTATGTTTCCATGCTGCTCAGATGCTGAGGAGATGGGTACCTGAAGACATACACTGATCAGCAGCTTTCCAAATAAGCAAACTGCTTTTGAAGGAGCATCATAAAGAAGCGCAGCGTATCAATATCAAAAGCCCACAGCCATATCCTGAATAATTTATTCCTCGGTAGTAAACATGCAAAGGCGTATGCAGAAATCTGGGAGCAGGTATGCAGCTAAAACCCCGTTCAGGGACTGTGATTCAGAAACAAGCAGCCCCCTACAACACACCAACCTCACCTCCTGAGCCCCCACCTGCCCAAGTACCAACGAGACCGCCTGCACAGTGACTCTAGAGGGAAGTGAGCCCTGAACCTGGTAAATTAGAGTCATTGCACAGACAGAAATTAACTGCCCTCTTTTATTTGTGCTCACTGGGCCCCTGCTATGGTGTTAATTTTTGGTTTTCTGTTGCACGTGTACATACTTACACTCACTTATGTTTAATGCTGGGCGTGCTTTGGAGGAGAAAGGAACAACCTGGGAAGCTTGTTTAGAAACAGAGGAGGAATCTGTGTGTTTCACCTTCTCCAAAACAATTTCACCCTGGAAACATGCAATGACTGGCTCCTCCTATGGCTGCTTACACGAGGGTTTGATTTTGACAGCTGAGCTTGCTCTCACTCCAGGCACTCTCTAACCAAAACATTCACTACAGCACTCCAATAGCACATTTTTTCCAAAACAGGCCAACACAGTCCTTCCAAACTGAACCAACACTGGAATACTTCCTAAATCTGTGCCAAGTTAGGTTTCTTACAGGAATACAGTCCCTTGAAATGCTCGAGTCTGCAAACCTGGCCCTTGCCGGTACAAGGAGCTGTGTGTTTGAAAAGGTGGAAGGAGGGCTCTGCTTCCCAAGGCACTTTCCCTTTGACGTATCTCCTACCAGACGTGCTTCCTGCCCAAAGCAGAGATAATCACCAGATATTTCAGAAGTCTAAGCCATGCAGGTTTAATTTTAACAGGATCTGACAGGCCTTATGCAGGTCTCTTCGGGCTCTATTCAGACCCAGAGGAAGTCACGTTGATTGCTTCTTAAATGGGAAAGTCTGCTCACCGAGGTGGCCAGTCTAATTTTGCAACTGTTGATGAGCAAACAAATGAAGCAGCAGCACTGCAGGGAAAAATCAGCTAAGCCGTGCTTTACAGGCTGAACACAGCTTCCTCCTGAGACCACTTCCAAGGAGCAGCGGCAGTCACCAGGCAAGCAGCTCCAGATTCAGCTTCAGCTAGGACGAGAATATCCTGCCAGTGATCAGAACCGCTTTCTGTATTTTCAGATTTTATTTCACTCAGCTAATTGGCTATTAAGCTCCAATAAGGTGGACATTTATCTCCAGATAACACAAGAAAATTGGAAAGTAAGCAGCCTGAGGCTACGCTGAAGACTGTTAACCAAATAGCAAGCCAGAGCTCCATTAAAACAATTCATCAGAAAGCCTAGATAGTCCCTTGGCAGATTTTCAAGGATCCCATTAGAAATTTTAAGGACACCCAATCCGATTAGACTCTGAAGTCTACCTCATCTAGCAGCCATTAGCAAGTAGCGAGCCCTTAACTTTGAAAGCTTGGAAGTTTTCAAAGCTGATTCAAGGAATCGGAGCAGAAATGCCCGCTGTCTCTACCAGGGATAGTCTGTGCAACAGCAGCAGGAACTTCCTACCTCGTATACAAGGTGAGCCTGATGACCAGGTATAGCTGTGCAAGCCAATGCCATCATGTACCCCTAAATCTGGGTGGTCTCTGGTCAGGTAACTAAGAGACAAATACTGGTAATAGCTTACTTCAGGAGAGCAAACAGCCAGGAACCCCGAATCAGCAGTTCTCCATGAAATACCTACTCATATCCTAGCTATTTAAAGGACAGTCTTTTCAAAAGTTCACATGAAGCTGCAGTGCAAAGAGGAAAGCATACTATAAAATATTTTGTTTCTATGTTTTATGAAAATTGGAAGGAGGAAGAAAAATTGTGCTCTTATCCTTAATGGACACGCAATTCAAGTATGAAATAAGGTCATTGCAACTGTTCTGGACTCTCTTTTGGAAGATAAAGGTTGCAACTGAAAAATGTTTCAAAAAAAAAAAAAAAGCCAGAATGTGATGCTGCCAGCAGTCCTTATAGGAAAAAAAGAGCTGAGAACATCACTCTACCTCAAACTTGCAATTCAGAAGCTAACACCCCTCATGGAAGATTTTTAGGGTTTAACAGGTACTGCCAATTTGTGAGTTTATGAACTTTATAAATAGCACCAGGAAATCTACCATTTTCATCTTCTGTCACTCTGTTAGTCACACAGATCTTTGGCCAGAAGCACACTCCCGATTTGTTCTTTGCACCTGGTGGTTCTTTCTTCAAGAAGCAAAAACGAATTGGTTCCTGAAGCTCATGCACTGCTTGCAGATCAGCAGGGGAGTCCTCAGGCTGACTGAAGAGGGACAAATACTTGTGGTTTGTTTTTGAGCTCAGAGACTGAAAAATTACAGGGCATCCTTTTTCTCCTGCTTTCACGCTTGCTGACATCCAAACTGGTACATCCACAAGATTGAAAATGCCAAACAAGTGGGGGTAGATCTGACCTTTTCAGTAGGGGCCAGCAAACAAAAATTTCTTAGAGAACGTAAATTAGAATTCCAACAGGACTTGATTAAATAAAGGGCAGGTTTAACATGCGAGACCTCAGTTACACGGTAAAGCAAGTGCTCTATTCATTTAAAAGTTCAACATGTTTTTGTTTTTGCTTTAATACAATTCTACCTGTTGTTCCAGAGAGGCTTCTATTTTGGTCACAATCCTGCACTTGAAATTCAGCCAGCACTTCATTAAGACACATAACTAACATCAGCCACGTGGATTTTTTTGGGCCCTCTCCACCTTCTTTCCACCTTTCAAAAGGTTGTCTTAAAAGAAAAAAAAAAAGCCTATTTCGAGTTTGAATAGACTGCAATCAACACAAACACACTGCTGTTGCTTCTGTTAGCCAATTTTGAATTATGCCTAATTAGTTTAATGACACAGTCTTTTAAAACTGATTAAGCAGTAAGTACAGTTCTTCCAGACTCCAGGATTTGCCAAGCGCCATTTGCATCCTGCCAGCCTGAGCGGATCTCGATCTCAGCGTCTGTATTGTGCCTTCCCAGCCACCCAAACGAGCAACGCTGTGGGCTCTGATTCATAACATGCCAGGTCCCCAAAAAGGCACGTTTCTTAGCGTTGTCTGGGTCATGGAAGGCTGTCAGATCCCCAGCCCCAAAAGCAGCATCATGACAAACCTCAGGGAGCCCTGAACTCCTCCGGTCGACGGCCGCTCTCTTCAAGACCAAGCGCACGTGATGCAGGTTGCAGTTAGACCAAGCATTTGCTGTAGCAGCCTGCACTCCCACCTGGCTCTGGAAACTGCCGATTTTCAGCCCTAGCCACAAGGGCAACTTGTGCCACTGACAGGAGACAGCTTAGCAAGCTGAAGGAGTTCGTTTGCCTTTGAAGCTCATTGTCATTGCTGCAACGTGTTTCCTTCCGAGGTTTTAAGTGCCGAGTCTATTAATTTATCTATCCACGAAGAACTGATGTGCTTTGGCACACCGAGCCACGCAGGGATTCTCTGCATATTGAGCAGCCCGAGGAAGCGGTCTGGCACATTCGGTATCAGCCTCTCCAGCAGTGCTGACATCCACAGAACTCTGAGCCATTGAGACAGGCACACCTTGCGCTGTGTGGCAAGTAAACATTAACTGAACTTCATAACTAATCACCGAGCAATTCGTTAATCTGCTCAGGAGGCACAATGCACCTGTCAAACAGCATCGAGAAGCCAGGGAGAGCAAGGCCCCGCAGCCTGCTCTGAGCAAACACCGCCAGGCACAGCCACGGCAGGAGCTGCACCAAGCCTGTGCCCTCACAGAGCGCTGGGTAAGGGGAAGTATGGATAAAAAGGAGCAGGTTCAGCACTGTAAGCTCATCCTGTGTGTCAAAGGTTCCTCTATCAGTGACACCACATTCTGCTGAATACACAGTGTGAGATCCAAATCGGAAGGCAGATGAAGTGGAGCACGGCCTGGTAAAGGCGGTGTCTCGACGTGCTGCTCACTACCAACACGAACTGGGACACCAGTGTGCACCACAGAGCACCAGGAGGCAAGGGAAAGACAACTCCCAGCTGCAAGTTAGGCCGACAGAAGCATATTGCCCTCCTACATATACAATCTTAGCACATAGGTATAGGAACAACAAGTGTACGTGTCAGCTTTCCATTTAAAAGCAAGTATAGAGGAACGAGGAGGAAGCCTGTGCCTACAACTAGCACCAACAGGTACAATTTTGGGTGAACTCACGAGGCACAAAGGAAAGAAGACGATGGGTTACCAAGGTTCATGTAGGAGGGAGGTAAGAAGATTCAGGGATGGAGAGAAGCAGAGGGAGGCTAAGTCATCAAAATGCAGCTACAGAACGAGAGAAGAGGGATACAGGCAGAGAGAGAAAGGGAAAAAAGTTGTAATCTGACAAGAAACGGATTCGCAAAGAAATAGCAGCTAGGCTTAGCTGTAGAGCGCTAGTTAAGCTTATGGAAAGACACAGCCCCTGAAATAACTTACTCTTGTTTCAGGAGAACAGCAGCAGAAGAGCAGAAGGCCGTGTTGCAGCCCCCAAACTCAGAAACACCACCATGGGAGCAACGACCACGCTCTATGCCAAGGGAACCAGCAGGCACCAACCGCAGGGTCAGCACGAGGCACAGCGGGCTGCACACAGAGCCCTCCAGGCTACCAGTTGCCAGCTTTTGCTCTGCCTTACAAGAGGAAAACAACATGCAACTTGCCAATTGTATGGATTTTCATAATTATGTCAGCGTGTTTACATCACGTTTCATGTTATGCTAAACCTGAAACTCTTCCATTTGAAGAATCTGTATCATATCAGCAACAACGAAAAAAAGAAGAAAGAGGGGGAAGAGGAATACCTGAGAAAAACTCAGTGTTGAGTACACTACCTACGTTGTCCCCAGCTCCTACCAGGTGGACAGAACATGTCAAGGAGATGAGCTATTTTGCACTTCAGAAGCATGTCTGTAGTTACCTGCAGCACATAGCTCCTGGCAAAAATTAGGGATCCACAGTGCCAATAGCACGAAGGAAGGCTGGGAACAAAGAGCTGCTTTCCAAAACCAAAAAATACAACAACCTGTGTGAAAGTCACGCCGTGGTCAGGAGCACAGCCCGGAGAACAAGGCGCTGCACTAAGAGCTGAGGTGCTCTGCCCAGCACAGCGCCCGTCCTCCACTGACAGATTTGGCTGGCAACAGGGCTCTGCCAGGAGCTGTAGGTGTGTGTCATCTTAATTGCTCGTAATTTAGCTAATAAATTTGTGCAATATATATAAAGCGAGAAGGACTCCGTGGAATGAAGGAAACAGGGCAGGAAGGAGAAAGTGATAACTCAGCAGGCAGAATTCACACTTCAATATCTAATGGGACTGCAACTTACTTGCTACAGTAACCTTGCTGTTCTTGATCAAAAACCCATAAAACCAATTTTAAGTAACATTTTCTTGAGTGAACTCTTCATCCCACAAATGCAGTTATTTCAAAGTAAACCTCATCTAACCTACCTTGACTGGTCCAGTTAGTCTCCAAACGATATTTGCAATAAAAAGAACCCAGAACCAAAGAAAAAACAAATCTCCATTTATTTCTCCCCCCTCATAATAAACCAAATCAAATATAAAAATGTCTAAGAGGACGACAGGGAACATCACAACAGCAGAGACCCACAGCAAGGTGTGGAACCTGAGGATTTTTTCTTTAATTTAAGGAAGAAAGAAATCAGGAACTCTGCTAAAGAAAAAAAAAAGATACACCACTAAAAATTGAATAATTGTATCTTGGGCCCTACAGAAAAAATGGTATTTCAAAAACACAACAGCACACTTTAATCATCTGCAGCCTAAGCACTTCACGATCGTTAATAAATGAAGCCTCACAGGCCTCCTGAGAGGTACAATACCCATTTTAAAACGGGAATGCCCTGGCTACCAGGCATTCAGGAGCTCCCCGATCTGCTGGGGGTTCCCCAGCCCCTAGCCCTAGCTGATGCTGCACACCTGGGCGAAGGCTCACCCTCACAGCAGAGAGGATTTCAGCAGTGCCACTGCCACATCGCTGCACCTCGGTTCCCTGCTCACCCGGAGGTGTATCACTGAGCGACTCACACCGCTGCTTACTCATGCACAAAGCAGCTCTACTCAGTGTGTTTTAATTGTGCTCAAGTTCACAGCTGGTCCGGCCATTGCAGGAGAAACACAAAAAAAAAAAAGTGAAGGTGCTGACCAGCAGCCCTCCTGCAAATCGCTTCCATGCTTATTTCACTCACCTGGGCCACGCGGGTTACCTACCACATTTCTCCCCAGCCCCTCCACACACTTCTCGCCCTCCCAGGGAGCCTCTCTCTGCTCTCAGACTTTGAAGGGCATGTTTCTCTGAGCCGCAGCTCAATCAGAGATCTAACTCCACAGGTTTCTTTGCAATCAAGATGCAGCTATCTGTGCCAGCAGCTGAGAACAAGCATGAACAAAGAGAGCAGTGGCTCTGTTTAGAAACCTCCTCACTACCTCACATGTGCAAATTAAACTACACACAAACACACACCTAAACCAATTAGCATTACATCATCATTTTTTCCCTGAAAAGGACCCTTCTGACCTGATGGAAAACACTGCATGCAACACAAGGCTTGCTTGAACTGGCTCCTAATCTCACAGGTTTACCGCGCAAGAAGATCCATTAGAAAAAAAAATAAAATAGCAGACTCAACATGATCAAGTTACTGCAGCTTAACAAGTTCTTACTTGTCAAATAAGGATCTGGATACACAATCTTAGTCCACACCAAAAGCAGTGTAAAACTCTCAGACTGAATCTTCCATTCATCATGTGTAAGTTAAAAGTTTCATTAGAGGAGATGTTAATTTAGTTAAATGTTTTTCTGCAGAACTGTTTGCCCTTTTTTTGTTGTTGTTTATAATGACATACAAAGCTCCCCCTCAAAAATTCTTCAGCATTCAGTAAATTTACGATAAACTGATTACACTAATGGCTGACTATAAAATTACCCTCAGCCATGATCTACTTACATTTCAGGCAAAGGGCAGTCTGTCATTCAGTTTTTCATTTTAGAGACACTTCAAAATGCATCTCATCATTAGAACTGGTTTCACTTGAAATATTCCATTCTGCATCTTAGCATATCTTGTTAGGAGATCTTGCCAGAGCAGGAGAGTTTTGCTTTAATATTTAAAAGATAAAAAACAAAAACAACAAAAAAAGAACAACCAGCTACTAAGATGTAGATTATTTTTTTTCCTTCCTCACCTTCAAAACATACCTGCTGACAACAAAATTGTTTCCAAGTTCAGGCTCTGAAGACACCAGTTTAAATACTCATTGCAGAGCGCCTGCCACCAAAGGTAGGACGTCCACAGCTTGTCTGCAACAGGTAGGGCAACTGAGCAATGACAGCCTCCAAGGCTTCCTACCAGCTCGCAAAAGTCATCACGTAGCTCCCACAACAGAAATACTGAAATTTAAAGCATGGCTATCATCACTACAGGCCTCACGCTATGGATTTTTCAGGCTTGCTACGTTTCTGCCTGCACAGAGAGCAAGCACGGGACAGGGTGTCACAGAAGCTGTTCTGCTCAGATTTATTGGCTTAAGCAAACAAGCAAAAAAGAGAAACCAAAGTCTGTCCCCAGGTGATAAATTAATTTTGCATCAGTCCTTGCCAGCCCACTGCCCTGAAACAGAGGGATGCCTGAACGTCTGCTCGTTCCACCATCGCTGTCTAGCAAACCATCACCTCCCAGACAGCCTTCCACATTTACAGCAAAGGGAGGAGCCATTTTACTCCTCACCTGGTAGACAGGCAACATGCAAATGGCAGTGGGATGCCAGATTCCTGCTGTCACAACACGCGTCACACTATCACCATGATTTTTTTTCATCCAAAGAGCTTGCTAGCCTCTTGGTGCAACAGGCTCTGTGGATTGATGGTCAGCTTAAACATTTTATTCCCCATTTGTATAAAAGGTGCATTTTTGCAACCTGCTTTATAGTTAACAGGCTCCACTTCCTATCCCAATATGTGACTGCAACATCGCAGCCAGACTTTCAGCCTCCCAAGCCCAGGCAGCCGAGGCTACTGCTGAGATCACCTTGTCTCATGCGGGGTGGCTGGAAGCTCCTGGGCCCTGCAACTCCTCATAGCCCAGCAGCAACGGGAAACTTACAAACCCCTTGTCAAGGACAGGTTTGTTTCCCTGCCATTATCAGAAGTCCCTGACATTAACGTGAAACTCACTAAATAATCATCTGCTTACTTGAGTCCTTGCATCAAAAGCTGTACTTACAAAAGTGGAGCCTGGCAACTGTTCGCACCCCAAAAGCAAAGGGAGCAGCGACAGACCACACGGTGGTTTGGACAGCAACAGAAGGAGCAGGGTACCAGTTGTCTAAAAAAAGAAGTCTTTAGGGATCAAACGCCCCATAACCAGCGAGTGACCTGGGAGAACCTGCCTGTGGGCCCCGTCTCCTGCTAGAAATCCCAGGCATCCCCCCCAGAAGGGACGTGGAGCTTGTCACCAAGGTAGCCCCTCTAGCTGCTCTCACCATTCCTGCAGCCGGGTTTACTCCTCCAGCAAATATCCAACACCTCTTGTGTAACACCTCTCTTCCATTAGTCTGCCAAGCTGCAAGTTTCTTGACTTGCCAAAGCTACTACAGGAATCCTTGTTCATCTCTCCCGTGCCCCTGTGCTACACCCCTCTGCAGCTTCCCTGCGTGATGAAAGAGGAAAATATTGGTTATTGACTCACTAGTCCCAGTCTGAGAGTTTTTAAGAGGGCTGCATCAAGAATATGAAATGAATGTACTGTACACACAGGACAGACGTGTGTCTCCAAGTACAGAGTGGTTTTCTTGCTCTCTTTATAAGGCAATAGAGCTGTAAAGCTCTTCAGCTCCCATGCGGCACATGGAGGTTTTCAGCAAGGCAATTCCACGCCAAGGCAGCACTTCTGTACCTCAGCACAAATGAACACCTGCACAGGGAAATCTCAGGTATTTCCTTCACAGCGTACAGAAGTTTTAAGCTAGCGGGCATTGCAATGCAGAGTACGGAGGGGGTAGCATTACTCCCCAGCTTTTTTCCACCCCTACTTGGTTTTGGGGGTGTCGTTTCTTTTCCAAGCTGTTGAGATGGAGTGGCACATTGTGACGACAGCACACGTGGCCCTGCACGTTCACGCTTTGTATGGAACAAGGTCTGGATGCCAACAACATTAGTTCAAAAGACTGGGGGGAGCAGAACAAAAAAGCCTCCCCCTAAAGCAGAGCAGGTTGAGTGTATTTTTAGAGGTATAATACCTATACCATATATTTAGAAAGGTCTTCGCAATGGCCTGTGACATCCCAGAGACCACACGTAGGCATTCCAGCTGTGTGCTGCAGTCTGACTGCCCGGCCTGCTGAAGGCTGAAGTTTGCAAGACTACCTCATACCCACACAGGAACAAGTTTTGTAGCTGTCAGAAGAAACGCAGTCTTCCTTTTCAGCTCACTTTGTAATCACACCTTTTTAAAGCAGTTCATTCAGCTAAGTATGTGTGACTCCTAAGTACATGGACATAACCCACATCCAGGAACCCCCAAGAGGACACGGAGCCACCGTAAAGCATTGGGAACCAGGTCTGAGCGCGGCACTAAGACGGCAGAGGGATGGGATTGGAGCCGAGCACTACCTGGGTATACGGGCAAGAGCACAGAGAGATGAAAGAGCCTGGGTGTGCTCGCATGTGGGAGCTTGATAGGACTTGAAACGAGGTAGGGAGTGGAAAAAGAAAGCAAGGCAGGCGAGGAGCTCCTGCACTGGGAGCAGAGGTTGCAGCCGCAGATCCACAATCTCTTTCTAATCAGCCCTCAGTAAAATTAAACCAGCCCTGTGTGAGTTCACACCAGGTATCGTGACAAGATACAACCTTTCCCATGCAGATAAGGTCTTCCAGGAGCAAAAGCAGTATTCAATCCAACTACACTGTTGAGAAAAAAGATGCAAATAAAGTATTGAACTTTGCCTTGCGAGTCTTCACTGACACGAACCAAGCCACCAGTTACTTGTGCAAGCCACCAGGAACGATTGTTTAGGCAGACTGGAATCAGCATTTATTTTCTGTTAACTGAAATGGATCCCCAGGGCTTCAAAGTTTCCAATCCGTACCCAAAACAGACTCAAAAGGAAAGAAATACTTTCAGGAGTTATCAAAACTAAAATCCAAAACAGAGCGCAGGCTGGGCAAAGACCAACTAGCTGTCCCTGCGGGGAGGTTACGGGGGTGCCAAAACATACAGAGGAAGAAACATTTTTAAGAAATCCCCGAAGACCCAATGCTTCGGCCTTCAAAAGCAAAACTGAAGGCGTTCAAGAAGTTTCAGAAAACTCTTTGAATCTGCCCCAAAGTAAGCCAGGGGCTCTGGTTAAACAACTGCAGCCCGACTCTTGTGCAAGAGCATCGGACGGGCTGCAGCGCTGAGTCCCAGATGAGAAACAGGTCTGGGGCTGCGTGCCCAGGGCCCTAAGGGGACACGGGCTGGGGTCTGGGGAGCCTCCCCCTGCCCAGACAGGGCGCTGGGGACACGGAGCCCTGTGTGTTAACCTGATGGGGAGGCTGCACGCAGGTCCTATCAGCAGGTGGGCACCCATCCGTCCTGCGAGCGGCTGGGCCATGGTTTGGCAGCGTGATGGGGCTGGGTGAGGGAGGAGGCAACACCAGGCAGATAAACACCACCAGGCTGCTCCTGCAGGCTCCCCAGTACGGCTCTGCTGGGATACCCGTGAGCGGGGCCCCCAGCCTGAGAAGTTCCCCAATTTCAGCAATTTCCCCCCTGCACCCCCCGGTGCCAAGTTCTGCTGCAGGAGCAGGGAGGCTCCAAACTTCCTCACGACAACAAACACCCCTTAAAAAACGAAACCGCGCCGCGTAACCGAGGGCTCACCCCCTGCAAGGGGCGACCCCAGCAGGGGCCGGGCTCCCACCGGGGAGGAGAAGGGAGGGGAGGGGAAGGGAGGGGAGGGAAGGGGAGGGCAGGGGAGGCCGGCAGCCCCCAGCCCGGCCCGCCAGGCGCTGCAGGGAGGCCCCGCCGCCCTCCTTCCCTCCCCCCGAGCCCCCCGCGGCCGCCCTCACTCACCCGCCGAGCCCAGCAGCAGCCACAGCAGCCACATGGCCCCGGCCGCTCCGCCAGCTCCGGGGCTGCGCCGCCGGCCCGGCCCCCACGCAGCCGGCGGCCGGGAGGAGCGGGGCGGGGAGGAGCGGGGCGAGGAGGAGGAGGAGGAGGCGGTGGTGGCGGTGGTGGCAGGGCCCGGGGGCGGCGCCCGCTGCCGCCCCGCCCCGCCGAGGCCGCCCCGAGGCCCCGCTCCGCACCTGAGGGGTTTCTGCTGCGGGACATGGGGGCAAGGAGCGCCCTGAGGCAGCCTGCAGCACAGGGGGGCTGCGAGGAGAAAGGGGTGACTGTAGGGCGCACAGACTGCGGTTGGGTTCCCTGAGCCTAATGCAGGGCACCAGCAGAGAAAGATGGTCCGAACAAACAAGGAGATGCACCCTGAAAAAAAGATTATTTCCTTCCTCTTATTAGCGTCGCAGTGAATGATGCCAGAGTAACGAAGAGCTGTGCTTGGCCTGTGGGCTTGGCAAGAGCCATTAGGAGAGTGCCACTGACTGTAGCTCTGTGCATGAGGACTGAAGGCTAGAAAGGGAAATTTTCTTCCGAGCCAAGTTGTCAGAGAGGCTCGTTTATATGAGCACAACTGCTACCAGCCAAAGCTTTTGGTGCTTCCTTCACTGCTCTAAAAGATGCAGGGTTTGTGCTGCTGGTGTTTCATTTCCAAATGCAGCTTTACCCTCTGCAATGAAATCATCAGCCCTCTACTTCATAAACATCCCCATCTCTCTGAGTAAGTCAGGTGTTCCCTCAGCAAACTCTTAAAGTTTGGGTGTCTGGTGACAGCAGGATAGGTGTGAGGGTATCTGGCTTTGGCACTAAGTTCATTCTCCGATCTACTTTGCTGCAAAGGGTCAAGCATTTAGGCTTAGTATTGCAAGCCTGCCACCAGGATCGTGGGATTTAAACCCCTTTTAGTTACATATTCTTTTGAGATGCCTGCATGAAAGGTATCAGATAACTTAAAGGGTTTCCCACCGTAAAATTATGCAGGTATTTATTGAAATATAGCTAATGACTGCCAATTATTAACTGAAGAACTACTCTCTTTAGCTTATAGCAGACTGTGGAGTGTCTTCATCTCGCATTGGCAGACGTGCCAGTCCTTACTCTGAGGGACAAATTGTAAATACATTGCAGAGGACCTGCACCTCCACAAGCACCTGACCTCTCCAGGAGCTAAGGAGGTAATGGTACTCTGCACATTGTAAGCTGAAGCTCAGATCTTTTTCATTTCTCCTTTCTAAGCAGCTCTGTATACAACTCCTATTTAATTTCACAGTCATTCCTATAACCTAGCGGTTGATTTTTTAGGGCGTTTGGACTGTTTTGAGGCACAGAAGCAAAATGCAATAATGCCTGTAGATGCAATCTAAACTTGCTGACTTCAATCTGGAAATAGTGCTTTGAAAAAAAAAATTAATTCTAGTCATTTATATGTGTCATGCCCACTGACAGGATTGATGAAAATGATGATGAAAATTCAGAAACATGTTAATTAAGGATAAAAATTTGTAATAATATATTGCAATGTTTTGTATATGACTGAATGCCACTTAGGAAGCCAGAGAGTTTGGCACTGTGCTTAGCAACAGCTTTTGATGGATTCAAAATAATAGTAATCCTGTTCTTAATATATTGCAGCAAAATGATAAATGTAGATCCAAATACATTTATCAATTTGTCATCACCATTAACATCTATCAAGTTAAACAGGAGTATTAGCATATCACCCTATATCCATCTATCCATTAGGATTCATCTCCATTATGGCTTCAGAGTGTTTTGATCTTTAGCTCTGCATCAAGCTTGAAGCTCTCCTGAATATTGCAACATTATTCTCTTTAGAAAGCAGAGCTGGAGATCAGTTTTCAAAGGAGGAGCCATAATAGGCATTCAGATTCCCTCATATCATTCACACGCTTCTCTGATAACATCTTAACATGCAAAAACTGTATGCCTTGATGCATTGGTACCCATCACAAAAATAAGGAACTGTTTTCAGACATGCAATTCCACTGGCAGCCCTTTCAGAAAAGCAAACCCAACCACAACAAAGCTCAGAGAGAGCAACAAGCTTCCCCATCCCCTCACACTGTGGATAGCAGAGCCCACGGCTGCAGGAGGCACCTGGCTGCACCTTTCCTGGTGCCCCAGGAGTGCCAGGTTTGGGGGCAGCACCTCAGAGGCACCGTGCCCAGCCTGCCCGCTCCCAGAGCACTGCCTGGGGCACGCACATGGTTAACGCCAGCTCTGGTCTCTGCAGATCCGACCTGCTCTATTTTCTGTGTGCAGAGAGGGTTTTAATGAGCATCCAGAAAAAAGTGTGTTATGGCAGACCTGATCTGGGATGTTCTGCTCGTACAAATTCAGCTAGCTTAAGTGCTAACCTCCCTTCTTCCTCTCCGTGAGCCCCCAGGCTGTGGGCTCTGCATATT
Source organism: Anas acuta (assembly GCF_963932015.1). NCBI lineage: Eukaryota > Metazoa > Chordata > Aves > Anseriformes > Anatidae > Anas > Anas acuta. Next base: position 49,397,640 of record NC_088983.1, on the reverse strand, counting down.
ACAAAATGCACAGAAACTGCAGCACTCCTTGCTCTACACTAGCTGCTGGGCTTTCTGTCCCAGTGCGATGGAAAGGGAAGGCCCCGAAGCTCTGGCTCATTCCTCTTCATTTTATTCCTCGCCCATCACCCACCTGCAAAGAGCCCCCTGCCGCGCAGCTCCCACCTGGCCCCGCTGTGGCTGTAGTGGCATTCCCTGTGTGTGACTCAGGAATTACGGATGGAAAAGGCATTGTTAGGTCAGTTTGTCTGTGCCCTTGACGGAGCAGAGGTTGTTCTCTTTTGCACAGCCAACCTTTCTGTCTCCTGCCTAGGCCCTTCTTACAGGCCTGCACAGAGGAGCTGCCCTCCAGGAGATGGGAGGCCCCCATGCTCTGCCAGGCCTCCTCCACCTGCCTCCCATCCTTCTGATGGTGGGACCTGGGGTGGGCCAAGGCCCTTCTCCTCGCCTTTTCCATGCCAAGGGCATAACTTTGGCCTTCACAACTTCAGCCCTGTCCTTCTGCTCTCAGCACAAACTGTGCCCATGCTGGCACCGCTTGCTCCAGAGTTACCGACCCAGGCTGCGCTGGGTTGCGAGCTCTCCCCTGCTGCCAAAGCCATGGCAGGGAGCAGCACATCCCAGGGCACTGCCCAAAAGCAGGGCTTATCGCTCTGCCCACCGTGACACAGCTGGCTTCCCTTCTCCCCACTTCACTCTAACCAATGTTAAACTTCATCTGGAGCACTTTCAGAGCAGTCCTCACACTCCTCTGCCCTGCCCACCCCATGCACGTGGCTGCCCCAGTCCATCCAGACAACTCCACATCCCTACGCCACTTCCCCAAGCCCAGCAAAGTCCCAATTTCAGCAAATCTGACGCAAAGGACAAAGTTCAAAATCAGAGATGATGATGCAAAGTCTCAATGCCTGTTTTACCTTTTAATCCTTCTCTGGAGCAGCAGGGACTACCCTAGCAGATTCAATTGCAATATAAAAGCACTTTCAAAAACCTGCCTCCTTGCCATTCCGCGTATTTATGAATGTACATATAAATTAGGCGGTTCTGTACTTACAGTTCCTAGCTACAAAGCCAGACAGAGGTCTTCTTGTTTGCGAGCTCCTCACCCCCACCCCTCTCACCGCCTCAGCTCGCAGTTTTATTATACTTGACCTTCCGAGGAGTCGCATTTTCTGGAAGGACTGATTAGAAATCCATTGTGTTTGCGGGCTTTCTTTTTTTTTTTAATTCCAAAAGTAATTTTGTTTCTTTGATGTGAGTTTTATTCATTACCCAACATGTCAATATTTTCAGCTAATGATTGTAAAATCAGTAATCATAGACAGGAAGTGGAGCAGCAGGGTGATTATGTGGTTCCCACTTCTTCTGCTCACCTCCCGGACAATTAGCATATCAATACTTCCCATTAACGTAATGGGCAGTGTGTGAAATTTCCAGTCTGCTTCCAGAATCCAAAGCAGGTGAAGACAAGCAAACAAGAGAGGATTATTTGGCAGTAAAGTAGATAATCAATAAATGAATGCCCAGATCAATACGCATCCCCTAGCAGGACCACAGCAGTTTAGCTCCAATTGTCCCTTAAAGAGGTTTTAACAAATAAATAACAAAAGGCAAATCGATACGTCTGGATGATGACAATTTGGTTCAATTTGCAGGAAAATGCCATAAAACTGCATTACGTGTGTAAATCCCCAGCTCAAGTAAAATGTTACACCACCTATCTGTGCCACCTGAAGGTCTGACAGCTTAATTCATGGCACTGGTTTAACACCTATTTTAAAAGCTGAGCGTCTCTCGTTTGCTCCAGGTCATGAAAAAACACATCATGAAAGCCTCTTTTTATGTGCAGATGTGGGATTTTTATTTTTTTAATATTTTCTCAAAATATTTGTGCTATCTATCTCACACTGATGCCTTTGTATACAGGGTAGAGGGAACGCAGCAAGAAGCAGAGAAGTCATTAAAAATACAAGGCTGGGAGGGAATGGAATAGCCAGGATCCTAAAACCTTCACGCGAAAATAAGACCTGAGCTAAACTGCACTTTCTGAGTGCTGGATTTTAAATTTATTCTTTTGGAATTGAACCCTGAGGTCCTTAATCAGACAAACCTCCCCAGAGCTTGAAAGACGGTCTTGACCACAAAGGGACTTCAAGATTAGATAAGAGGTGAAAAAGGGAACCCATCTTGGCTCTTCAAAGCCCTCCTGAAATGCAAGGCAACAAGATGATGGGAGAAGAGCATTTTTATGGCGTTTGCAGTTCCTAACTGGAAACCCTGCTGGTGTTTTTTAAATTGTGAATTTAGTCATTTTGTGTTTGCTACCAAGAGTAAATCGAATGTTTGCTTACATTAAAATGTTTAAAACGCTCCATTTTTAAGCAGCAAAAGGAACTTGGGGTTTGTCCAAAGCTTAGACTTTTCAATGGCTACTGCTCTTCACAGATAACGTCCTCCTAGAAAGCACTTCTAGGCTTCACCTGTCGGCACCCTGGGCAGTGCAGGAGACTCAGCAGAAATTTATGATCCAACCAGGAACTTGTCCAGATTTCTCTGATTTTCATAAGTGTGAAGGAGTCTCTGGTTATTACAAGGAGTTCTGAATGACGGGTCATTTTTGGGGCACAGGACAGAGGGAAAACTTCAGTGCTTGTAGCATTGTCATTGTGGTGGCTCTAATAGCGCTGATCCGAGGAAAGGGCACCTCCCGTTTCCTTGCCACAACTTCTGAAAACTTTGAGTCTTGCTAAGTGAGAAACAAGCTGGCCAAACAGAGTTGAACAAGTAAGATCACATCCCAGGCTTGTATGGCCAGAGGTGTGGTACAGGGGCCAGCAGTACTGCGTCTCTGTGGTCCTACTGCCAGCAGGGGAAGCGGAGTAACAGCTGCAGGAATCTGGCCCAGCAGCCCGGTTGTCTCACCCAGACTGCATGCAGCATAGGCACAGCTATAGCATGGATTTCGATACGGGATATTCTTCACATCCCTTTTTAGTCTTTGTTGCTTGTTTGTGATCAATGCAGGGAGTCGGAAGGGCGTAAGACCCCAAATTGTAACGTGAAGTTGTTCTTATTTTACACAAGAGAGCAATGGCATATTGAAACACTCACTTTGATGGTTTCCCTGGTCTGCAGGGAGTGCTCAGTAAAAGCTTTCTGCTATGTCTGGATCGACATAACTGGGATTGCTGGTCCCATATGAATTGAGCCAGGAAGTGCTGCAGTATGGAGATGGTCCAGATAGGAAAGCAAATGTCACTGACGGGCAAGATCTAATTTCAGCGTTAGGCTAACGATGTGACTGATGCTGAGCCAGTAGGAAATGATTATGGCCTAGATTAGATTACACATGCAATGTCAGAAGAGCCCTTCTCCATCCCTCACCCCCCTGTGTCCCTGCCCTTCCCCACCACACTCTAGAGAGCAGCAGCCCCTTGCCTTTTCCCTCACACTCCTCTTAGAGCAGGTAGGTTGGAGAGCTGTATAAGCAATTACAGGCTCCATAATAGTGTTCCATCAGCCACCTTCCCTCGCCCTCTCCTGAAATCTCATTAAAGAAAAAAAGGAAAACCTGTCTGTATGGAAATCCAAAGTGACCTCTCCTGCGCGTGCATTGGTATTTGTTTCACACACCAGAAGCACAAAGGGGTTTGCAGGTCCAGAGGCTGCTGGGAGCATCAGCAGGGCCAACAGCAAAACACATGATGGTGCTGCAAACCAGAACCCGCAGCAGTGCAGTCACACCTGAAACTCTCCTGCCAGCAGATTCACCTGCCCTGTGCATCTCCCCCTGCAAAAGCCTCTGCTTCTTCTCTGTCCAACAAAAGAAGTAAGTGTGTGCTCCACTGCGGGACAGCTGATGTTTGTGAAATGTGCCATGCTGTGTCGTTGACTGAGAGAAGCTGTGTTTGCCCATACTCCATACTCACAGTACACGAGGCATCATGTAAGAGACTGTCCAGCTGACCTCTAGAGACAGGGTACAGCTTTCATGGGTGTAGAGGAAGACCACAGAACCACTGCTAGAGAAGCTGTCGCTCCAGTTTTACAGTATTTTATTTTTCATATAAAACCAATGCAAATTTGGATCGGAGCACAAAATGTGCCCAAAGGGTTCATTTTTTTAGAAGCTGGGGCTAATGTTCCTGAAATACTTTCATTACTGTTTGTATTATACTTACAGTCCTGCGCTAGATGTTGCACAAATACCTAGCACGTGCTTTTCCTGCCTGTACATGGCCATCGGGTTGATTGATTTCGGTTATTTGTTAACTGCTGAGCATTTATTTATTCAGTGTACTATTAGAAACCTCTTAAGGGTGACTAGAGCGCCATATAGGCATTCCTTTGGGTTAGTTGTAAAAATTTAGTGACATAAACAGGGAGCACTGCCCTGAGCTTGCAAACATTAGAGGAAGTCAGGCCCTAGTGGAGCTGTTTGAAATGCTGGCAGCTGGACCTGCTGCGATGGCATGAAAATGGGAACTATCTTTATTAATCCTCACCTCAAAGCCTCATGTTTGAATCAGTCAGTTCTTCTTTCTAAATTTGACAGTATTAATGGCTAAATTGCAACGCGCACTGAGGTGTGGCAGGTCAGATTAGACTGGCCCAAAACCGACTAAGAAGTGTCATTTAAAAGACAGCCCTCCCTGCTCTGATTTCTGCACAAAACAGAAGCTCCAGTTTAGAAACACATTTGAGTACAAGTTTGTATGGTATACAATCAATCAGGATTATAAATTATAGAAAATGGATGGGTAAAGAAACATAAAATTGGGAAAAATCTAGGGCAAACAGAGTTGAAGACTTTAAAATGAGGAAAAAAATTATAAAGTATTTTTTCAAGAGTGAGAGGGATCCTAGCAATAGCATTAGTTGATCATGACAAATCTCCTGTCTTCATCTCACACCAATGCAGGAGGGCATAATTTTTTTCTTATTTGTACAGAGAAGGAAGGAGTTAATGACTTGATCCCACATCAGGTCCGTTACAATACTTTAAAGCACGTGGTAACTAAGCAGGAAGCAAGGCAACAAGAACACAAACAAGCAGCTATTAACATCAGACAGCTTAAAATCACCACGTCAAGTCAACTTCTGTCCAGCATGTTATAATAGACCTTGCATCAATCCCATCCCAAATAAAACATGAAAGAGTTAAACCAATGCTTAGGGTCTGCCCTTCTGCTCTGAAGCAGGAGCTAGAGTTTCCACGTCCTCCACACAAGAGACGTATGGCCTATATGCAAAGACCTACCGAAGGCACTTACGAGCTTCCAAGAAATCCTTCTGGGAAAGGGACACACTCAAAAGACTGTAACACTCCATTAACAAAATTCTTTCCTGCAGCATGTAGGATTGAAAAAATCTCTTCCACTGTGATATTACTTTTTGCCCTTAACTCTTACCTCCTCCACCTCCCTTTTGGTAGCGCTGTCAGGGAATTCTTCAGAGCATCTGTGATTCATATTTAGCAGTCTGTCTTCCTGAGTGTCATCGCAGGGAGTCGCGGAGGAAAATCCCCACAGGAAACATCAGAGAAATGCAAAAGCAGACACCTGGAAAAAAACAAGACGGTTATTAAAAATGGAGAAGACACCTTTGAATTTAACCTGCATCCCGAGGAGAGAGGGGGAATTCAACCAGGAATGGGAAAACAATTTCGTGCTGTAAGACTACCCCAAAAAGTCTCGGCCTTGGCAGAGTACTGGAGTGCTGGCAACCCTTTCCAGCACGAGTTATATTAGCTAACCAAAAGGATATCCTATTCCATTCATTTTCCTTCTCGGGAGCCAAAAGCTAACCCTAGAATTTCTTTGCAATCACTTCCCTTTTATTCTCTGTCTGTTTGGACGACCGCTCCCCGGTGTGCTAGCGCCGTGCTTGGCCCCAGGAAGGCCTCACTCATGACCGAGGCCCCTGCGATGCTGTCACGACAGACGTGCTTGGGAGAACAGCCCCGCGTGTGCCTGAGGTGATCACAGAGCCTCTCTGCCCCTGCCGGCTCCCCCCACAGCCGGGTGCTCTTCAGCAGGAGGGCTCAGGTGGCCGAAACCCATAAAAGCGGAGAAGCCGAAACCTCCCTGATGGGAGGAAAGGGGCTGTGGGACACCAGCTCCAGGAGGACAACTGGAGGGGAACTGGGGACCGAAGCAGCACCTCAAGTCCCACCTGGTCCATCCCGCAGCAGGGAGATAACCAGAGGACAGCCGTCAGCCCCGGCTCCATCTCACAGGGCTTAATGCTGCTCTCAACTTGAGGAGCCTAAATACGAGGCGCTGCTGGTCTTTCTGTAACAGGCACTATATTATTATACGCGTTTATCTAAGACACCCAGCATCTACACGCTGTTATTAGGGAGCAGTTAAGGTCAGACAAGCGATTAGTTAACAATAGTTTTCTGACTCAGCTTACGTGCCTCGTTCGTCCCTATTCAAAACGATTTGGTTTGCCGACAGTCATATAATTTGCTGCTAGGTAATCCCCAACATGCGAGTGTTTGGCCATGAAATCTTTTCTAAAATTATTAGAAGCTGAAGGCTGAGTTATTGTTCTCCCAGAGAGTCTCTTCCTTAGCGCGCTCCCTCTGAGCTCGGGGTCTTAGTGCTCTCCTTTGCAAGCACACAGCTCTCCGTAGCTCCTAAAGCCCTACTGATTAACAAAGTCAATTAGGAAAATTTACATAATACTGCAGATTTAAGGCATTTTGTTTCTGTACGCATTTTGCTCTGATTCACAGATATTCACATTTATGTGACAGGCAGTACCCCGAGCTGCCTGTTTGGGATTCTTCTATGTGGACGTGAAGGAGGCGAGTTAAACGTGAGCGAACACAGCGATACTGAGCTGGATTGCCCCAGTCCAGCCTTCTGCAAAAGCATCCGTCATTTCCAATGTCAGACTGAGAATCTTACATTTGTTTTGACTGCGTTAGGAGAACAATGTCTCCTTATCCCAGCACTCGACTAGTAAAAATAAATGCCTATAGCAGGGAGGAAAAATATTGTCCCTGATTTCATATCCCATCCAATGCAATTATTTTCTTTTCATTTCAAGGCTTGTTTCTTTCTGTCTCCTTCCTTTTTTCCTATTAGCCTTCTCCAGTAAACAATAGAGGGCTCGAGAGGTTAGCAGAGATTATTTTCTTTGCTTTAGGAAGGGCACATCAGCACATTACCTCAGCAGACACAGATGTGTGGTGGTGCTCTGAGCACCACACCGCCAGCCGAGCACCCCACCGAGGGCACTGCCCTGCTGCCCCCCAGGAAAACCCCTAAAACCCTGCCCAGAAGGTCAGGCTGCTCCTACACGTGCTCCCCTGGTCTTCATCACGTGTACTGGGATTGCTGGTCTGGTGCCGGGGTGGGAAGGGGAAGCCTCGGGAGGCAGGGCAAGGAGTTACAGCTGGAGACTGGGGTTTGGAGACCGGCTTTGCAAAATAAAAACTGGCCTGACAGATCGAGAGCTAGCTGCACTTTCACACGCTCTGTTTTTCTTAGCATTGTGAGGGGTCATTAGTATGGGCACCGTCGTTTTGAAGCTCTCTTTATGCACACATATATTTACCTCTGCACCAACCCATTAAGTAAATCTATTAAAAATAAAACCGGCGAGAATGAATGGGGCCTTTTCCTTGTGTTTTATAGCTCGTAATAAAACAGGGCCTTTCCTTTGACACTTTCTTGATTACTCAAGTCAAAACGCATTTTTTACAGCTCTCAGATTTCACTGCTTCAGTGCTGGCTCAAAGGGGACAGGGCAGGGGCTGCACACTCCTGGTGTCGCTGCTGGTTGGGTTACACGTCTGTGGGGTCCCGCAGACCAAGCCTGCAAGGAGAGCGATGTGGTCTGAAGACAGACACAGGCCAGTCCCCAAACATCCCCGCCGACCAGCACCAGCCGAGCTGGGGGAAATGGCGAGGCGAGCCACTGGCGTGGGGATCGTCCCAGCAGAAAGCCGATAATGGGAAAGCTTGCAAAATCCAAACTTAATCTCCTGCGCTGCAGAGAACTAATCCTCACACTTGACATTAATCTTCCCATGGAGATAAAACACCCTCATCGTCCGTGCTGCTCACGGAGCCTGGGAGCAGGGCCCGTGGTCCTCACGAGCTGCAGCTGCAGAAATTGTCATACAAATTTTGTCTTTCTGGTGTCCAGCACTGCAGCATGGATGGGGCTCTCCTTGATGACAACCCGACCTTGCTCTCTTTTTAAGAAACACACCTTGTGTTATTATTACTTAAGAGATGCTCCACGAATGAACACCTTGCACCAACCACGTGCACTGGGGAGGTTTCGATGCTGGCCCAGCACCTCCGTAAGCAGCAAGGTAACACTTTGGGCCTCTGTGGGATCAGGAACTGTTGAACTTCACCATTTGAGGCAAAACTCAAAGGACACATTCCTGTGTTCATCGGCAGCCACGCTGTGGCAGAGCAGCCCAGCCTGGCCAGAGCCTAAAAGCAAACCTCCAAACAATCTGTATGCATGGCTCTTACCAGGCATTAACTGCAACCAGAACTAGACCTCCCCACACTGCCAACGCTACGAACGCAGAACAAATTTCTCAGGGTTTCCAGCCAGCTCTAGGATTTGCAAACAGCAGAGAAGCGGGAGGTAGCAAGGGAAGTAATCGAAGCTCCTATATATCATATTGATTAAAACATGAGGACTGCCCTTCAAGGATGAACCTCGCATCGGGAGGGAGATATATCAGCTGGCCTGGTAAGCTGCTTCCAGCTCTGCCTGCAGCCATCAGGACATCTGACTACATTGTCATAGATAAAAACAAAGCTGCATCTTCAGCCCCTCTGCAGACGAGAAATAGTCCAGGAGAGACACACGTCTTCATTAACCCCTCAGGAGCAGAAGACCAAAGCAAATAACAACCAGAATGCCGCACAGATGGAAAGCATTTTGACAACAAATCCTTTGAAGGCAGATGATTTTTCGGTTGTGTTCACACAAAAAGAAAAATGCACCTCTGCCTAGCAGAAAGGGTTGCACAGCACTCGGGTTGCCTAAGAGTCCAATTTCCAAGCCCCAGAGGACGGATTTCACCCACGGGCCACTGCTTTTTGTTGGCAGGAGTTCCAGCTCGGCGTGGGTTGCTCCTCTGCTACCCAGGCTGCAGGAGCAAGGCACAACAAGCTGACACCAGCGCTTCCTCCGCGCAACAGCTGCCCAAATGTGGCATTGCTCGCATCTCCCACTTCAACATGAGAGCAAACGGGCCTGTCTGAAGGCTGCACCAGCAGGTGCACATTGCCCTTCAGCTGTACACACTCACAAAGCACAATTACAGCAAGAAGATAAAAAGTTGTGTGTTTTTTTTCTTTGCAGCCCAAGCACGGCACACCTGTGCAGCAAAGACTGGAGTGGGAGGAACAGAGAACAATTCATACCAGCACAGATGGGAGATGCTCTTCTTTCCTGCAGATGGCAACTGGATCCTGGCGAAGCCCCAGCCCCGTGCTGCTGGAGGAGCTGGCGGATGCCTCGCAGCAGAGGAAATGCCTGCACCCACCCTGGAGAGAGGCATGCGCCCTCAGCCCGTAAACATCTTCTGAACTGGCCAGGACTTCAGGCAAGAAATGTCAACACAGTGGTCATACACAGGTAGAGAAAGATGCTGGTGACCACAAAATGCAGCACTTTGAGGTTGTTTCTTCCCCTGTTACCAATCTCACCTACCTAAGCTCTATCCCTCCACCACACAATTATCCAAATTGCATTCAGACCTTTGTTCTCCACAAGTGAAACCTCTTTTTTCAGGTGCAAAAAGAGGCTGAAGAAGATGGCATTACAGTTGGACAGGCCTGCAGTGGCTGGGCATGCTGATGTGGCTGCCCCTTCATGGCTTTTAAAATCTCTGCTCCCACTCTCTTCTACCTTATATTTTCCATCTGTCAGTGTGTAAGCCTGAAGGACCATTTTGCAAACTCTTTTGACCACCTTTGACCAACCCACTTTGGCCTAAGTGATATTTTTGGGAGATTGATTTAGCAGCTCATCACCTTTCAAGTGCCAAGAGTGGCAAATGCACCCCTGGAGATCTTTCTAGCACACCATCACCTCACCCCTCTTATTAACAAGACTATCCGTCTCCAAAAGCTGCAGAGCTCTGCTTACGCGCCCTCTGCAAACATGATGGGGAGCAATTTATGGCCTTACTATTTTGAAGTAGCAAAGGTGTGGACACAGAATAAGAGCCCAGGGCCAGGCTGTGATGCTAGTGAGAAGTAGAAACACTGAGGGACACCACAAGCCACTGCTCTGCACCAAGAGCATCCCCTGCCTGGCTGCAGCAGTGGTGGTCAGGGAGGTGGGGTCACCCCAAAAATGACTGTCCTCCCCCTGGCTGTCGGTGACAAGGCCCCAAGCAGCAGGAAGCAGGGCTACACCCAATTTTTTCCCTGTAGCCAGCTGTCCTGCAGTAGCAACGACCTTGGCTCGTTTGCAGTTGTCTTTGAGACAGTGACCCAAGTTTCCAGCACATTCCTGACCTCCTTCATAACAACTTCCTGAAACTTTCTTGCTGCGATCGATGCCTTTGGTGCACTATTGCCTTCTTTCTGTTTATTTTATTTAGTTTCACTGCCATGCCTTTGAATCTCGAGTTTGCTGCCCTGCAGTCAGCAGGGACCTGGCTTTTTCATGTTTTCACAGCAGAGTCACTCCAGGATGACAAATGCTAGAAATAAATGATGGATCAACCCACTGAGCATCTGGCATTTTTTGGAACTCGCCTGGAGCCTTTGGCTTTCCATCCTTCTTAATACAAATTCAAATCCCCACAGCTGAACAGGGGTTTGGAGAACTCCCAGCTGACAACCAAGGACACGGATGCCCTGGACACCAATGGGCTCACCACAAAAACATTCACCCAGCTCAAGTGCCACTTGATCCCATGCTCAGATTGCTTGAAACACTGGGCCATGAGAGAGCCCTGGGCAGGTAGCTCACCCAGGCCATCAGCAGCACCTGGGCTGAGCAGCTTCCCACCCACAACCGCTCATTGATGAGTTGGTTGGGCCCATGGCCATCAGGAGCCACCTGCCAAAGGGTCTTTGTGCTTTCTTACCCACAGAGGATAGGTGGCAATCTGGGAACCATCACTAGATGCATCCCAGGATCCAGCCAGTGTGAGACAGGAGGACAGGACCCAGCTCGACACACAAGCACACAACCCACAGGTCCAGGAGCTAGGACTGCCGAGGGGTCTTTGCTAAGCTGCATTTCACTGTGACAGTGAGAGCCTGTAAACTACACCAGCAGTACAAAGGCAGGCATAGAGCATCTAAATGCTCTGTCTCTGAATTTCCCCAGGAATCTGAAATCCTTGAGATCACACACACGTGCGTGCATGACACTTCTGTTCGTCTGGATGAGAGCGGAAGCATTATGCACAGACAGCTGACATAATTTTCAATGAGAAAAGTAGATACTGTGACAGCTAGCTGCTGGTTAGGTCAGTAAGAGTTTGAGGGTGGCTGAGGACAAATTATGTTGGTTTTCTTTTTTTTATACATTCATCTCTTCTCTCAACACGCACCTACTTTCCTTAGCTTAATCACCACAAGGTATCTCGTTATACCCCCACACCAAACACCTCAAGCCAAACTACACCACGGATGGCCATCAGGTTTCCAGCCCGACTTGTGCTGCTGCTCTTTACCCCCCAGCACAGCCCACATAGTCCTGGCTGCATCCGAGCTGTTTGTAGGCAGCAGATCTGGTAAAAGCTAAACCCAGGTAAAAGCTGCAGCAGCCAGTTGGGGTGCAATGCATCAGGGCCTTTTCTAAGCTCTCAAGAAAAGCGGACACTTTGTGTGATTCCCCATCCTGCTTCTCCGAATAACCCTGACCTTATCTTATGGAATAGTCTCAACTAATAAAGCTATTACGGTGTATATAATAACAAGAATAAACTCTAACTGCCCCTTTTTGCAAGCTCTTCCTATTTCCTTAGGTGGTTTTACACCAAACCCATCCCTCATCAACAGGTGGTCCTTACTGGATCAGAACAAACAAACCTACCTTCACTTCTCCAGTTACTTCCTAGGAAAAAAAGAGAGATAAGGAAGAGGAGAAAGAAAGTGTGCGTGGGCAAGTGACAAGCATAGCTGGAGTAAGGAAGAGCAGTGCTCATTGTTTCATGAAATTTGCCATATGTTGTGTGGCTTCATTACTCAAATCTTGTATGTGCTTGTTTGATGATTTGATCAGCTGTTGACTTCATTTCATACTGCTGCCAATTCATGACTTGGCTGATTAGATTTGAGTTGCAACCCCAACTCAAGGATCACATCTTGCTCATTTTCAGTCATTTTAGTTAGTAAGAAAAAAAAAAAAAGAAAGAAAGCAGTCTGCGTTAGAGGTATTTTAAATGATTTGTGTCCCTACAGAGCCGCCCACCGGGTGGAGGCGCAGGCACAGGCAGCCATGGCGTTCTGCTCCTCTCTTCCACAAGCTGCTAGGACATTTCCAGGCTACAAGGCAAATATTTTGAAGGTTTTAAAGAGTATAGAGAAGGGACTCAATGGGCCACCAAGGCTGGTTTCCTGCAACTACAGATAAGAATATTTTATCTTCCTTCGTATCTTTCCCATGTAAATTTACTAACACAGAGCTTTCCAGAGTGACAGCATTCCCTTCTCCCAGGGGTTATGTGCTGGTACATATGAACCACAGGGTAAACGACAGCTGTTGCTTGTTCCCCTGTAAGCATTTTATAAAAATTTACATGAACAGATGAAACCTGTTTGCTGCTGCTCAGATCTAGATGCTTTCTTCAACAGCCACAACATCAGATAGAGATGGGCAGAGCTACAGAGCTCCAGTGCCACGTTTGCCCTCACTGCCCGTGGGAGCAGTGCACGGGGCAATGCTAACATGTCCCCTGCAAACACAGGGCTTCCAACAGTGGTGTGGTTTGGCCCTTCACTCCAGAGAAGCCCTGCCATGTCACAGGAATCACCAATGTCAAAAGAGACTGGATGTTAAGGAACAGCAGTAGCTCCATCCTGCGCTTGGTGTCTCTGCAAGGAGGGTACGGAGCAGCCCAGCAGCGACAGAAGGTGGCAGAGCAAAGTGACAGGGAAAAGCTGGTGAAGAAAAGCTGCATCTGGAAGAGCTGCAATTAACATACACCGAGGGATCTTTTACTCTCGAGATATGTTTATTTTTGCTGGATTTTGGATGGAGATGCAGAAAATGCATTAAACAACTGTCTTTCATCTGAATGTGTGTGCCTGTGAACATGTAGCATGCCTGGAAATACAGAGCACACAGATCAGAAATCCTCCCACAACGCACAGAAAAGCAGGCAAGAAACTAAGATACAGCCACAGTGGCCCAGTGTGTGTTGATGTGTGCTGCTCACCAGCTGCTTCTGGTGAAACACAGAAGACAGTGAGGGCTATGCACCAAATAGACCACAAACAGCTGAGTGAGCCATGGCCATGGCCACTTAGCAGTGGGGAGAAAAGTCAGGGTGGAAGATGGACGTAAAATATTGGGAAAATATCCATCCAGGTTCACAAACTGAAAACCAACCTCATGTCACTTGCCCGGTTCTCTGTTCTCACTTATTCACAGGCCTGGCTTTCCCAGCAGTAGCAGAGCAGGTCTAGCACAGTTACACAGGGAACTTGACAGAAATACCACCAGCCATCAGAGGGGAGCTGCAGCAGCACCGAGCTTAACGAGGCTCATGACCATTGCAAGGTGAACTCTAAAAATGGATTATTTTTTCCCTTAAGGCAGCAGGGATGAGGTATGCTCCAGATTTCTGATCACACCACACACCTGAAGGACAAAAGGATCTGAGCAACAGTGCCTTAAACCGTAATAATGACAATTAATTTCCAGACCCCAGAAACAATAGACAGCAGAGTTTTAATTAAAAAGTTTGAAAAAGACGCAGGTAGAAGGAGAGATTTATGACCTGGTTTCTGTTCTGCAGAGGAACCGAGCATCTGCAGCACCCGCTAAAGCGGGAGGGATTTATGGGTGCCCAGCACCTGTGAACATGAGGCCATATTTGTCTTGTCTGCTCTGCAGATGGGGAGGAAGCCATGGAAATAACACTTTTCACTTGGAAATCTATTGCCTTTTAGTGGGAGCTCTCACTCCCTTCCTATCCTTTCAGTATTGGTTGTTTTTCTCTGCTGATATCCCCACAAGATTCAGAACAGAGAGGGATGGGAAAGGTTTATTCTGCATCCCTTTGGGTTGCCAGCTGTGTGACAGGCCATGCTGTGCAGCCCCCCTGCCCACGAGAGGCAGCCTTGCTTGGCAGGGCTCTCCTTGCACCCCCACATCACCCCCACCCAGCAGGGACATGCTTGTGCTACCCCTTGGTAGCTCCTTGATATCCTCACAGCCCCCATGGCTCACCCTGTTCTCACAGGCACCACGTCAACCTGTGAGCCACCCCACAGACCGACCCCATCCCAACCCCTCTCCTCCTTTTCAAACTGGAGAGAAGGAGGAGAGAAACCAAGAGGCGAGCGGCCCCAATGCAGCCGACTGTCTCCCTCTTGGCTGGCCCCTTTGTGGACCATGGCCCTCATCACATCTCTGAGTACTCACAGGTTTAATGAACACTGCCTGGTAGCTTGCTGGTCCTCATCCCCTCCCTCGCGTTTGGATTCACACTTCATTAACCAAGAAATGTTTTTCCTTGGGGGTTTGTACTTCTTCCTCCTTTGACCCCAGCTTTCTACTCATTTTCAGTCTACTTCATGCCTGGCCCTGGGAAGAAAAAAAAATGAAGCAATTATGACCCGGATCAGCAGCCAGGAGAGGAATCGGTGTGGGAGATGAGATGCCCTCAGGTCTGGCAGCTAATGACCACCTCTGAGTGATGAAAGGAGCTCAGAGGGAGCTGACATCCATCCCAGCACACCCTCTGAGCTGCCCTGCTCAAAGGGGGCTGGGGGCACTACAGGGCCACGGCCGTGCTGAGGCACGAGGAACCCAACCCAGGCTCAGCCAAGCTGCCTGCAGCGAGAGCTGGGCACAGGGCAATGCTGCTCCTGTCCTTCCCGGTGGAGGCAGGCAAGGATTTGCTTCTGACACTGCTGCAGCAGCCGCTGCTCTGTGCCTCAATTCCCCCCCTCCAAGCACCAAAGACATCTGTGGCTGCTCCGGGACACTCTGTCTCTGCAGTGTGGCTCATCAGGGACAGGAGCCATCTGCCTGAGCCTCTACCCAGGGCCACACACATGGATACTGCCCCTGGGGAGCCAGCTGCTGACATGAAGCAGCGCTCTGGACCTGGGTCAGACCGTAAATCCATGGCAGCAGCAGGGCAAGGCCAGGCATGGCAGGCACAGCCCCAGCCCCTGACTGCGTGCACCAGCAGCTGGGCACACTCTCAAGAGGGATGATTCCTCTTCTGGCACTTGAAGACAAAGCAGTTTGCCATGCACCTTGTCAGGGAGGGATTAATCATTTTTAATTTCTTCAGACTTGCACATCAGAGACCTTGTTCCCAACCCTCCACCCCCAAACACACCATGGGTGGTTTTTCTGCAACAAGTGGGGTGGAGGGAAGGGGGCAGCTCCTCATTTATTTACTTCCCCGTGGAAAGCCCTCAGCTGTTAGCACTTAGCAGTGCAATCCTGTGTTATTTGAAGGGGGGATGCCCTGTCGGTAGCCAGTGCTGGGGCACCCTCCCCACGTGGCTGGCAGCAGCAAGGAGGAGCTGTGGCTCCCCATGGCCTCCCCCTGTACTGTACAGCAATAAATCTTTTTGCCTGTGGTTCTGACATTTGGCTACACAGGAAAGACAGAGCCACCCACTGCGAACACGGTCCGCTCATTACTGCTGCTCTTTCAAACCTGTTTAGTTTGTGAGGGGTTTTTTGAGCTCCCTTTTGAGTTCCACTCTGGCATCATCAGGGGCCCGGAGATTAGCATGTGAATTTGGGCTTTCCCAAAGTCTAAGGAATTTGAAGTTTTGAAGCAGCACCACAGGCACTGAGACCCTGCCAGGTGCGGCCTGTGGAGAGGTGGTGGCCAGGGCCGGGTGCTCCACGGCCCTCAGCACCATGGATGACAGGGGAGCAGCAGGGCGGGATACAGCCCTACAGACCCGCCTGGTCTAATCCCACAAGCCCCATTCCTGTGTCTCTTTGGACTCGATTTTGTTTCTGTCTTGCCCTGTCACACACATTTCCCATTCAGAGGGGTCATAAACAATCTCAGCAGGCCCAAGCCCACAGAGGAGGAAATCCTCGGCAGCTCTGGGAGGCCGCAGCCCCACAGTCAGGGCAAGGCCCAGCTGCTGGGTCTTGCCCCATGGGTCCATTTCTGCACCCAGAGAAAGCTGTTCACTGGTGGGCAGCTTTGTAGGAGAGAAAACAAGAAGCTAACCCCCAAACCACATCTTAATTTACAACCACAGAAAGGGCAGCTGCTCTTGCTGTCCCCAAAAACACGCAGCCCGGCCCAAAGCGATGAGTACAAAGCAGGGGAGCTTCAGCAGCTGCACTGAAATTCTCCACAGCTCGCAGCATCCCTCCTACAGGTGGGCGGTCTCCTCTCTGTTGTTGGCCTAAATCACATTTCAGCTTTCCAGCGGCAGGACCTGCTATTTAACATCGCCTTAATCTGCCCCCTCTCAACACTCCTCTCTGTCAGCCTTGCAAGAAGTAATTATTAAACATTCATTTAATCTTGGGGAAAGCTGAAAGGCAGTGAATTTATTCACCAAGGAGACACACACACCACGCACCCTGGCCTTTGCTGAATTGCAGCTGTGCCACAGGCTGCCTTGGAGAGCTTCCAGAGGCGCCTGGCATCCTTCAGGCACAGCTTGAACACTCCCTGGAAAGTGGATACTGAGCAAAAGTGGGAGCCCAGGCAGGGTCCACCTCTTCTCCCTACCACTAGTTACACTGTCACTAAACCACATCACAATTAAACCCCTCTAACAGCAAGTGAGGTTAAAGTTAATGAAGAATTTGAGAGCAGACCTCATTTAGCCGTGCTGAGAAGCTGCCCTCACACAGGCACAACATCGCAGATGAAAGGAGCATCACATCCAAAAATAAACTCCCATATCACAAAAGTGCTCATGCGTATGACGACAGGACACCAAGGACACATGAAGAGGTGCATCTCCTTCCCTTGGCTGCTAATTCAGACAGATGAGCACAAGCCTGCAGGGCCAATTCAAATATTTGTGAGCCAGTGATTGAAGGCAGGTGTCTGTGCTAGTTTGCTTGCTGTTGGCTTGCAAATATAAGGCTGCTACAAAAAGAGTGGTCAGCTTTCTCTGCTACCTTCTCCTTCTTTCCCCAATAAGCATTTACAGCTACAGAAGGCAAAAGCTTCCTGCAAGGAGGTACACTTGCTTACACCACTTCTACATTTCTCCCTTGTTGAAATGAACAATTCTCGCTTACCTTTGCCAGTTTTGCAAGCTACAGAAATATACTATCTACCAGCTCTTAAAAAACCTTGTCTAGGGGTTGGTTCACAGACCGCTCCAAGAGAAACAACCACATACCTGCAATGGGTAGGGGCTTACAAAGTGCGCTCCTCAGGTTTTCTACCCCAGCTGGTAGCTGGGCCTGCTTCTTGCTAGAATCAGGCTGAAGGCTTATTATCAACTGAGAAATCCCTGAAGAAAAAAATAAAAACTCAGGATTTCATCGTATTTTTGCATAAAATGTAACTAGGGAAAAAGGTCCTCAAAACCACAGCCTAAGAAAAGAGCTCCCAAGCTGGGCACTCGCTGTCTGCTTAATAAAGCTTTGCCTGATGGGAAAAGCTGCCCCAGCTGCATAAAGGTGGCTTTCAGGCACTCAGCCCTGTTTGGTGGAGGGAGAGCACTGGCAGGGCTGGGAGCAGGATGAGCAGGGTTATGTCCCTAAAACATTCTGTGGGCTTTTTTTTTTTCTTTTCCATTTTAAAATATAATTGTCAGCTCTGATCTCACACAGGATTCCACCTAATTCCTTGCATGTGAAAGCAGACCGCAGAACAACTGATGTGAATTTGCCACACAGCATTATCTTCATCTGCTTGTGTCCCCGCCTGCTAGAGGCAGAGCACAGGCTTGGCAGATGTTGTCCTGCGATGGTTTTGTGGTCCTCTGTGGTTTCTTTTCCCCTCCAGCTGCCTGAGGGGAAGGAGCATGTTTCTTCTCCATCTTGGCTGGAGCAGAAGCAGAGGTGAACGTGACTCCTCTGCCTGGCACTGCTCTCCCCTGCAGCCTCCTGTGACAGGCTCTGCCTGCCTCACTGACAGCAGATGTCAGGACGCTACTGCCAGCCTGCATGAGGCACAGGCTGAGCATTGCCACAGCAGATGATTTCTGTGACCTATGAGAGCCATCAGCTGTCAGGGAGGTAAAGCAAGCAGGTGAGTTTTAAACAAAGATCTGGCATTTGGAGGGTTCAGAATAACGTCTGCAGCTCTACCAGATAAGGTAAAATTTATTATTAAAATAAAATTAAAAGGTTCATCAGCTCTCGTCTCCCCTCTGTGCTTCTGTACACCAGGGTACAAACAGGGCTTGGCTGTGGTGCTGCTCTGCTGGTCTGGGGTAATGAGGTGCCTTGGGCATCTTTTCACAGCACTCCATTTCTTCCTCAGCCCATGTTCACCTCTGTGCAAAGTACTTCACAGTGGGAAGCTCTACCAGAAATCACACTGCCCTAGGGGAAGGAAGCAACAGCAGCATGTATCTGTGGCACCTTCGCTGTAGGAGCACCATCTTGTAGGGCTTCCTAGCCAGCAGAGGAAATTGGATACTAAATGTGCTCTCATGCACGCCAATAATTCCCCTGCTTTGAGTCCCATTTCACGTATAAAGACCAGAGAGGTGTCAAGCGATTAGTAGCACCTTAGATTTGTGTAATCAGATCAAGTCTCCAGAAAGCTGTCTGATGCAATGGCTGGAAGGAAACTGGACACAGTGAATCCTGAGCCTCCTCAAACCGCTTTGTTTCGCCTGGAGATTTCCTTACTGAGGGCTTCGTGAGGGAACAGGGTGAGCGCTGCCAGCCTGCGTTCAGCTTCCAGTGCCTTAAACAGAAGTGATGTGGCCGTCGGGAGGGTGTCAGCTCCTATTGGGGTTATCTACAGAGCCGGGACAGGAGGGAAGGAGATGCCTGGGAGCACCAGCGCAGGATGGAGAGAGTGCTGCAGGACTTCAAGTTCAGGACCCAGAGCATCCTGCAAGGGCACATAGGGTTTTTATCCTCATTCCAACACAATGGATAATTAAGGAGCAGCAGGTTGAGACTCTTAGGCTGCCTGCAGCTGGAAACAAACCTCTTGCAGAGGCTCATGTCTATGTTCAGCCCACAAGAGCAGAAGCCAAGTGAGTACAGCCATGATGGGAGCAGCAGTGCTTAAGCCATACTGAAAGCTTGCTACCGGGTCTATTTCAAGCAATACTTCTTCCCTTCTACCTTTGTCATTAAGAGGGGACATTCCTTGCTTCATTCATAGCCACCCCAGAGCTCTGACTTTCCAGTAACTGCTGCATGGGCTCAGAGAGCAAGCAAAGCTGAAAGCCAGTGCCTCTGAGCTCTTTAGGACACAGGCTCCAAATACAGATCCAGAAAAAGCAAAAAGAACCAAAACCACTTCAGAATTTGCCTTTTTGAAAAAGTCGTTTCTACAACAAGGCTTGTTTCACCCTCAAGAGTCTCCAAGTCCACTAAAAATAGTGCTGATGTTGACAGTACTTCAATCTGACGGGCTGTTTGCGTGCCTCCTGAAACACAGCCTAACCAAAGCGACACCGTACTGTTGGTCATTTGGGACAGGCAGCTTGTTCTGTGCTTCTAAAAATCTGTGTTGTGAAGTAAGAGTGGGGGTGTATCTGCACAACCAGGCCAAATTATCTTACTAGATTTGGTCAGTTAGCAACTCAGGCGCAGGTTAAAAAAGAGAGGGGGGGGGGAAGAGTTACAACCTTCTCCCAGAAAAAGAAATGAAACCTACCAGTCTTCATCTATTTAAGGTTCTTGGGATTCTTCCTGGTCTTTCTTTGGGAAATACCCTGTGATAACTTTGACAGAGAAAGGACATCAGAACCTGGCCTCTCCCCTTGCAATGGGATCTGTGCCTTTTGTCCTGTGTGCAGCTCTTGGCACCCGGAGGGGTGTGCTTCAGGGCAGCCGTCTGGCCCTCAGGCTAACTGTAGCACAGGAACTACCATTATCAACATTTGCATTCCCCAAATTCCTTTGCAGATCTCCACTGGGATAATATCATAGTTATTCTTTGTTTGCAAATATAAATACTTTACCGGACTAATTAGCTGGGAACTGCGTTTAAATTGATGCCACATGACACAATTTGAGTTTTTTTAAACAGTCATGTTAGGAAAAAGTGACCTTGGCTCCGTAAGCCTGGGGCATGAATGATTCGTGTTCAGCAGATGGGAGTAAGGAAAAAGGTTGAATGCAAACCAAACCAAGGGCTTGCAGAGAGCAACAGGTTACAGTGAAACTGCTGCCACAGCTGGCCCCTTATGGGCTCCATTGTACAGGTGGAGACACAGAGGCCCACGGAGATCAGTGCTGGAATTAACTCCAATTAGCTGGAATTAACTCCACAATTACTAACGTGCTCAGGCCAGCCCTCATTCTAAAAAGTGATAAAAATATTTTAAAACCTTCTATAAATAATATGCTGTGTTTTCTCTCATTGGAGAGTATAGACTGTGATAATTTTCTGGCAGCCCAGGTGCTGCTCCTGCGTGATTGCCTTCCCCTGCAACTCGTGTGATTAAGGCCGGAGCACGGATGGGTTTCACTGGGGTAATTTCTAAATTAAGCCCTTAAGTATCCAACTAATTTTGATTTCACCAGGAGTTAAGCACCTGCTTAGCTCTAAGTACCTGCTTAAACACGGGGCTGAAGTGGGGCTCAGTGGAGGCTGATCCTGACGGTGCTGGGAAGGTTCAGGCTGAGCAGGGAACCTCTGCCTGCACAGTGAAATCAGAGCAGTGCAGCAACACGTTCAAAGCAAAGCCCGCTGCCAACAATTTACATTGCTCAAAAGCATGTTTTCATCCCACCTGAGGGCTGCCGCATCGCCTTGCAATTTCTGAGACTGACATGCTGCCAGTGTAAAAGGCCCTCGGCCGCTCAGGAACAATTAATTGGTGACACTGGCAATTATGCTGGGATTGATCACCTCCCTCCTCAGGTTCATTCAGACTGCAGCAATAATGATAGCGCACCATGCTCTCTGGTTATGACACGACTTGATTTGTGGTCTTTACAGAAATTAATTGGAGTTCAAATCAACAGTCTCAGAAGCCAAGTTCATAATATCTACAAAGAAGTGGCAAAAATCTCCACTGCGGCTCTTCCATTTCATGCCAGTTTGCAAGTTGAAGGTGTTTTTTTGTTTGTTTGTTTGTCTGTTTTTAGTGGCAATATTAATGGGAAATGCTCTTTTCAGCAGGGAGGCAAAAATACGCATACCTGTGCTGAACACCTCAATAGCACAAGGGGATATTTAAGATCTGTACGCCTAAAAAAAGTTGGGCAACATCATTTGTAGGCCAGAAGTACTAGCAGTGAACAGTGGCCAAGCTGAATATTGCCAAGTTTGAATCAGAAGGTATAAACAGCACCATTTTAAAAGCTTTTTCCTTCCAAACTCTCCTCTGGTATTGTGTAAATGGTGAACCTGAAGCAAGAGCAAGGCAGACAAGAGTTGTGTGGCTGCTGCTGAGCACACCGTGCCATCAGGAGGGCTCTGGCTGAGGGCTCTGCAGGGCAGCGGTCATCTTTCTGCTGTGTCCTTGTGCAGCTCCAGATAACGAGTGGGCTTCCATGCTCCTAAGGTAAGAGCAATAACATTATTGATAAACTTGTGTGTTGATGCTGAGAACAAGGGAGCAGACCACTGGAGCCATCTTCTTGAAGGAACCAACCCAACAAGTCAAAGGCCCAACTTTTTGCTCCTCGCTGTGACCATCACAGAGACTTTGTGCCTCAGTTTCTCCTCATGGTATCACTCATGCCACAGAGCCAGCAGCAGGGAGAACAGCCCTCAATGCCTTGCCTTGCTTGAGGTATGCAACTGCAGTTAGGGACAGCTGCTGAAACAGAGAATCTGAAGACCAAAAGCAAAAGGATCCATACAACCCGTCCTGCTCAATCCAGTTACACCCACGTCCTAGGAACAGCAGGCCCCTCTCCTCCTGCTCCTGTTACTCACCTGGGGACACCACCTAAACGAGCCGTGCCTGAAGGAAGCTATTTCTGCTCTTGGGTTAGTGACCCATCAGCTTTACTCTGCTCCTGATTCATCCCAGAGGCTGTTGCCTGCTGCCCCGACAGAGCCCTGCTCGCTATTTCTGCAGGCAGTGCAATGCAGGCCACGACAAATCAAACCATAATTCAGTCCAAATCTGAGCCATACATCTTTGCTTAAACAGCACGGTCTAGGAGCAAAATGGAAACAGAGTGATTTTCATGCTGAAGGACTAACGTGGCACCGTGGAGTTTGTAGGTACCTGCTGTAGCAATCACAGGAAATATCATACGATTTAAACTGATAAAATGAATAAACCAGAGGCCCTGGGCTTTTCTGTATAAGCCATTGTGCTGTATTTAATGTACTTGCTGCTTCCAGCTTTATCAGGTGTCCTAGACAGTAAAAAGCTGTAAAAAAGATTGGAACTCTCCCTGAGACTACTGTGGTGCCTCTTTGTCCAAATTACAGGTTTTTATATGCAGTTTCTAGATTGCGGTCTTTTATGTTAGGCAAATTTTAATTTAGGAGAAGTTGAGATGATTGATTCTGGATTCAAAATATTATTTTCTTTGAAATTTATCCTATTTCAAGCTAAAGAATTAGGCTTAGAGAAAAAAATCACAGTCAGGCAGATAATTAAGAAGCAACCAAACCCACCAAATGCTGCAGTACACCCAATTAACGATGACTGAATGTGACCCTGTAAGGAGAGAGGGGAAGATTCAATCTAAAATATTCAGGACCCGGTTTTCCCCCTCCTTCCCATCACCAGTTTCATTGATCTCACTACCTGAGTAGCTACAGCAGAAACCACTGTCTCCCTCAACCTTCTCGTATAATTTCAAGTTATTCTAGAAATTAAAACGAGAAACAGATGTACGGAAATTTGGTAAATTCCGCATGATATACAGATGAATTCACCCCTCCAAGTCTTCAAAGGGACTGGGGTGGCCTACGAGCTTGGGCTCCCCTCCTCCGCTGTGCTGAACAGAAAATTGGGGATATAAACAAGGTACACAGTGAACCTTGCGGAGCAAGTGGGAGAAAGCATGAATAATTTCCATGTGTATAATCAGCACGCTGAAGTCAGCGCTAGACACTTCACACAACATGTGCATTCCAGCTGCAAGGTGCGTTTGCAGGGTAGCTCACCCACCTGAAATACAGACAGGAAATATGGTTTTTCCAGTGTCTGAGTGTAACAAGATAACGCAGCTGAGCTTAACCCTGCCTACACCAAGACCATGGCAGGGAGAAGCCCAAAGGGCCGTTCACATGCTTCAGGCATCTCGCTGAATCGGGAGCCGGAGTGAATCTTGCTGTCGGGCGGTGTTTTTATCTTCTGGCAGGGGAGCAAAATCGCTGGTCTGGGGCCAGCCTCTGACCGTGGCACGGCTGTTATGTTCAGACAGGATGACGGCCTCGTTGTTACCAGGGACGGCAGCTCCGGAGGGCAGGCACGAACATGGAAGGAAGGAGTATTTTGGGATCAGCCCACACGCAGCTGTGAGCGGAGTCCCCCACCTGGAGCCAGCTCGGGGCAGGGAGGAGCTGTCTGGGCTGCTGCATGCTGCTGCTGCATACCGCACGCGGCTCTTCGGAGGCTATTCTAGTAAAAATTAGCCAAAAATGGAGCCCAACAGGCTGGAAACACAAGAATCACAATGGCCAGACCTGAGGAAACTTACTTGCCTTGATGTTTTGGCCACAAAGAGGGAAGCAGCTCTGATGGTGTGCCACGAAAAAGAAGTTGACGTCAATTTCCTAAGTCCTTGTGACTCAGCAAGCACTTAGGATTGCCAGCTTGCTTTACAACCAGGAACGTTTGCATCCTTACAGGGGAACAGGGCAGCAGCACGTTTCATGTTTCCAGAGGACAGCACCAACACACGGCTATTCTGTAGCAGAAGATTTTAAGCCTGCCTCACAGCCAGACCTCAGGGCTGCTTGGCCTCACGTCTCAAATGGGGAATGCGATCAGCCTTCGTCTTTTGACAACAGACAGAAAAATTCTCATGAAACATATCCGTGATGCTTAAAGGGATACACAAGGAGCTGTCCTGACATCCAGCTCCGCGGGCTACACAGAGCTAATCCTGAGCCTGTGGAAAGCTCCAGACTTGAGCATCAGAGTCACTGCCAGGAAGCCTAAAGTTTATTTAGTTTCAAAAAATTTTGTTAAACCAAGGAATGTAAATAGATGGGGCTCACAGCCTCAACACCAGATCTCCTGGGTGAGCAGGACTCGATGCAAACTGAGGGATTTAACCTGCGAACGCTCTCCGGCACAGCACTCACAAAGATAACAAGGCCATGAACCCTGTGGGAGACTACGTGTAGGAAGAAGCATGTTTATAGTGTTTGTAAGATTTGCAGGACTGGACTCCAGCAATGCACGCAACCTTTTAACTTGCTGCTTGCTTGCGACTTGCTGCAGGCTACAGAGGGAACCAGCATCCAGGCTGGGGTTTCCAGGCTTTTTGGCTTCTTCCGAGATGGCTTCCCTCACTTGGCATAGTCCTCACTTCGGATCCGTGCTCCTCCCTTTACAAAGCAGGCTCAGAAGTCTTAGGACTGCGCTGAGTTATTATGCAGTAACTCAGACAGCATCTTTCAGGACATACTAAATTAAACCATTACCTCTACCTCCGAAATTCTTCTTCTTGAAAGACCGTTTCTACCTCATATCATTTATTAATCTCAGCTGCACTGAATTATTAAACTGAAATCCTCAATTACTCCCATCACTAAAAATACCAGTGTGGCTTTTAGACCCACGTTTCTACTTTTTACTGTAATGCATTCTTCATTTTAATTACTGGCACCACATCTCCAAAGGCCACTGTCTTATCTTTGCAGGATATTTGTCAACCTAAAAAAAGGGTGACGAGTGAGTAAGTCATTAGGTGTGACAAGCAGCGAATTCCTGAAGGAGAAGGACGTGGAAAAAAAATCACATTTTCTAGGCAAACCAAAGACATGTCAAAGTGAAGGAACAGGAGGAAACATCAGCTGTGTCTGCTGCCGCAGGTGTGTGTGGCTCAAGACACTTCTTGTACTCATCACCAGACAGAGACTTAATAGAGAGCTTTCCACGGAGGGAAAATAATTTTTTTTGGAAGTAAAAGTCAAGCAGGGAAACAAGAAGAGATTTACAGGGTAAGTTTGATGCCCACAAAGATAAGAAGGGCTCCCCAGGTAGTGTTCTTAAATGAAGAAATTAAGATCATTTGTTATCAAACCTATAAAATGCATAAACAACAGCCCTAGCCCAAAGTAAGCCTCATGTGGCCGATGGCACCTGCCAGTGAAGTACCACAATCCTCTGCCTGCCATTTTTGTGATTTAAGAACCTTTTTGTGATTTAAGAATGTCACAAAATTCCCATCCCCAAGGCCAGCTGATGATCTGCTTGGTGGAGGCCCACCATGAGAACTCGTCCGCACTTGTACACCACCCCACAGCAGAACTGACTTGGGAATTATAAAAGTTTCATCTGCATGAACCCCTCTCTGAGCACCCTACTGACCCGCCAGCTGCTCAGGGCAGACAGGAGGGTCTCCTTAGGAAGCAAAGGGCTGGCTGTGGCATGGGGGTGCCAGCTGTGGTAGCTTTTCTCTGACCAGCAGAGACTGGAAACCAGGACCCGCTGGCACACTCTAACGAAGGGCCCAGCAAAATCCCAGTGTGTGCAAACTGCAGCACTGCAGTCTTTACCTCGGTTGTTAGCTCACACTGAAGTCATTAATGCTTCATTTCATTGTAATGTAATTCAAATGTAATGCTACATTTTCATTTTTGCTACCTAGGCCAGCTACCACTCCTCTGCCTTGCTGTGTAGACACACCTGCATGCTGGCTGTGACGCCTGCTCAGCTTGTGATATGGGCATTGCCTCACAGGAGCTAGCTTTGGGTTCTCTAATGTAACTCCTGCCAGCCAGTGATCAAGAGTAAGGATCTCCAGGCGTGTGTGTAATGTCCAGTACATTTCCTAGAGAGTCAAATGCAGTAAATGGGCTTTCTTCCTCTGGGAACACGGATGTATCCAGTCATCATCTCTTTAAATTCACTTGCACCGAGTAGAACAAGAGTCATTCTCTTCTGTGTAGTTCCTTTCTTATTTGTGTGCTTTCAATTTCACTACTTGTAAAAATACCAGGACCAGCAATGACTTCAGCAAGCAGAGATAAAGTAGAAAATGCAAGGGAAGGCTCAGGAGACCACACTGGATTTTTTCCTTACAAGATAAATAATGTATTGCATTATACCTCTCATTCCCCTTCCAACCTTCTTAATAAGAAGAGACAAACACAAGCCCAGCTGCACACAACCAACATCTGACAAGGTCAAAAACTTTTAACCCACAGCATATGTGGTTGTAGTAAAGGTGCTATGAACAGTAGTTTTCGGGGACCTTTACCATCAGATGGATCCTCTGGAGATAATTTCTATAAAGGCTCTGTTAGTTTTTCAAGTTAATCCAGTGCCAGCTGGAAAGGCAGGAGTAACCACTCCGGAGGCTGAGCTTCTATCTACAGAGCAGGCGTAGCACAGGGTGGGAAATACAACTTTCTCTTGTGCCACTCCCCACCAGCGAGCTTCAGTTTTGACCTAGGACCCACCACCTGCAGGCACGAGCAGCGGTTTTAAGCCTTTGACTTTCTGGAGTTACTGGATCTCTGCAGCCATCTGTGCCCTCCAAGGGCAGGGCTGGAAGTTTCATTAACTTGCCTTACCTGTTGCCTTGTTTGTTTAGAGGCTGAATTTTGATAAACAGACATAATCATCTTTCCCTGAAGCGTTTCCCAGAGTAATTCTAGCCTACGGCCAAGAGGCAGAAAATGTAAATTCTTGAGATCTGCTTCTGGCTCTTCTCTTTGGGGGAAAAGAACACGGAGAAAAGAAAGGGATTTTGTCCCACCGACACAGAGAGTTCCCTGTGCCCACCCATACAACAACGCTACACCAGGAGACTGCCAGCCAACGGCATGAGGTTTGACATCAGGATCACACTGCAGAGCCAGCTCTGAATACCCGCAGAAACACCGCCTGTGGCTGGGGCAGGTGTGCCTCCTACACGTCTGGTACCCTTGTGCTCACCACGGCCAGGTGCTTTTATGCTCTGCTCTCTTCTTCAGCCTCTGCTTTTCTACACAGTTCTGATGTAAACGTTAGCTTGCTTCTCATTTTAAACAGGAACAAGGAAAATAAAAACACAGCAAGCATATGAACAAGAAAAATGTCTGCAAAGACCCAAACTGCAGCTGAATTTTCAAGGGCCATCAACTTATAATTCAGTACAGAAAAATTCCTTTTTGGAATTCATATTACTACTCAAGAAGGTGAATTTCATTTTTATTAATAAAAAAGGCTCTTAATGTTTAAACATGCATTAACTATCCCCCCACTTTTACCAGTTACTATTGAACCATAGGAGCAGACGGACTATGTCATCTTCCAAACTTTGCTTCTGGAGCAACAAAACTAACTGGGCCCTTAATCTAACCTGGTTGATCAACTCTTTTCTTTTTCTTTTACATCCCATGGCTTTCTAAAGCCCCCTCTTTCATTCTGTGCTGCTGGTTTTAGAGCCCCACTGCAGTCTTTAGAAGTGGTTCTCTGCTATTCAGCGCAATTGGCTTTTGAATGAAACATGAGGTTCTTTAGCACCTCAGGAGGCTGAGCATGCTTTAGCAGCCCAGACCCAGCCTCAGCACAAGGACTGCCCTTTAATTCCACTTAAATAAATTCAGTGTTGTTGGTTTTGCCCCTGCTCAGAAAGGAGCTTAGTGGGAAAGTCAAAACAGATCTCAGCCAAAGGGAAAAAATAATAAAGCAAGCCCATAAATTAAGTCAAGCAAGTGTATCCTAGGAACAAGAAAGAGCTCATGCAGACGAGGCAAACCATGCCATGCATAGAAAGCAAATCCCCACTGCTAGTCCCCCCTCATGCCATTCCAAAGAAGCAAATCTCTATGTGAAGTGTTTGTGAGCATGCTGGAAACAGAGGGGCCCTGGAAAAATAATTAAGAAATAAATTCCACCATTCGGTGGCATTTGTTCCAACGGAGACAAAGTGTCTTTTGTCAGACTCTCCCACCAGAAGTCTTACAGAGTTTGAACTGCATCCACAGCCTCCACTGGTATTAAACCTAAAGTGAGATCTTATTGTTTGCCTTTCCTTTTGCTACTTGCAATCCAGAAAGATTTAAAAATATCTGACTAATCAACTAGGAATGAGCTGCGCTTTTCCCAGGATGTGAATCAACTTCATTATCGTTAAAAAATCTGTTAGCATTGTTATGGCAAGAAGAGAACCCCAGAATGTAAGAGGAGCTAAGGTGCATGAACATGGTGAAGAGATTAGCCCTAGGCTCCAGTAATAAGCCCCAGATCGTTCATCACATCAAGTATTATCAGGTCTATAGTATTGTTTGCTAACTAGCACGTATTAGGTAAGGATGGGATTTTTAGAAGGAATTAAGCCCCTTCCAAAAACCCTTTCCAACTCTGGAGGATTTGGAAATCTAGCTAACATAACCCCTTACAAAATCCCCCGCTAAGCACCCTCATGTTTACTTTCTTTTCTCTGAAACTCCGAGAAGTCAACACAGCCCAGTCATGCTGCTTTACGTACTGTGTGGTGAGGGACGCAGCAAAAAAACAAACCCAGGCTGATTTACAGACCCGGTGAGGGCAGGAAGAGGGGGGCTTCCCAGCCATCGCTTCAACATGGGTCCTAGGGAAAAAGGTCAAATGACAGGAAACATTTGATTCTTCATTTCACTGAGGGAGGCTGGTGAGTGAAGTGCAAGATACCTGCAAGGTCTCCTTTGCAGCCCAAATCGCTGCCTCAGCATCCATCTCATCCATCAGCTGAGGATGTCGTCATCATCATCTTGCCTCCTCTCCTGGGAAGGAGAACTGGGAGGGAAAGGCTGAGCTCTGTAAGCAAAACAAAGTAGAGAACGGGAAAGAGCTGAGAGACCAATTAAGCACTGCACAAATGTAGGCTCCCTGCATGGCAGCTGACCTACAAAGGATACCCGGTGCAGACAAAGGGCTGCAAATTGAACCGATAGAGCAAACAGATGCAAAAGCAACGCAACATCAAGCTGTGGTAAGGGGGGCAGATTACCCTCACGTTAACTCAGTTATGAAGATAGGATTAATGGCACAGAAAGCAGAGCAGGTATGCTCAGAGACCTGAGTCAGCCCCCCTGTCTCACCTGTGCTCACTGGTGTGAGTTTGCAGCACAGCGAGTGCAAAGGGGGGAGGTGGCTGCCAGAATATTTCTCGCACTGCAGTTACACAGCCGGGTGAAGCTGGGCACAAGCCCTCCCCAGAGGGGACAGAGACACAGCCCATGGGGAGACACAGCCTAAGCAGGCCACTGGCAGCAGGTGAAGGCCTCGGAGCTGCCCCACGGGCTGGGAAGGGGTGAAGGGGACGTTTTGCACGTGGGTGGGGAAGCTCCCACCTCTGTGCCTGGCTTGGCCCGGCGAGCACCGAAGCGTGCCCCCAGACAGACACATCACAGTGAGCAAAAGGAGCTCTTTCAAGTATAATGAGCTTTTAAAGGCGATCGCTGGAGCTTTAATCTAAGTTCAGACGAGCAATTTTTCAACCCATTACATTGGCAATACCACGCTTTCCACCCCCCTCTGCCTCTCAAGAGA